>NC_133662.1:9976113-10294863 GCF_037893015.1 Macrotis lagotis
TTCTTTAATGGGGGGAGGGTCAGGAGCAATGACATCAAACATACACTTTAGGAAAATCACTATGTCAAAAATAGAGTAAGGAGATATTTGAGGCATAGAGTCCAAGGAAAAGACTGAATATTACAGGAGAACACATAAGAGGTGATGAGAATTTCAACTAGGGTTGTGGCTGTGTTAGTAGAGAAAATGTCTAAGGGGATATCAGTTTTGTTATATGTAAATCAGGGCTGTCCAAAACATGGCCCTTGGGCCACGTTCAGTCTGCAATGTGATTTTTATGTGGCCCATCTGTGGGTTTTAATTTTCACAAGTGAAAAAATAAAATAATAATTTACATGGAATGCATATTAGGTTTTTTACTTCCATCACTAATAAATAATCTAATTAATGTTAATCTTCTTTGGTGTTTTTAAACAGTATTGCAGATGGAACATTTCACATGAAATTTTCAATCAAACTGTGGGATGTGTTCCATCTGAACAATGCAGACTAGTCAGTATGCACCTATCTTTATACTGTTGTGCTGTTGCTTTGCTATTTTGTGTTTACCTTTGCCTGTCATATTTAAGATGCCATTCCCCCACTTTCTAAGAAGTTAAAAGTACCCTGACTTTTCCTAGGTCTTGCTAAACCTAAGGTAAGACTGTAGTCTTATTTAAGCTATTATATCAGTGGACTTTATTTTTTATTCTGGGAGAGGTCCTTGAATAATTATTTTATTTTAATGCAGCCCTAAGATAACCTAAGGTTGGACAGTCCTGATTTAAATCATTCAAATATTCAACATGCAATCTCATGTAACCTCAGACTAGGCCAGTGATGACATAGAACAATGTTTGTGACCTTCACTTGTGTTGCCATAAACCTGCTCCATAAATAAACCCATGTCAATAGCAACTTCTCATCCTAGGGGATGTCTGTAGATAATTCAGAGTATCAGAGAATGAATTACTCTCTTGACTGATGATTAAGAGTTAGGAAATGGAAAGGTTGGTAATTACAGCTTTAAAGAGCAGATTGGGGCAAAGAAGAATCACAGATTGTGTAGATTTCTGCAGATTGAGGTTCAGAGGTCGAGGACCAAGAGGCTATATAGAAGGAGAAAGAACTGGAATATCTAGAGATTAGAAATGCACCAGAAAAGAAAGGAAAATTTAAGAGTGGTGGATCTAGTGTGGAAATATGGACTAGTGGAATACCAGAAAAGAAGCCAAGTTCTTCTCTATCCAGATCCACACTGCCAGACTCAATATGGGTAAAGTTAAGTCCACAAGAGAAGTAAGTAAAATTTTTTGATTGTTATTTGGATTGTTATTCCATTTTAGAAGAATTTGGGGGGTAAAATTTTCCTTCTCCACCTCAGAAAGGGCAGAAGTATCTATTTTACAATTTTTTCCTCTAATCTTGCTTCCCTCACCCTAATCCCCACTGAAGGCAATCTGATAGACTTTACATCATGTTCATGTTACATATATATATATATATATATATAAATTGGATGTTTTGAGAGAGAAATCATATCCTTAAGAAAAAAATAAAATTGAGATAACAAAATTACATAAGATGATAACTTTTTTTTTTAATTAAAGGTAATAGTATTTGGCCTTTGTTCAAACTCCATACTTCTTTCTCTGGATATAGATGGTATTGTCCATTGCAGATACCACAAAATTGTCCCTGAGAGTTACAATGATGGAACGAGCAAGTCCATTAAGATTGATCATCAAGGGGCAGCTAGGTGGTTCAGTGGATAGAGCACCGGCCCTGGAGTCAGGAGTACCTGAGTTCAAACCCGGCCTCAGACTGTGTGGCCTTGGGCAAGCCTCTTAAGCCCCATTTGCCTTGCAAAATTGTTAAAAAAAAAAAAAAGATTGATCATCAGCTCCAAGTTGCTGTTATGGTGTACCATGTTCTTCTGGTTCTGCTCATTTTGCTCAGCATCAATTCATGCAGATTCTTTCAGACTTCTCTGAATTCCCATCCCTTGTGGTTTCTAATAGAACAATAGTGTTCCATAATGTACATTTACCATAATTTGTCCAACCATTCCCTAACTGATAGGCATTCACTCAGTTTCCAATGGGAAAAAACCCCTTACCTTAAGAAGTACCCTTATTTACAGTTACTTATCAGATTTATTTCACTTTTAATTTATTTTATTATATATAACATTTATCATTTATTTATCCATTATTTATTTACAATATTATCAATTATTATTTATTATTACTTAATAATTATTATGTACAAGTTACGTAGGATTTCTTGACCTGGATGTGGTCAAACTTTGTGATAGAATTTACTCACTATCTGAGATATAGAAAGTTTCCTAAGTTCTAATCCTTATGTCTTTTTCATTGTCTAGACTATTCTGGGCAAAAAATGTACCCAAGACCCTTGTTATTGCTATAGCTCATCAATCTCTACTAGGAAAAAAAAATTGTGGTAAGTTAATTAGTGTAGCACTATGTAAAAGAGAGCTTTAGAATCTTCAATTAGAAAGTTTCTGTGCTAGCAAAATTTCCCAGCTCTTTTTATATATAGTTTGCAAAACAATATTAATATTTACAGAGTGCTTTAAGGTTTGCAAAGCACTTTACAAATATCATCTTATTTGATCTTCATGACTTTATAGCTTTCTGAGAGATAGGTGATATGATGCTCATTTTGTTGATAAGGTAGAAGACAAGTTAAAGTGACTTGTCTAAGGTCACACAGTGCTATTTAAATGTTTTGAGCTCGGTTCAAAATATTGGGTTAAAAAGTCTCACAAATAATGTTTATATGTTTATTTTTGTCAGTGAGGCCTCAAGATGTAAACTCTTGGCAGTGAAAGTTAGACCAAACCTAACTGCTAATTTTACTAGATGTAGAGAAAGCCAGTCAGTATCTTTTCTTCTTTAGGAGCCTTCACTGACTTCCCTTTTATGCAGCAGTGCAGAAAAATGCAAAAAAATAAAAATAATCACTTTATTTTGACAGAGTGTAGTTTACACACTCCAGCAGCAAGAAATCTCTTAGCTCAAAGACGTAAAAAGAACATAAGACACTCTCCAAAGAAAAGGCTATGTCTTCTGACTCCCAACTTGCTAAAGCAGAGACTAACTACAAGAATAATGGAGAAATGCAAATTAAAACAACTATGAGGTATCACCTCACACCTTAGCCAATGTTGGGAGGTTGTGGAAAGATTGGAACATATGAATGCATTGTTGGTGGAGTTGTGAATTGATCCAAACATTCTGGAGAACAATAGGGAACTATACTCAAAAAGCAATAAAAATCAATTGAAAAAAATAAAATTCTGTTAGTATATAAGGTGACAACCATGAACTAGAACATCAGATATCCGAGGGTTTGGAAGTGGCATCTGGAGGAAGAGATGATATTGGTAACTGCTGGAGTGTGGGGAATAATGGGGAGGGGGATGATGAAGAGGAAATAAATCTAAGACCCTTGGGGATCAAGTTGAGAAAGGAGTAGAAGTTAGCTATGGATATCTGATAATGGCTAATAATCAACAAAAATAATTTATGTTATGAAAAGTAGATTTTCCTATAAATGGTCCCCCAGAGCCTATTGTGAAAGAAAGCTGGGTTGATAAGCAATATAGCTTATACCTGTGCATAAACCATTACTGTTCTAAAGAATAAATTTTACATAATCTCTGACATGTTTTTCTTTTTTGTAAATACTAGGTATGGTGAATTTCTATGAAGGGAGTGAACAAATCAGTCTACATAGTTTTCATTTTATGGAGTGTTTTTATTTTAAATCTAAACTTTTGATGGTCCTGTATTTAATAAACATATAAGCACAGAAAACAAAATGGATTATGCATGGTCATGAATTTATTATGTGCAATTTGCATTTTAAAAAATTATGAATCCATGTTATTTTCAAAACTGTTTTGATTGTTGCTATATCAGTCCATTTTTGTATACTTGTAGCCAAAAGGGAAAAATTATATAAATCATATTAAAATTACAGTTCAGTTCAAAACATTAGGTACCTTTTAGATGCAAAGTAAAAATTCTAGGTCTCCAGGTGGTATGGATAAAGGATAGGATGAGGAAAGAAGTTACAAAAGCAGATACGTTTATACATATGGACTTAACCTGAGTAGAGGTTTCAGAACTGAAGGTTTGTGGGGCAAGTAGTCTTTATCCCAAAGCTGAAAAGGCTTCTTCCATATTATCACTCCAGATTCATCTTTCTCAGGTTAGCACTCCAGCATCTCATTCTCCATCCTCCTATGTAGTTCTCTATAACTTGATTCTCTCCTTAATAACCTGTTTACTTTGCACTTAATTCACAACAGTTTTTGGAAACAGGTAGTATAAATTTATAGATGGAGAATTGAAGTGACTTGTCAATGTTTGGTGGTGTAGTGCAGGGCTGTCCAACCTTAGCTTATCTTAGGGCTACATTAAAATAAAATAATTATTCAAGGGCCTCTCCAAGAATAAAAAAATACAGTACACTAATATAATAGTTAATTTGTAGTCTTACCTTAGTTAGGTTCAGCAAGACCTATGAAAAATCATGGTACTTTTAACTTCTTAGAAAGTAGGGGAAGGGCTACCAGGTGGCACAGTAGAGAGAACACAGGCCCTGGAGTCAGGAGAACCTGACTTCAAATCCTACCTCAGACACTTAATAATTGCCTAGCTGTGTGACCTTTGGGCAAGTCACAACCCAATTGCTTAAAATGACAAAAAGTAGAGGGATGGTAGATGAAGGTAAACACAAAACAACAAAGCGACAACACAAAATATACTAGTCTCCATTGTTCAGATGGAACAAATCCCACAGTTCAATTAAAAATTCCATGTGATATGTTCTGTCTGTGAAACTGCTTAAAAACACCAAAGAAAAATAACATCAATGAGACTATTAGTGATATAATTAAAAAATTTAATACACATTCTGTGCAAGTTATTTTATTTTTTTTCCACTCATGCAAAATAAAACCCACAGGCAGACCACATAAAATCAGCCCTGATGTAGTGGATAGAGTTGGACCTGGGTTTGAATCTTGCCTCAGGCACTTATTAGTTGTGTAATCGTGGTTTAGTTAGTGAAAGGTGAATTTTATAATTTCTGTAACACGTGGCTGGAAATTCACCTTTCACATAAAACCTCTTTTTTTAATCAGATTAAATTAGGTTCTCTAATTTGATCTAGAGTTCTAGAGTTATGGTAGGCCTAGAGGTCCACTTTCACTTAGAAACCTTTAATCGAATCAATTTAGCAATTGAAAAGGGTGTAAGCTTAGAGAGGTTTACTGCCTTACTTGAATACAGAATAAAAACTTCCCTTCTTAATCTCATCAATCAGGATCCCCTCCAGTTATTCCCTTGCCTCTTCCAGCCTTGCTCCTATCCCATCCTACTTTGAAAGGCTATACCCTTCTTTGATTGGACAAGTTGGAGATGACCTTTCAGATCATGCCTTCTGATTGTTAATGAAGACAAGAGTAGGCTTGGTGAGTCTGGCTCTCCAGTTGGATGACACTTCCTTCAAGCTCCAGGCCTGTGGATTTATAGAAATATCAATAAATGTGCTTTGATCCAGCAATACCACTACTTGGGTCTATACCCTGAAGAGAAAATGAAAGAGGGTTAAAAAAGAACATCACTTGTACAAAAATATTTATAGCAGCTCTGTTTGTGGTGGCAAAGAATTGAAAATTGAGTGAATGTCCATCAATTGGGGAATGGCTGAGCAAATTGTGCTATGTGTATGTTATGGAACACTACTGTATGATTAGAAACCAGGAGGGAAGGGAATTCAGAGAAGCCTGGCAGGATTTGATGTTGAGTGAGATGAGTAGAACCAGAAGAACATAGTACACCCTAACAGCAACATGGGAGTGATGATCAACCGTAATGGACTTGCTCATTCCAAAAGGTCAACAGTCAGGGCTGTCTGCAATGGAAAATGCCATTTGTATCCTGAGAAAGAATTGTGGAGTTTGAACAAAGATCAAAGTCTATTACCTTTATTTTAAAAAAGATGTTATTATGTAATTTTGCTATACCTCATGCTTTATGTTTCTTCCTTAAGGATATGATTTCTCTCTTATCACATTCAACTTAGATCAATGCATACCATGGAAACAATGTAAAGACTAACAGTCTGCCTTCTGTGCGGGGTGGGGAGCAAGATTAGGGGAAAAATCTTAACATTAAAAAATAAATAAAATCTTTCTAAAACAAATTAACGTGCTTATTAATCTAATTTTTTTTTTAAGATTTTTCAAGGCAATGGGGTTAAGTGGCTTGCCCAAGGCCAGCAGGCTAGGTAATTATTAAGTGTCTGAGAGCAGATTTGAACTCAGGTCCCTCCTGCATCCAAGGCCAGTGCTCTATCCACTGTGCCACCTAGCCACCCCTTGTTAATCTAATTCTTAAGGCCAAAACCCTTGGTAACGTTTGACCTTAGTTTAAGATAAACTCTGGGAAGGTTAACACATATTTATTCTCATAGGTCAAAACTCAGTGAGGACAGTCTCATTTTAGGAAGTCACTTAAACATCACTTACCCTCTGCCTGCCTAAGTTTCTACATCTGTAAAGGGCTAATAGTAGCACCTACTTTCTAGGATTATGGTAGGATAAAAGGAAATAAAATTTTTAACATGCTTTAAAAACCTTAAAACACATGCCATCTATGTTAAGCTTCTGATGAATCCAGTATATGGTGTTTCTACCTGAGAGTCATCCCACTCTCACTTTGTTTCAGTTCTTCCTCTCCAGTTCAGTGACAGGATCCTTCACACTCAGTCACTTGTATTCCCTTAACATCTCACTCTCCCTGCCCTCACTAAGTCCTGTACTGTCTTATTAGGCTCTCTCCGCATTATTCCTGAATCTGTAAATTAACCTTCTCCAGGTAAGGCCTTGACCTGCCTAATCCTAGTTCTTTTCTTTCCTAGGGACTAGCCTCTGGTGCCACCCTTTAGGAGCCATGCCTCCTTTCTATTGACTCACAAAGGTGTATGTTTTGAGTCTGACTCTTAGTTGGAGCCCTGCCTCTAGCACCTGCTTGCTTTGTGCTCTTAGTCTGGTAAAAACAGGAAAAGGAAGTGGGTGGGTCAGATAGGGCAGCAATACTGCCTAGCCATTAGCTGACTCATGAAATGAAGGGAGCATAGATGGTGGTGGTTCTCAGGAGGATTGTGAGCTGTGGGAGGTAATGCACTTCTGGGAAAGCCTGTCAGTCCCCACAAGAGAGGAGGATGTGTTGTGGTGTCTGCCTTCAGGCTTGAAATAACAGCAACCCTTATTTGAACTGCAGTTCCTTGGGCCTCGACAGTGAATAGGCCTACTGTGTAGGTTGGGAAGAGGGAAGAGGCCACCAGCAATTTGAGGAGAGAGAAGAGAGAGTCATAACTGGAGAGGAAAGAGGGCAAAAGGGAAAGAGTGAAAAAAGGGAGGAATTGAATTGGGGTTGCCCAGTTTCTCCTCCATCTCCTTCCATGATATTTTCTGGAGAGAGGGGTCAGAGATGCAGAGATACTTCATGCCAGAGGGATCTACTGTCCCACCTGAAGGCTCAGAAAAATATTGATTTTGACACCCACTTACTCCACACACATTCCTGCTTGTCATACAGAAAGCTGTAATGAGGTGGTGGGCTTGAGGGGTCAGTAGGATGGGATGGACTATTCTCATAAACATACTAATCTACATCAACTGAAGCATGGTAAATTCTGCTCCAGCCCTTACCTTGCTCTGTGTATGTTTCTGCTTCAATTATATTTTGTGTAAACAACATATTGTTGGATTTTGTTTTTTAATCTGGTCTGCTCTCTACTTCCATTTTATGACTTAGTCCATCCCATTCACATTCAGTTTTGATAATTATGTACTCACTCTCTCTCTCTCCCTCTTCTCTTATCCCTCTCAAGTCCTTTTTTTTCCCTGATCAAGCTTCCTCAATCAGCCCTCTCTTCTATCACCTCTCCTCACTACTCTCCCTTCCCCCCAACCTTTATGTCCTTCCCCTTCTACTCTTCTATAAGGTATAGATAGATTTCTATATCTGAGGTATATGTTATTCCCTTTTTGAGAATTGTTCCTCTTTTCCTCCTCCACTGGAAAAAATCTTCCTTTAATGCCTCTTTTAATGTGAGATAATTTACCCCATTTTATCTTTCCTTTGCCCTATCTCCAAGTGCACCCCTCTTTTTCACTCCTCACTTTTATTTTTTTTGAAATAATTCCATCATATTCTCACATTGGTGCTCTTTGTATATGTATTCTCCTTCTAACTGTCCTAGTAAGAAGTTCTTATGAATTACAAGAATCATCTTCCCATATAGGAATGTAAACAGTTTAAACTTATAAAATCCCTTATGGGGTGGCTAGGTGGCACAGTGGATAGATAACTGGCCCTGAAGTCAGGAGTACCTGAGTTCAAATCCGGCCTCAGATATTTAATAATTACCTAGCTGTGTGGCCTTGAGCAAGCCACTTAACCCTATTTGCCTTGCAAAAACCTAAAAAAAACCCCCTTATGATTTCTCTTTCATGTTTATCTTTTTATGCTTCTTTTTAGTAGTATTTGAAAGTCAGATTTTTCTATTCATTCAGTTCTTTTCATTCAGGACTGCTTGAGAGTCCTATATTTCACTGAATATCATTTTTCTTCTTGAAGGGTTTTGCTGAGGAGATGATTCTTGGTTGTAATCCCAGCTCTTCACCCTTAGAATTATCATTTCAAACCTTCTAATACATTAATGTAGAAGCAGCTAAATCTTGCATTTTCCTTACCTTGATAGCTCTATGATATTTGAATTTATTCTTTCTGGCTGTTTGCATTATTTTATCTTTGACTTGGAAGTTCTGGAATTTGTCTGTAATATTCCTGGGAGTTTTTAAAAAAGATTTTATTTATTTTGAGTTTTACAATTTTCCCCTAATTTTGCTTCCCTTCCCCCACACCCCACAGAAGTCAGTCTGTTAGTCTTTACATTGTTTTCATGGTATACATTGATCTAAGTTGAATGTGATGAGAGAGAAAGCATATCCTTAAGGAAGAAAAATAAAGAATAAGAGATAGCAAAATTGCATAAGAAGATAATGGATTTTTTTTTTAAATTAAAGGTAATAGTCTTTGGTCTTTGTTTAAACTCCACAATTCTTTCTCTGGATACAGATGGTATTCTCTATTGCAGACAGCCCAGAATTATCCCTGATTGTTGCACTGATAGAATGAGCAAGTCCATCAAAGTTGATCATCACCCCCATGCTGCTGTCAGGGTGTACAATGTTTCTCTGGTTCTGCTCATCTCACTCAGCATCAGTTCATGCAAATCCCTCCAGGCTTCCCTAAATTCCCATCTCTCCTGGTTTCTAATAGAACAGTAGTGTTCCATGACATATACCATAATTTGTTAAGCCATTCCCACTAGTACAGTTTTTCAGTCTATGTCTTCCTTTAACTCTTTCAACTTCTCTAAGAATTTGGATACTATACCATTGGATACATACATAGTTAGTATTGAAATTATTGTCTATGGTAACTTTTAGGATGATATAAAATCCTTATCTCTTTTAACACTGTCTATTTTTGCAGCTGCTTTGTCTGAGATAAGGATTGCAACTCCTGCTTTTTTTCACTTCAGCTGAAGCAAAATATATTTTTCTCCAACCTTTTACTTTTACTCTATATGCATCTCTCTGCTTTAAATGATTTTCTTGTAAGCAGCATATTGTAGGATTCTGTTTTTTAATCCACTCTGGTATTGGCTTATGTTTTAGGTTAGAGTTCATCCCATTCACATTCAAAGTTATAAATAGTAGCTCTTTATTGCCCTCCATGCTATCTTCCTTCTGTTTGTATTTTTCCCTTTATCCATATTCCCACCTTCAGTGGGAATACCACCACCTTCAGTGTATTTGCCCTCTTATATCAACCCCCTCCCCTTTCTTTCCCCTTTCCTTTTCCCCTTCTTCCCTTCCTTCTGTTAGTTCCCCTTTTTTTCTCCCCTTCCCATCCCCCCTCCCCTTTTCCCCTTTTAATGCTTGAAAGGTAAGATAAGTTTCTTAACTGAGTGTGTGTCTAAGTTAACTTTAAGCTAAGTCTGATGAGATGAAGATGCAGGTGGTTCTCACCTCCTCTCTTCTCCTCAATTACAATAGTTCTTTTGCACCTCTTGATGTTATGAGATTTAGCCCATTCAGTCTCCCTTCATTCTCCCTTCTCCTTACTGTCCCTCTTTTTAAGGAGGTATTGTTTTTAAATCATTCTATGTGAGTCATAGAAAAGTTATGAGTGTCCATCATTTCTAGCTAAGTATACTCTCTCTAATAGAGTTACAGTTCTTGAGAGCTATGAGATTCTTTCTCCCAAGAGGGTATATACACAGTTTCATCTTATTGGATAGCAGTATTTTTAGCTTTTCATGTATCTCTTGAGCCACCTGTTTGATGTCCAAATTTTTATTTAGCTCTGGCATGAAATTTTTTTTAAGATTTTATTTTAGTTTTACAGTTTTCCTCCTAATCTTACCTCCCCCCGCCATGGAAAGCAACCTGTCATTCTTTATTTTGTTTCCATGTTGTACATTGATCCAAATTGAGTGTGTTGAGAGAGAAATCATATTGTAGGGTTCTGGTTTTTAATTCACTCTGCTATTTAAGGGGGAGTTTGTCCCATTCACATTCAAAGTTATGATTACTAATTCTTTATTGCCCTCCATGCTATTTTCCCTCTGTTTGTATTCCCCCCCTTTCCCCCTTATCCATATTCTCCAGTATTTTGTTTCTGAATATCGTCCCCTTCAGTGTGTTTGCCCTCCTATATCACTCCCTCCCCTTTCTTTCCCCTTTCCCTTTTTCCTTTGTCCCTTCCCTTCCTTTTGGTAGTCCCCCCTTTCCCCCCCCCTTTCTCCATCCCCATTCCCCTTTTCCCCCTTTTAATACTTGAAAGGTTAGATATTTTTTAAGTTAACTAAGTATGTGTAAATTGACTTTAAGCCAAGTTTGATGAGAAGAAGATTCAGGTGTTTCTCATCTCCTCCCTCTTCCCCTCTGTTATCATAGGTATTTTGTACCTCTTAATGTAATGAGATTTACCCCATCCAATCCCCTCCCTCCTCCCTGTCTCCTTCCTGTCCCCCTTTTTAAGGAGGTAGTGTTTTTAAAAATCATTCTATCTGAGTCATAGAAAATTCTGAGTATCCATCACTTCTAGCTAAGTATATTCTATCTAATAGAGTTAAAATTCTTGAAAGTTATTAGTCTTTCTCCCAAGTGGGGTTAAAGCCAGTTACATCCCATTGGATAGCAGTCTTATGGATACGTCATGAATGTCCATCACTTCTGGCTAGGTATATTCTCTCTATTAGAGTTACAGTTCTCAAGATTTATGAGGATCTTTTCCCCCATGCTGAGATATAGCCACTTTCAACTTGTTGGATAGCAGTTTTTTTTTCTTTTACCACCCCCCCCCTTTTTTTACCTTTTCATATGTCTCTTGAACCTCCTGTTTGATGTTGTTCAAATTTTCTATTTAGCTCTAGTTTTTTCATCAGGAATTTTTGGAATTCTTCCGTTTTGTTAAATGTCCATCTTTTTCCCTAGAAGAGAAGGCTCAGCTTTGCAGGATAGTGGATTCTTGGCTGCATTCCAAGCTCCCATGCTCCATTACTTCTGGCTAAGTATATATTCTCTCTAATAGAGCTACAATTCTCGAGAGTTGTTAGTCTTTCTCTAAGGTAGTGATTTAGGTTGTTTCATCTTATTGGATAGCAGTTTTTTTCTTTACTTTTTTTTAACCTTTTCATGTGTCTCTTGAGCCTCCTGTTTTATGTCCAAATTTTCTATTTAGTTCTGTTCTTTTCATCAGGAAATGTTGGAAGTCTCCCAGTTCATTAAATGTCCATCTTTTCCCATGGAAGAGAAGGCTCAGTTTTGCCAGATAGTGGATTCTTGGCTGCATTCCAAGCTCCCTTGCTCTTTCGAATATCTCATTCCAGGCCCTTCAATCCCTTAATGTTGTTGCAGCCAGGTCCTGCATAATCTTTACTGTGGGTCCTTGGTATTTAAATTATTTCTTTCTGGCTGCTTGTAGAATTTTCTCTTTTATCTGATAGTTCTGGAATTTGGCCACAACATTTCTTGGTTTTCATTTTAGGATCTCTTTCCTGAGGGGATTGATGTATTCTTTCAATAACTATTTTATCCTCTGGTTCCATGATATCAGGGCAGTTTTCCATCACTAAATCCTGTAAGCTTAAGTCCAGGCTTTTTATTTTTCTTCATTATTTTCAGGAAGTCTGATAATTCTCAGGTTGTCCCTTCTCAATCAGTTTTCGAGGTCAGTGGTTTTGCTGATGGGGTATTTTACATTTTCTTCTATTTTTTCCATCTTTTGGTTTTGTTTAACAGAATCTTGTTGTCTCATGAAGTCATTAGTTTCCACAGATTCCATTCTTTATTTTAAGAGAAGAATTTTCTTCATTTACCTTTTGCAGTCCTTTTCCAATAGGTCAATTCTATTTTTGAAGGAGTTTTCCATTTGTCCAATTGATTTGAGAGAATTATTTTCTTTTTGCATTTGCCCAATTGAGGATTTGAGAGAATTATTTTCTTTTTGTATTTGTTCAGTTGTGTTTTCCAACTGGCCAATTCTGCATTTTAAAGCATTCTTCTCCTCCATAAATTTTTGAACTCTTTTATCCATTTGACCTGTGTTGGTTTTTAACATGTTATTTTCTTCAGCATTTTTTTTTTTGGATCTCCTTGACTAGGCTGCTGACTTCTTTTTCATGTTTTTCCTGCATCGCTCTCACATTTCTTTTCCCAAATTTTCTTCTATCTCTCTTACTTGATTTTCAATATCTTTTTTGAGCTCTGTTATAGCCTGAGCCCAACTTCCATTTTTCATGGTGTCTTTAGATGCAGGAGTTTGTACTTCTTCATCTTCAGATTGAGGAGGATTCTTGGGATCATAGGCAATGTATTTCTCAATAGTGTTCCTCCTTTTTTCTCTCTTTACTCATTTATCTAGCCTGTGCCTGAGTTTGGGGTGCTTCCTGAGTTTTTGAGTATTATTGGGACACCCCCATATATGTTTTCTTAAAAGACTATTTTATGGGGAACTCAAGCCAGGTATTCATATGGTGGTCAGAAGAAGTGATACAAGGATACTCTTAGGGTCTTTCTGAAGAACTTTGAAATTGCTTGTGTGACATTGGCCAGGGACCACCCAGCACTCTGTGTCTAGATCAAAGAAGGTGCTGTGTTCTATGAGCAAAGAATTTCAGTAACTCAAAAATGTCCTATAGTGAGATGTGCAAATTTAGAGAGACAGTTTCAATCCAGGTGAACTATTTGTGCCCAAACTGTGGGCATAAAAATTAATCTTTTGAGATCATTTTGGCCTGATCAGTCACTGTCAGATGCATTGTACCTTGACTCCAATATAGTGATATTATTTTGGTCCTCTTTGAAAATATCACTGCTCCAGGGACCTTCTGATCCAATGAGAAAAATAATGTTTTACTGCTCCTGATAAGAGTTCCTATTTCATTGTAGGTGACTATTCTTAGTCAGTTTCTGGACTGATATTAGTGAGGATGCCTCCTCCCTTCTTCCTTCTTCTCCATTTCCATCTCCAAACCCAAAGTTATTAGACATTTTTTATTGTTTAGTTATTGTATTTTCTTGGCAAAGAGACTGGAATGGTTGCATATCCTTTTCCAACCCAATGCCTGCCCCTCATGTGGAAACGATTTACCTCAGCAGGCATACCATACTAAGCACTGATGAGTACACACAGGTGAGGAGCCCTACAAAGGCCATGAGTGTGCAAAATATTTGGCCAACACTCTGTTCTGAACTACAACCATAAGAGCCATTCCGGTGAGAAATCCTATTGCTGTGGAAAGGGCTTCATTCGACACTCAGTTCTGGTAAGCTACCAGTGAATAAACATAAGCTACCAGTGAATAAACACAAATGAATGAACCAAATGCCTGTGGAACATGTGGAAAGGGTTTTGGTCAGAAAAAGCCAGCCTGGCTTATCCATCAGAAATTGTCCTTTAGTGACTGGCAAGAACTTTCAACAAAGTACTGGCTTCATTTTACATTTTAACCCCTGAACAGGAGGAATCAAGTTGAACACAATGGTTGCTAACATTGGGGTCAAAATAAGGGATAATAGTATCAGAAAAACTTAGTATGCCTTTTCTTCCATTCCCTCCTAGAGTAGAGATAGTGGAGTCTTTAGGAAAATTGAGTTGGGTTGACTATAGGGATACTTCTCCCTTATAATAACTTACTCTTTCATTCTTCCAGAGCTTAGGAAAGAAAATTGGCTTAGTTTTGTTCAAGAGATCTTCTGTCCTCCATCCATCAGCCCACAAGAACTTTACATCAATATACTGAGAAGGATTGTTCTCTCATGCCATCCTCCATTCATGCATATGTTACTTGCGAACAGGAATTTTGAGCAGGTAGCCTAGATATTTTCCTTCCCTAGGCAGCTAGATGGTATAGTGAATAGAGCACTAGACATAGAGTTAGGAATTGCTAAATTCAAATCTGGCCTCAACTATTTATTGGCACTGTGACCTATGGCAAGTAATTTTTGTCTGCTACAACTTCCTCTTCTGTAAAAAGGGAATAATTGCTTCTACCTCCCAGCATTGGTGTAAAGATAAAATGAGACTATTTTATTTTATTTTTATTTTAACATTTTTAATTTGTTTTCCAATTATATACAATAGTAATATGTATCCATTTTTTTGCAAGGCTCTGAATTCTACAATTTCCCCCCTTCCCCCCCGCCCCGAAAGCTGTCTGACAGTCTCTACATTGTTTGTATTCTATACATTGATATAAATTGAATGTTATAAGAGTAAACATAACAATAAACATAAACCCCCTCTCCCCCAAGAAGATGTGAAACCTCAAGAATAGAGAGAGAAAAAAAATTGTACTTCAATCTGTGTTCAGATTTCAATGGCTTTGTCTCTGGGGTGAGTTGCTTTCTTTATCATAAGTCCACCAGAGAAGTTGTTTCAATATTTTTCCTTCAGTTGCTATTACTAGCTGTACCTCCACTCTATTTCTCCCCAGTCTCATTTATTCTATTATCTCTCTCCTTTCATCCTGGCCCTGTCCAAAAGTGTGTTGAATCTGAATACCCTCTCCCTCGATTTTCCCTCTCTTCTATCACCTATCCCCCCTTCCCTGTCCCCATTCCCCTTCATCCTGTCCCTTTCCTCCCATCCTTCTCCAGGGCAAGATAGATTTCCTCACCCTATTAAATTTGTATGTCATTTCCACCCTGAGCCATTTGTGATGCGAATGAAGGCTCACTCATTCCCCCTTGCCTTCCCCTCCCTCCACTCCATTGAAATAACTTTTTCTTGACTCTTATGTGAAATCTCTCAGCTTCTTCATCTCCTTTTCCTTCCTCCTAGTACTTTCCCCCATCACCCATTGACTCCATCCCTTTACCACATCATACCATTATATTCTGCTGCTTCTTATGACCTGTCTATATATGCTCCTTCTAACAGCTCTTATAAATGAGAAAGTTCATGAGTTTTCAACATCTTCTTCCTGTGAAGGAATACAGACAGTTCAGCATCAAGTTCCTCATAGTTAGTCCCTCTCTTCCACTCCTTCTATTATCCTTCACCAGAGTCCTGTACTTGGAGATCAAACTTTCTGTTCAACTCTGGCTGTCTCAATAAGAAAGTCTGAAAGTCCCTTATTTCACTGAAAGTTCATCTTTTCCCCTGAAAGAGGATGTTCAGTTTTGCTGGGTAGTTGATTCTCGGTTTTAAACTAAGATCTTTTGCCTTCTGGAATATCATATTCCAGTCCCTATGAGCCCTTAATGTAGATACTGCCAGATCCTGTGTAATCCTGACTATGGAACTTTGGTAGTTGAATTGTTTGTTTCTGGCTGCTTTTAGACTTTTCTCTTTGATTTGGGAGTTCCTTTTGGGATCTCTTTCACAGGGTGAATGGTGAATTCTCTCGATTTCTATTTTACCCTCTGCTTCTAGGGTCTCAGGGCAATTTTGCTGTATTATTTCTTGAAAAATGAAGTCTAGATTCTTCTCCTGGTCATGACTTTCAGGTAGCCCCTATAATTTTTAAATTATTTCTTCTTGATCTGTTTTCGAGATCAGTTGTTTTTCCAATGAGATAATTCACATTTTCTTCTAATTTTTGGCTTTTTGGAAGAGTTTTTATTTCTTCCTGCTTTCTTGCAAAGTCTTTAGCTTCCTTAACTTCCATTTTGCAGGAGTTATTTTTTTTTCAGAGAGCTTTTTTTTTATCACCTTTTCCAGCTGGCCAACTCTTCACTTTAAGGCATCCTTCTCATTTGCCTTTTGTTTTGCTTTTTCCATTTGGCCTAGACTGGTTTTTAACATATTATTTTCTTCAGTATTTTTTTGTATTTCTTTCACCAATCTTTTGATTTGGTTTTCATGATTTTTCTGCATCACTCACATCTCTCCTCCCAATTTTTCCTCCACCTCCCTGAATTGCTTTTCAAAGTCTTTTTTGAGCTCATGCATAGTCTGAGCCCATTTTCTATTTCTCTTGGAGGTTTTAGATATAGAAGCTTCGATTTTGTCATCATCTGAGTATGTGTTTTGATCTTCCATAGGACCAAAGTAATTTTGTATGGTCAGATTCTTCTTTTTTCTGTTGTTTACTCATTTCCTCAGCCCAAGACTAATTTACAGCACTTCCAAGGCTTTGGGGTTGTTTTTTTTGGGGGGGGACACCCCACTGGGACATTTATTCCTCCAAGGTCTTATGCTCTCTTGCCTGTGCTTTGATATGTAGATGCACACAACACTACCCTCTTCCCTGGGGCTATCAGGAGGGATCCAGCTTGGTTATTTAGTATGGAAGCCCAAACTGAAATATCTGAGTATAGGCAGACAGGAGAGTCCTACCCCAGGGAGAGCAGAGAAATCTCTGCAGACTTCCCTTACCCTTTCTGGGGGTACAGGATGCTTTCCTCCAAATTCTTGCTGCAGATTCTGTAGCCATACTCCTCACTCCATACTGATTCTGTAAGACTAAAATTGTAAAGCAGGAATTTTTAACCCAAGTCCACAGAATCCTTAACATTCCAGAGGTCCTGTGAACTTGAATAGGAAAAAAATGTACCTTTATTTTTACTAACTTTTAGTGGAAATGTAGCAATCTTTTTATGAAAGTAGGTAACTAACATTATCCTGCAAAGCAATACTAGGCATGATTGCTAAAGGTGTTTTTGGTACAAAGCAAGCTTAGACCCTCTATTCAGGAGTGGAGTGGAATGTAATTATTAGGAAGTGACAGTGATGTTTAAAAAAATTATGTCAGCAAAAATAGGATAGCACTCCCCTCCAGAATTGCACCTAAAATTGTTACAAGCATATGAGTTTCTCCTTTATACCCAGAGCAGGTGATGACCCAATAACTGCTGTAGAAGAACCTCATGACCAGTAATGTCCATGCAAATATAAACATGAAGTAATCCTTGCCCAACCCCCAAAAGAACTTTTAAGTCTAATAGGGCTGCATCACATATTGGAGGAAAGTGGTCCTCAGGGAAAGGAGCCTTGGGGCAGGCAGTCAAAGGGTTTGTGAATAGAGTCATCCCAAAATGAACATTTCCAGAATATTATAGACAAATTTCAGAGCTTCCAAGTCAAGCATTGGAAATCCTGATTTAATTATTCTTCCTTAAGAGGTATTAAAAAAATTTACTTCTGTATATCCCTTTTCCTCTTTAGATTCCTTCTCTGATTATATAATGTTGGGGCAACTAGATGGCACAATGGATAGAGTACTGATCTTAGAATCAGAAGGAAAAAAGTTCTGATCTAGCCTCTGACACTTAATTGCTGTCTGACCTTGGGCAAATTACTTAGCCCTAATTGCCTTGCATCCAGGACCATCTCCAGTACTCCTAATTCATATCTGGCCACTGGAGAAGAAAGTGAGGCTGGTGACCTAGCCTAGACCTCCTCACATAAATCCAATTGATGTGATTGTCATGGCATCACCTCCCTGATGTCATAGTCTTCTACAAAAATGAAGGATAAACATTATTATTATATAATGTTATCTTTTGATTTGAGACTATCTCTCCTTTTATGTCTCTTTTCCCATGCTTCATTTTCCATCTGCCTCTTAGTCTTTTCTCTTCATACATTCATTTTCTCTTCAAAAGCCTTCCTCCTGGGGTGGTGCAGTGGATAGACCACCAAACCTGGAGTCAGGAGGATCTGAGTTCAAATCCTGCCTCAGACACTTGATAATTGACTTCAGGAAAGTCACTTAAATAGATAAAAAAAGAAATAAAAAAAAAGCCTTTCTGCTTTGGGAATTTTTCCTTCCTTTTCTGTTACTCTCCTCTTCCCATGATTCATTCATTTTTATCCTTCATTCCATTTCTTACAAAACTTTTCTTCAAGGAGGTTTCCTATTGTCTTTTTCTTTGACCATAGGGTATTTTTCTTTTCTCTATCACCCCACCTCCTTCCTTACTTCAGTTCTGTTCTAAAAACTATTGACATTAGGGGAGGAGACAATTTACCCAAGAAAAATGAGGGAGTCCCTCTCTTCTAGACTTTGCTCAGAAAGCTCTCTAGACCAAGAGGAATTCTTTTTTTTAAATTTATTTTTTTATTCTCATTTTGTACAAATGTTTTTCTTTACATTAATAAAATATACTTGCTTACAAGTAAACAAAATACCCCTCCCCCCATGAATATAGATAGACTTGCTTGGGCAAAAAAGTAAAGGGGGGAGAAAAAAATTAAAATTAAAAAAAATAATAGTAATAATTGTAGGTATGGTCAGGTGGTGCAATGGACGAAGCACCAGCCCTGGAGCCACAAGCACCCGAGTCCATATCCAGCCTCGTAAACCCAATAATCACCCAGCCATGTGACATGCAAGTCACCCGATCCCCACTGCCCTGCAAAAACCAAAAAGAAGAAAAAAAAAGACCCAAAATAAAATAAAATAGTAATAATAGTAGGGGTGGCTGGGTGGCAGACAGAGCATTGGCCCTTGAGCCAGGAGCACCTGGGTCCGAATCCAGCCTCAGACACCCAATGATCACCCTGCTATGTGGCCCCAGGCAGGCCACCCAGCCCCACTTGCCCTGCACCCTCCCCCAAATAATAATAACAAAAAATGTGTTTCAGTCTTTGTTCCAACACCATCAACTCTGTCGTGAGTGGATCACATTCTTTATAAGTCCATCACAAAAGTTACTTCCATATTTTTCCAACGTTGCCATTGCTGATTGCAACTCCCTCCTTTCTTATTTCTCCACTACCATGTACTATATTTTCTCTCTCCTTTCACTCTGACTCTGCTGTAGGGTAGCTGAGTGGCACAGCAGACAGATCCCTGGTCCTGGGGCCAAGAAGCCCTGAGCCCCCATACCACCCCTGAGGCCCAGCATCCACTTGGCCCTATGGTCCTGTGCAGGCCATCCAATCCCAGCCCCTTGCAAGAAGTAAAAAAAGAAAATGTGTTATATCTGACCACTGTCCCCCCATGGTCCATCCTCTCCTCCTTTATTCACATCCCTACCCCTTCCCTCTGCTCCCCCCTCCTTCTTACTCCAGTTGTCTATACCCCATTGAGTATATTTGCTGTTTCCTCTCCTAGCCATCTCTGATGAGAGCAAAGGTTCCCTCATTGCCCCTTGCCTCCCCCCTTCCATATCATTGCAATAGCTCATTGTAATAAAAAAAATCTTATTATGTGAAATAGCTTGGACTATTCCCCCTCTCCTTTTTCTTTCTCCCATTCCATTTCCCTTTTTTTCTTATTTACTCCATTTTTACACCATATTTTATCTTCGACTTCAGCTTTCTCCTGTGCTTCAACTATAAAAGCTCCCTCTACCTGCTCTATTAACTGAGATGGTTCATATGAATATTATCAGCATCATTTTTCTATACATGCAGTTCATCCTCCTTAAGTCCCTCATATTTTCCCCCTCTCCTCCAATCTCCATGCTTCACCTGAGTCCTGCATCTGAAGATCAAACCTTCTGTTCAGCTCTGGCCATTCTGAAAGGAACCTTTGAAATTCCCCTGGTTCATTGAAAGTCCATCTTTTTCCCTGGAAGAGGACATTCAGCCTTGCTGGGTAGTGCATTCTTGGCTGCATTCTAAGCTCTTTTGCCTTCTGGTATATTGTATTCCAAGCCCTACGAGCTTCCAATGTAGCTGCTGCTAAGTCCTGTGCGATCCTGACTGCAGCTCCACGATATTTGAACTGTGTCCTTCTGGCTGCTTGTAATATTTTCTCTTTGACTTGGGAGTTCTGGAACTTGGCTATAACATTCCTGGGGGTAGGTTTTTTGGGATCTC
Source organism: Macrotis lagotis (assembly GCF_037893015.1). NCBI lineage: Eukaryota > Metazoa > Chordata > Mammalia > Peramelemorphia > Peramelidae > Macrotis > Macrotis lagotis. Next base: position 9,996,489 of record NC_133662.1, read on the forward strand.
TTTCTCGGGGAGATCGGTGGATTCTCTCCATTTCTATTTTGCCCTCTGCTTCTAGAATATCAGGGCAATTTTCCTGTAGTAATTCTTTGAAAATGATGTCAAGGCTCTTTTCCTGATCATGACTTTCAGGTATTCCAATAATTTTCAAATTATCTTTCCTAAGTCTGTTTTCCATATCAGTTGTTTTTTCAGTTGTTTTTTCAATGAGATATTTCACATTTTCTTCTAATTTTTCATTTTTTTGGTTTTGAAGTATTGATTCCTGATTTCTGGTAAATTCATCAATCTCCCTGAATTCTATTCTTTATCTGAAGGATATATTCTCCTCAGAGGGTTTTCTTATCTCTTTTCCCATCTGGCCAATTTTGCTTTTTAAAGCATTCTTCTCCTCAATAACTTTTTGAACTGTTTTATCCATTTGACCTAAGCTGGTTTTTAGCATGCTATTTTCTTCAGCATTTTTTTGGATTTCCTTGACTAAGCTGCCGACTTCATTTTCATGTTTTTCCTGCATCTCTCTCCTTTCTTTTCCCAGTTTTTCTTCTAACTCCCTCATTTGATTTTCAAAGTCTTTTTTGAGCTCTATCATAGCCTGAGCCCAATTTCTGTTTTTCTTGGATTCTTTAGATGCAGGAGCTTGTGCTTCCTCATCTTCAGACTGAGTATTTTGATCCTTCTTGGGCTCATTTGCAAAATATTTCTCAATGGTCTTCCTCTTGTTTCTTTGTTCATTTTCCCAGCCTAAGCCTGTTTTTTGGGGGTGCTTCCTGAGCTTTTGGGACACTCCCACAAGGGTCTCAGTGTGTGAGGCTCTGTCCTCCCTCCTGGTCTGTGAATGACCATAAGCACCTCCCTCTGCCACAGGGCTGAGGTGGGGGGGGACCCTGCTGTTCTATGGGGGGGCCTAGACTTCGATCAGGATCTGAATGTGGTCAGAGCTCCAGAGTCTTGTTCCAGGGGCAGAGGACAGAGCTCTGCAGTCTCTCTTCACTCCCCTCCCTCAGCTCAATGGGCTCATGCCCTGGGGGCTCCTGCTTACGGGCTCCACCTGCTTCTGTTTCCTGGATCAGGGTTGCGGAAAGACCAGGCTACTGGCTGTGTGCCCTGAGGGCTGGGCTCCACGTGCTTGCTCTGGCAGAGGTCCCCCGCTGTTCCCCCACTTTGTGCGGGTGCTCCCCGGGGTGCAGCTCAGGTGACTCCCCCGCTGCTGTGAGCTGAGGCTCTCAGCACCTTGGGGCTGCCTCCGGGAGGCTGAAGTTCTTTTGCTCTGGGGGGCCACCCCTCTGGCCGGCTGCCCCTCCAGCTCCGGGGAGCAGAGCCTTTCTGCTCTTTTCCAGGTTACCTTGAGTAGGAGAACTGCCTCACTGGGTCCCTTTGTGGGTTCTTTCTCTCGAAAGTTTAGTTAGAGTCCTTAGTTTATGAGTTTTTATCAGAGAGCTCCTAAGACTCGATCCCTTCATGTCGCCATCTACGACCAAGAGGAATTCTTAACCTGTTCTGTGCCATGGACTCCTTGGGCAGTCTGGTGAAGCCTATGGATTCCTTCTCAGTATCAAGTTTAAAATTAATGCATAAAGTAAGATACATAGAATTAGAAAGAAAATCAATTATATTGAAATATCAGTACTAAAATATGTATATTTTGAGTTCATGAACTCCATGTTCAGAATCCTTGTTCAACAAGAATGTTATGTGATAGACATATTGGCATCTTTATGATCTTTATGACCTCAAGATATCCAGTTTTCCTGGATGGCTAGAATATGTTTCTTCTACTTTTTTCCTCTATACTGTCTACCATAGAGACTTGAAGGATACAAGAAAAGAAAAAAGATTGTAATCTTCACATAAGCAGTAATTATTCGACATTGATTCAAAATATAAAAATTGACTTGTGGTGTCATTTCCCCAAGAAAATAGCTGGCAAGGAAAAACATAAGTAGAAATCATATTTCTAGAAAAAAGGATGGGAGATGGTTTAGTTTTGTGGGTAGGAAACTGATTTAGGACTCCATTCACTTGTTTTTCTTCCTGCCCTTCACTGCTATGATATTTCAACCCAACCTGAAATGATTGTCAAGATAGAACAAAAGGAGGCTGTGTGATACTGACATCTATCCCCCCCTAATGGGGAAGTATCTTTTCAGACAAGAATACAAGATTTAGAATTAGTAATGACCTCAAAAATCATTTATTCCATTCTCCTTGTTTTACAAATGAGAAAACTAAGTGCTAGAAAAATTAAATGATTTGTCCAAGGTCACATTTACCAAGTGACTACAGCAGGATTTGGACCTAGGTCTCTGACTTCAAATCCAGTTTACTTTTACTATACTAAGGAGTTGAAACTGGAGAATACATTTACCATGATTAGAAGGATGGCAGGACCTCCTATGAGGACAGACCAAAAAGATTAGAGTTCTTCAATTTGGTTTATGATTCTAGGGTCTTGAAGATATAAGGAACCCTAGTAACTTTTCTCCAATCAATTTCTGTGGCTAATGACAAGCTGTTTTCTTCAGGAGTTCTAGGGATGCAGATTCTGCACCTTCTTTCAGTTACTTGTTCAATATTTTATCCCTTGGATGGTAAAAAAAAAGATTTTCCATGTCCAACTATAATATTTCTTAAACCCATTTCTTCTTGGCTTGGTCTTTCATATATAATTAAGAATAACTGCTTGGCATTTTCCTTGTAAGCATACAAAATTTACCATACTCCTCGCCTTTCTTTAATCTGATTATCCCTACTTTCTCCTACTTCTCCTTTTCAGAATCATTTTTATCATTTGGATCCCAGAATTTAGAGCTGAAATGAATCTTAGAGATTCTTTAGTCTCAACATTCTCATTTTATAGATGAGCAAAGTGAAGCCCCAGAGATCTGAAGTGGGAGGTTACACAGTTTTAAAAGTCTCAGAGCTAGGAGTCCAACTCTTCCAACTCTAAAGCTGGACTCTCTTCAACTAATATCAGGTGACTTCTACCTCATAGTGAAGCTGTTCATCCATGCTTCAGTGAGTGAGAAAACTGGTTTATTCCTTATCTGTTTTTTCAAATTGAGATTTTATTTATTATAAAATCTTGATGGCCAACAGAAATACTAATCAATGTGTATTTTATTTAAGACTTTAAAAATAGCAGATGAGATTAATAGGATTCTTTTTCCTAAGAAGATGGAAAATTTAAATTGGCCTGAACCTGTGGACTTAGGAACTAATTTTGTACTATTAGAAGGTCAGAGTTCTCTACATCATTTGAATTTGGGGTTTGTATGCCTTTAATTTATAAACTGATAAGGAAGGTAGCTAACAAAGGGATATGTGAATTCTGAATTTGTTTGCCAGGCTTATAACAGATCAGTATTGTTTTGCCACTTTGTTCTGAATTAGTTCCTAAATTCCCAATGTAAATCAAACTTGACATCTCTCTAGAACAAGAAATGTTCTCTCTTATACATATAAATACCCAACTTAACATTTCTGTTGGTCAACAAATTTATAGTAGGTAAGTCAAATCTAAATTAAAAGATAAGAGATGAATGAACTTGAACTTTATGCTAGCTAGGAAAAGTGATCCAGGTAGGATATGGATGGTCACTGGATCAGACACCATCCTTTGGTTGGTATGCATCACTACAAACTGTAGATCCCTGGTGCTGCAGCTTTCCCTCTTGCAATTTCAGCAAAGGATTAGTGAAGGCCCTCTAATATTCTCTTATGACTTGTCTCTCAGCAGGTGAACCTGACCTGACCCAACACTATGTTTCTAATCCATGATTACCTTTGTCTCTCCAATTTCTGAGTTTTCTTGCTTTCTCAATTCCTGTCTCCAGCTCTCAAATCATTTTTTTACTTAGAAGTCAAGGTCCATTCAGTGGTTAGGCCCCTTCCTCAAGAATCTCTATTCCATCATGGCAATAAAGAGCAAGGATTCCTGGCACTAAGTGCCAAGGAATACTGTGTGATCCCTATTCTTCTAAAGCAGGGACAGGGAACTTCTTGTCAATGGATCACCTCTGGTGCTGCCACAGCAACCACAAGCAGGACTCAAAATTTAATGAATTCTGGAACTTTTTAGGGGTGAATTAATTAAATGCTTGACTAATACATCAGGCAAATGACGTTATAAATATCCAAATGACCTTTGACAGAAAAAAGATTCCTCACCCCTATTCTAAAGGATTAATAGGACAACTAGTTTCAATAGTTTGGGTGAAGGCCTGTCTCTGGTTTCTAAAGGTCTGTGATTCAACAATATTAGTTATCCATTATTTGTGGCCCTCAAAAAAATAGGTGTTTGATGAGATTCAAAGGAAACAAAAGTCATACATTCCTCAATCTCAAAAACAACATAACACATCCCTTTTAGGGAAGGAAGAAACATGAAAACTGAAAAGTTGTAATACAGAAGCTAAGAGGCATAAGATAAAAGATGTCCAAATTTATTTTGTAAGACAAGAAAAAGCCAATATATATTGAGGTATGATTGAAAGTCTGGGGAGATCTCTTCAAGGTGAATTTGAAACTCTTCTTAGAATATAGAGTTGGATGGTAATCTAAGAGTGGATAGCATACCCAAGATGTTTGATTGGGAACAATGAATTTATGAGGGTGGATTGATCAGAATGGAGAGTTTATGTTGAGGTTGTTATTACAATTCATCTTGTAATAATTATCCTTATTCTCCCCCCTCTATAGGAACCAAAAGGAAGTATGTGGAGTTTCAAAAATATGTCCTGACATATAGGGAACTGCCTGCCAACTCTGCCCTTGGGAAGGGGAGAGTCAGAGAGTTCTTCCCACTCAGTAGGCTCTCATGACCAGAATTCTGCCTCCCTCTCCTCACAAAGAGCCCTCAATCTATTCCATCCATGGCAAGTGATTCAGCGACCATTGTCACTTTGATAACCACTGTAGGTACACACAAACGAATGACTCTGTATCTGTTCTCAGTGTGAGTTGTCATCCTGGGATACTTCAAATCCCAATTGTCATGAATATACACTTCTTTGAAAAAATTCTATTAATTCTATTGTGTGATAAGACAGAGATGATCCTGCCAGGGACACCCTTAGAACCGTACTTATAAGTTCTCAGCACAGTAAAGGTTTTTAGGGAAAAAATATCTCAGCTCCTACCAAAGGTGACTTGGGCTGAGTAGTCTAATTTTTTTCCTTTTCTCTTGATAATCACTGATAAAGTATTCGTTTTCTTGGCATGGTATGTAGACAAATGGGATAACTCTTGAGTATGTGTATGGAAAAAAGGGAAGGGAATCCAGTTAAAAGAAAATATGAGGGGACTAAAGAAAGGCAAGCAGTGGGGTTCATAGACTCAGAAATAAATGGCCTTTTCAATCTAAAGTCTTGGTTTTTATGATGTGATAAAGGACAGTGTTGGGATGGATAAAGGGAAAGGGAGAGACACACAAAGGAAGCAGAATTAGGGTGAGTGAAAAGGAATAATATTATTATTAATCAGCACCTAGCACAATTCTTTTACATGTGGTAGTCATTCAATAAATAGTGGTTGAATAAATAAGAGAGTGACAGAGAGAGAAGGATGAAAGATGAGGAAGTAGGGAGAAAGAAGATAGTGGATAGAATACATATGGAAGTGGAGGTCTAGAAGAGAAATAGAACTCCACCATTTCTAATCCCCAGACCCACTGATTTAATATTAATCTCCTACTGTCACAGAAACTTACCTAAAGCCTAGGATTTTTGAGATGACTTCTTATCTATATGACCTCCCATATGCACTCTTCAGGGCTCAGTGGCTGCCTCACCTTTTGAGTTTTCTTCCTTTTTGCAGAAAGAAATGAATAGTCATATGAATTACACTGGATTCTTAATTTGCATGTTTGCGTGAACTAAGGCCCAGAGTTTCAGCATAGGGGAGAAGCTTGGGTTCCTCCTCAAAGAAGAGATGATATCTCTGTTCTCATGAAGCTAATGTGTTCCAGGGGAATAAAAAATGGATCACAGTATCTACCCATCTCTGAGGGTTAATGATTGAGTGGCAAAATGACAGTCAAGTTGGAGAGGAGTGTCAAGAAGAGGTCAGAGAAGGGGGATTATAAGTAAAGGAAGGTCAAAGAAAATAAGAGGAATGATAAAAATGGAAAGAAAAAAGGGTTAAGAAGGATAGAGCGAAGAATAGAGAACAGAAAGAAGAAAGAATCCTCCTTGTTTTGGACTCGAGGTCCCAAAAGGACTTGCAAATTTCAATTTGAATGTCTTCTCAGCAAGTGGGTGAGGAATCCTGTGAGAAGGTTGCTGGAATATGCACATCTCTTGTAGATCAGCCCTCCAGTGAAGGATCAATCTGGTCAAACTCTTCACTGTTGCTTCAAGGAGGGGGGGGGGACCATCACTCAAAAGGGATATTCTGAAAAAAGAAAAACTTTTTTTGGACATCTTGAACTAGATGTTTCATGGGTATCTTGAATTCTACACATATAAAATGGATCTTTTTCCTGTCAAATCCTCTCCTCTTCCTAACTTCCCTATCATTATAGAGGGGTACCACCATTTTCTCAGTTATCTACACTCACAACCTAGGTATTATTCTCAGTTCCTCATTTGCATTCACATCACATATTGAATTTGATGTTCAATCTTATCAATGCAATATTTTTCCATATATGTAGTAGTTATCACCCAGGTGAGGCCCCCATCATCCTAATGCTTAGATTACTGCAAGTCTTCTAGTTGATCTCTTGCCCAAGTCTCTTTCCACTGAAGTTCATCCTTAACTTGAATGCCAAAGTGATTTTCTTTTTTTTGTTTAGGTTTTTTTTTTTTTTTTTTTTTTTGCAAGCCATTGGGTTAAATGGCTTGCCCAAGGCCACACAGCTAGGTAATTATTAAGTTTCTGAGGTTGGATTTGAACTCAGGTATTCCTGACTCCAGGGCTGGTGCTCTATCCACTGCGCCACCTAGCTGCCCCCAAAGTGATTTTCTTAAAGTGCAGGCCTCAATATGTCATTTCCTTGTTATTCCCCTTACATACTCAAGAAACTTCAGGGGATTCTTACCTCAAAGATCAAGTATAAATTCTTTTGACTTTTAAAGCCTTTTAGAACCTGGCTTCTTTCTATCTTTCTTTCATTATATTCTCCTCCATATACTCCATGATACCACATTGATCATGTTGCCCCTCAAACATGACAGTCCATCTCCCACATCATTACCTTTTTAAAGACTGACCTCAATGTATAGAATTCTCTCCTTCCTGACTTCTCTGGGTTCTTATAAGACTCAGCTCAGATATCATCTTCAAGAGATCTTTCCTATGATGACTTCTGTACCCTCTCTCTGAGATTATATTCATCTCTTCTGCATGCATGTTGTATTTATAAAGTTGTTTGTCTATTGTCTCATTACCTCACATAATAATAAATATCACTATAAATAAATTTGTTATATAAATATAAAATAAGTAAATAAATATAATACATTTTAATGAATGCTTATTGACTGATTTACTATTCTTCAATTGCATTGATCATAGAACCAGAAAGAATTCTACATATTGTGTTTATCTCTCTATGAGATGATTGCTCACCCTAGAGCAGAATCTCTTTTCTAATCTGTTGATTGTTTTTAGGTCTCCCTCTCTGCTTGCCCTTATGTCTTTCTCCTGGGTCAGGAAAAGTAGGACAATTGTAAGAATTTAGTAGTTTGTAGATTGTGTAGAAGTGAAAAATTAGAATTTTAGATCCAGAAGAGACTTTAACTAGTAATACCTTAAGTTTCTATAGTAACTATAGAAAAATTGAGGTTATATGACTTGTCTGAGGCCATATAGCTAGTTATGGATGGGGTGGTAAAGGAAGCAACCAATTGCTTTTCTGTGGGGTCACTACCATAAAGAGGCTGATAACTAGATGTTTTCAGCTCTAATGAGAAGTATGCTTACTGATCTTTGTAGGTCACTTTAACCTTCATGAGTCTCAGTTTTCTCATGTATAAAATGAGAAGATTGAACTAGATAGATCCTAAGGTCCTTTCCAGTTCTAAATCTTTGATCCTGTTATCTGAAATTGAATGAAATTTGCTACCATTACAAAAGGAGACCTAAGTAATAATATCCTAAGATATAGGAATTAAGGGAAAGGGAAGTGAAGCTCCTCTTCCCCTAGAAATGCCTCTATAGATGAAAGACTCCTTACACCTTTCTTTCTGGGCTAAAGGAGGAATGATCTTAATTGAAGGAAAGGGGTATAGATAGACTTCCAAAATAAATAATATAAAATTAGAAAGAAAAGTAGGTGTCAGTAGACTGAGCATTGGACAGGGAATTAGGAAGATGACCTGGATAAGTTACAGTTCCCTCATCCAGAAAATAGGAATAATACTATCTCTTTTGTAAATCTTAAAGTACTATGTAAATGTTAGCTTATTATTCAATAAACAATCAAGTCTATACTAGGAAAACCCCTGTTGTGGCTATTTAGACTTCCTGGGGACCTGGAACCTTATGCCATGGGAGAATGAAATATAGAAGAGATGTGGATGGGGAAATGTAAAGTTAAAACTCTTTGAAATACATGGATGGGAGGAAACCTGTAACTTACTTAGCTCTTCGAGGAATTGTCCTAAAACAGAAAAAGAAATAAACAGGTCACAGTCAAATTTCCTGACCAGGTAATCCCTAGTCTGGTCTGATTGCTCTCCAAGCCTTTCTAATCTTTTTCTTTTTTGGAATCATCAGCAATCAGTACTAGCTATATTTTCACTCAAGAATCTAGAAATTTTAGCCCTCTTATTTTGGTAAGTATCTCCCAAGACCTTAGGGAGTCGTGTTTCACTCTGCACCTCATGGTGGATGGAGTTAAGTGACTTGCCAAAGGTCATACAGCTAAGTATTAAGTGTCTTGAGACCAGGTCCTCCTAACTCCAGGACTGGTGTTCCATTCACTGTCCCTTCTCATTTTTAAGACTCCACTGTTGATTGCTACTGAGATGCCCACTTTGACAGTCTACCTGCTAATCTTCGATGCAGCCAGTTGTAACAGATGATCATGGCAATGAGGGGTCCCAGAACTGGCACTATCACAAAAAGAGTTATCTTCCAGCAGGGCACTCTCAGGAAATGGGGATCTGAACATAGAATCACATGATCAGAATGACACAATTTTGGGGGGAAAGAGGCTTTGAAAACTACCCTGTAAACAACCCTGTAAGTAATCACCTTAACAACACTGCCCCTCAAACTTTGTATGAAGGGATTCAACTTGAGATAGGACTATAACTCTTTTCAACAACGCATTCCACATTTGGAAAACTCATTTCTAAATATGATCATAATTACCATATCAAATGTAAATCCTCTTCCAACCTCTGCCAATTTATCAAAATCCTACCCATACTTCAAAATTTATCTCAGGTACTATTACCTCTAATTCTTCTTTCATCTATTCATCCTACAATTATGTTTCTCCCAGAATTATAGAATATTAGCCCAAGAAGAGACTTTGGCAACAATTAGTCCAGATGAGACATTGCAAGCTCCCTACTCATAAGTAGTGCTTGAGATCTGAAAAACTCTACCAAACTCTACCAAACCAGTACAAATGTAATTGGGTATTGTTGTTCAGTCATGTTTGACTCTTCGTAATGCTATTTGGGAGTTTTCTTGGCAAAGATACTGGAGAAATTTCCTCCTTCAGCTTATTTTATAGGTGAGGAAACTGAGGCAAATTGGGTTAAATGACTTGCCCTAGATAAGTTGTCTGAGACCAAATTTGAACTTAGAAAGATAAGTAGTCAACTTCAGGCTAGGTACACTATCTATTGTGCCACCTAACTCCCCAGAAACAATATAACATATATAATGTTAATTTGTTGTTTTCTAAGGAGGTTCTGTTTGAGTTTGACACAACTGATTTAGGCCCCTCATTTGGCACATATTAGGAGCTTAATAAATGTTTTTTGAATGATTGATTTATTTGGGAGATGATGAAATTGAAGTCCAGAGGGATAGAGCGATTTATTCAAGATCTAATTCCAGTAATGAGCAAGTCCCACTCTACGGTATTTACTATGTTATAGGGAATGTTTGTTTTAATTTGGAGGATTTTAGGTTACATTGTTGGTGTTCAATAATCATATATATGTCCCTTCTTTATATCCCACCTGCCAGCATTCCAGTGGCTGACATAACCGTTGAATGAAATGAAATAGAGAAATAACTATGTTCTTATTCACATTTCCTATCCTCCAGCCCCTTGCATTTATCATCTACCAGTGGCCCTATCAACTAGTGAAAGAGGAAGATGAGGCATGGTTGGTGAAACACAATTTTAATTGGGGAGAGAGAGAGAGAGAGAGACTGAGAGACTGACTTACCAAAAGTTCGGTGGAGATTCTCTGAAACACAGGAGAATAAAAGATACAAGTTTAGATTTGATAGACATTAGGCCTGGATTGCTTCTCCCTCTTTTTAAGAAATTTGATATCAGTTTTCTTTCAATTGTTCCTGGAATTATTCAGTTTTGAAAGGGAAGAGGTAATGAAGCAGAGAATTAGAGGGAAGTTTACCTTCTTTGGAGACAATAGAATCCAGGGAAATAATGCTATCTCTAAAGAGAAGGAACTGGATGAGAAGTCTTCTTGTAAGATCATAGGGAGTTTTTTAAAAATGAAAAATTTTCCAAGCCAAAAGAACTTAGCACCAAAAAGAACTTTAGCAATAATCTAATTCAACTCTTTCATTTTACAAATGGAGAACTTGAGGCCCAGAGAGGCTAAGTAATTTTTCCAAAGTTTAAAAGTTGGAATAAGAACTTTTTACTCTAAGCTAAGAGCTCTTTCCATTACTCCAAAATATGTTGGTGCACAAAGGGCTTTGGAGGAGAGCTAGAGAGACTATAAGAGTAAAATAATTTTAGTATTCAACAGGGCATATACAACAGCATAAATCAAGAACTGTCCTCACCTCTCCCAATCCCTCCCACTGGAATTGAAACAAACAGTTCCTGAGATTGATGGGAAATTTCCAGCTTCACTTAGAGTACCATAATGAGATAGGGGTGTGCAGAACTTACCAATCTCTGCTTGGAGTTTGCCTAAAATAAAGAAACAGAGACATATTTCATTCCTGCTTTGCTAGACTCTGAAGTTCAAGATCACTTCTTCCCAATATCCCTGTATTTTTATAGTTCAGGTTCTTTGCTACCTGGGAACCCCTTCATTCCATTAATATTGTTCCTCCCCTCCTTCACAACTTGGACTTAGAAAACCTGGAGTCCATTTTGATTGAATTTTCACTTTGGCCCCAGCCCCAGATATTTGATACTTCTGCTTTGGCCCCAGCCCCAGATATTTGATACTTCTGTGTCAAATTTTGTATTTGTACTGATTGATATATGACCCTGTAAATCAGGGTTGTCTAACCTTACTTTTAAAAGTTTTCATTGAGGGGTGGCTAGGTGACGCAGTGGATAAAAGCACAGGCCCTGGAGTCAGGAGTACCTGGGTTCAAATGTGGTCTCAGACACTTAATAATTACCTAGCTGTGTGGCCTTGGGCAAGCCACTTAACCCCATTGCCTAGCAAAAAAAAAAAAACCAAAACCAAAACCTAAAAAAAAAAGTTTTTATTGAAAATGTAGATAATATATTTTGGTTTGCCATTTTAGTGAGAGCTCTGTGGCATTTAGTAAACCTATGGGTGGTCCCATAAAATTGCCCTGTGGGTCACATTTTGAACAGCTCTGCTGTAAATCTTTGTTTCATTCCTTTCTTTTTTTCTGACAAACAATATATTTTAATTTATTTTAATTTTTTAAGTATGATTTTGGTTTATTTATATTATTACAATAATTTTTTATAAGAGTAAACATAAACCCCCTTCCCCCTCCAAGAAGATGAGAAACCTCAAGAATGGTGAGAGAGAGAAAAAAATGTACTTCAGTCTGTGTTCAGAGCCCAATGGCTCTGTCTCTGGGGTGAGTTGCTTTCTTTATCATAAGTCCACCAGAGAAGTTACTTCAATATTTTTTCACAGTTGCTATTACTTACTGTATTTCCCTCTACTCTATTCCTCTCTACTCTCATTTATTCTATTCTCTCTCTCTCCTTTCATCCTGGCCCTATCCAAAAGTGTGTTATATCTAAGTACCCTCTCCCACAATCTCCCTCTCTTCTATCACCTATTCCCCCCCTTCTCTTCCCCCATTTCCCATTATCCCATCCCTTTCTTCTCATTTTCCCTAGGGTAAGATAGATTTCTATACCTTATTTAAGTGGGTATGTTATTTCCTCTCTGAACCATTTCTGATGAGAATGAAGGCTCACTCATTTCCCCTTGCCTTCCCCCATTCCACTCCACCGAAAAAGCTTTTTCTTGATTCTGATGTGAAGTTTCTTAGCTTTTTCTTCCTCTCCTTTCCCTTCCTCCCAGTACTTTCCTTTATCATCCATTGACTCCAACTTTTTACTATATTATACCATTATATTCTGCTCTCTATATACTCCTTCTAACAGCTCTTATAAATGAGAAACTTCATATGAGTTATCAATATCTTCTTCCCATGCAGGAATACAAACAGTTCAATATCATTAAGTTCCTCATAGTTGGTCCCTCTCTTCTACTCCCTCTATGGTTTACCAGAGTCCTGTACTCGGAGATCCTGGTCATCTCACTAAGAAAGTCTGAAGTCCCCCTGTTTCATCGAAAGGCCATCTTTTCCCCTGAAAGAGGATGTTAAGTTTTGCTGGGTAGTTGATTCTCGGTTGTAAACCAAGATCTTTTGCCTTCCAGAATATCATATTCCAATCCCTATGAGCCCTTAATGTAGATGCTGCCAGATCCTGTGTAATCCTCACTATGGAGCCTCAGTAGTTGAATTATTTGTTTCTGGCAGTTTTTTATAATTTTCTCTTTGATGTGGGAGCTTTGGAATTTGGCTATACTATTCCTGGAAGTTTTTCTTTGGGGATCTCTTTCAGGAGGTGGCCAGTGAATTCCCTCAATTTCTATTTTACCCTTTGCTTTTAGGATCTCAGGGCAATTTTGCTGTATTATTATTATTATTATTATTATTATTATTATTATTATTAGGTTTTTGCAAGGCAAATGGAGTTAAGTGGCTTGCCCAAGGCTACACAGCTAGGTAATAAGTGTCTGAGGCCTGATTTGAACTCAGGTACTCCTAACTCCAGGGCCAGTGTTCTATCCACTGCGCCACCTAGCCGTCCCTGCTGTATTATTTCTTGAAAAATGAAGTCTAGGCTCTTTTCCTGGTCTTGACTTTCAGGTAGCCAAATAATTTTTAAATTATTTCTTCTGGATCTGATTTTGAGGTCGGTTGTTTTTCCAATGAGATATTTCACATTTTCTTCTAATTTTTGGCTTTTTTTTTTGGCAGAATTTTATTTCTTTCTGATTTCTTGTAAAGTCATCACCTTCCTTTAGTTCCTTTCTGCATTTGAAGGAGTTATTTTCTTCAGAGAGCTTTTTTATCTCCTTTTCCAGCTGGCCAGTTCTTCTTTTTAAGACATTCTTCTTCTCTTTTGCCTTTTGTTTTCCTTTTGTTTTTTTCCATTTGGCCCAAAGTGGTTTTCAACATGTTTTTTTCTTCAGTATTTTTTTTTTTGTATTTCTTTCAGCAAGCTTTTGATTTGGTTTTCATGATTTTTCTGCATCACACTCATTTTTCCTCCACCTCCCTTAATTGCTTTTCAAAATCTTTATTTGAGCTCATCCATAGTCTGAGCCTATTTTCTATTTCTCTTGGAGGTTTTGGATATCGAAGCTTTGATTTTATCATTATCATGAGTATATGCTTTTATCTTCCTTGGGACGAAAGTAATTTTCTATGGTCAGATTCTTCTTTTTCTGTTGTTTACTCATTTCCTCAGCACAAGACTAATTCACAGTACTTCCAAGGCTTTGGGTTTTTTTTGGGGGGGGGCACACCCCACTGGGACCTTTATTCCTCCAAGGTCTTATGCTCTTGCCTGTGCTTTGATATGTAGATGACCACAGCACTCCCCTCTGCCCTGGAGCTGGTGTAGCAGTTCTCTCACCACCCCTTCAAGCTATTTCCAGTGATCCCTGGGCTGGGCTGGACTGGGCTGGGCTGTGCTGCAACTGGGGCTTTTTTTCAACTCCTGGTCCTGGTGAAACATACCTTTCCTGAGGAACTTCCAAGTTATCTTGGACTGGGAAAATATATCACTCAATCTTTCTGTGGGTTCTGCCCCTCTTAAATTTTGGCTAGAGTCATAATTTGATGACTTTTGGAGTTTTTTGAGGAAGGAATTCCTAGGAAATGCTGCCTTCATGTCACCATCTTGGCTCCGATCCCTGTTTCAGGCCTTTCTGAGTTTAATGTGAACTACTATGTGAGGTTGCAAGCCTCTCAAAGGCATGTGAAAGCATGATTTCAGGGGCACAAAACACACGGCTTGACTTTTCCTCTGGCTAAGGCCTGAAAATTCACACTTTTGTGCTGAAGTCAGCTCAAACTGGAGAAAACCAATTATGACTTTTTTTTAGGTTTTTTGCAAGGCAAGGGTATTAAGTAGCTTGCCCAAGGTTACACAGCTAGGTAATTATTAAGTGTCTGAGGTCAGATTTGAACTCAGGTACTCCTGACTCCATGGCCCGTGCTCTATCCACTGCGCCACCTAGCTGCCCCCAATTGTGACATTTTCAATATGAGCATTTATTCCTCTGAAATAGACAAGAACTATAAATCAGGGCTTGATTTATTGTTTTGTTGATTGTCTAGACTTAAGAAAGTGTTTGAGAAAATGCTAATAATGTAGATTTGAAAGCAGTATAAATTTCTGGAGAGCTCATAGTTCGATGTCTAGCCTTTGAACTTCAATCTGATACCATTAAAAAAAATGAGCAGGATACAGTGGAAGGTTCCAAGATGAATAAGATATATTAACAAGTTGAAGGTAGAATGTGAGACTAGTAGATTGGAGTGGGGGTGGAGGAAGACACCAATTAGACTTCGTAATTGGGAGACTAGGATTATGAAAAACTTTACCTCATAATTTTGCCAAAGTCAGGAACCATGACTTTCCTCTTAGTATAGAGTTCTGTACATGGGAAGTACACAGGAATACTTAACCATCCAAGTTCTAATGACCTCCCTTTTGCAGATCATTCCCAATTTACTGACCCCTAAATTACTTTATCTTGTATTACATACCTCTCAGTCTGTTCTGCATGTAGAGAAAACCAAGGCCAAGGGTGATTTGCAGGATGAGAATTGGCAGGACAGCAATAAGAACCAGCATTCCAGGATTAATCCAATAAAATGGATCTGAAATGGGGAACAGTTATTAAGGTTACTTTTCTGGCAACCTAATCTAAAGTCCTAAAACTGCTGTTATAGCTAGAAGAGATATAGACATCAATTTACTTCCTGTCTTCAGGAAGGAAATATTTAAATCTAGAGGTTCTTTAGGAGTCATATAGTTCTACTATCTCATTTAACAAGTACAGAAACTGAATGAAGTCACTGGTACAGGTTCACACAGGAAATGTCAGAGATGGAATTCAAGTCTCAGTGATACTGTTTCTCTTAAAATTGTCCATTCAGTTGGAAATTTCTCTTGGAGAAGGGAACCCAAAACTTATCTTAATCACATTTCCAGTATCTACCTACCCCTTACTTTCAAATAATTATTTTTAGAGTTGGAAATTACCTTAAGAGTCCCTCTTCTTAAAATTCTTGAAAGAATTAGTATAATTCCCATTTATTTTCTTCCTTTAACAATTATACTGGGTCAGCTTAGGTGGCGCAGTAGACAGAGCACCGCTTGGGGCTTCTGAGTACTGCGCAAGCTTTTCCTTCAAAACCATGGCACATTTTTTAACACATTTTAGACAAGTTTTTTATCATCCTCCCTTGAACCTTTACATTAAAGTTGTTAAATTTAGTTTGAGAACTTTGTTAGGTATGTAATGTCTATAAAGCACTAAATGCCAGCTAAAAAAAGGAGAATTTCTCCAGCTCTCTATCCTATGTATCAGAAATTGGTACAAAATCTGCAAGTATTTTCATGGTGAGGAAGTGAACAAACATTTCTTATAACACCTATTATGTAATGAGCACTGTACTAAGCACTTTACAAATATCTCTGGGATCAAATGTGTACTTTTTGTTTGTTTTCATCAATGAAACTGCAAGATGATATGTTCAATTGTCCCATAGTTTCTTTAGTTTCCTTATACATGAAAAATTTCTCCTGACTTCCTTGGCTTCTTTTAAGGCCCAGTTAAATTTCCCCATCATCTTCTGGGAGCCTTTCCTCATTCCCCTTAATTATAGTAACTTCCTGCTGTTGATTATCTCCAATTTGTCCTTTTTATGTCTTGTTTGTATATAGTTCTTTGCATCTCCCATTAGATTGTAAGCTTCCAGAGGGCAGGGATCAAGTGGTTTTATTTTCCTTTTTTTTTGTATCTCCTAACAACACAGTGCCTGGCACATAGTAGGTGCTTAATAAATACTAGTTTACTGACTGAACTTAGATGAGTTCCTTTAAGGGCTATCTAGAATGAGTTTTTTTTTTTTTTTTTTTTGCAAGGCAATGGGATTAAGTGACTTGCCCAAGGCCACATTTGAACTCGGGTCCTCCTGACTTTAGGGCTGTGGTCTTTCAGAAAAGAATCAGAAGGTGATGTAAAGGGAACACTTGAATACTATTTTTTAAAAATCTAGGGGTTTTATCTAGGTTTTTAAATGAGTCAACATTATGATATGGTTATCAAAAAACTAGTATGATTTGAAGCTGTCACAGAGACACAGTTTCTAGGAACAAAGAGATGAAAGTCACATTGAATTCTACCCTGATCAAACTGGAGATAGAGAATCTAGATAAGAGATCATTTATTTGGGGCCATGAAATATATGTTCAAATATTTGAAGGGTAATCATGTAGAAGAGGGATTAGGTTTATTTTATTTGGCCTCAGAGAGACCAAGAACATTGGATAGAAATTGCAAAGAGGCAAATCATGTTAGGAAAAACTTTCCATCAAAGCAATTCATGAGAAGGGGCTGCCACAGGAGGTAGTGAGTGCCTTCTCCTTGAGGTCAAGTAGAGTCTGTATGATCACTTGTCAGGTAAGTTATAGTGGTTATTCTTATTTATTTATTTTTGGTATGGGTTGGGCTACATGACCACTGAGATCTCTTCCTCTGGATTTCTGTGATTCCTGGTGAAATATGTTGCTATTACAATTTGGAGTTCTTTAGAGGTAGAAGAGATGAAAATGAATATATGAAGGAAATGGAGGTAAAGTATTAACCATTAAAAGATGTAAGCTTTTGCCATTGTTATAGAAAGAAAACATTTTGATGTCTAAAAATAGGAAAATTTTTGTTTTAATTAAAACTTGTAAGATATATATATATATATAAACAATTTTCAGATGGATTTGAGTAATTTTTCTGGGATAAATATAAAAATTCAAGTCACTATGCAAATGTCATAAAATGATTATCACTTGTATGTGAACAGAATAATTATACTTTAAAGAAGCAGAGAAAGAATTATTATTAAAATGGATAAAAGTGGACAGAGATGAGTACAAAAATACAGGCTTAAGGACACAAAAGTGTTATGGACCATATTAAAGACTTTCATTTTTAGAAGAATATAGTATTTTAATTCAAGATCAATAATATCTCAATAGTATATCAATCAATTTGCATACAGTGGTTTAATTACTGCAGAAGGTAAAATTTTAAAAATGAGAAACCATATATACTTGGAGACAGATGCATGATTTTAAAAGGATCATCAAACTTACAGGGGGAAGTCTGGGGAATTCTTTTAAGGGAAAAGTGTGTTTCTGAGAATAAAGAGGATTTTTTATTAAAGTCACAGTAAAAAGAGTAACCTGACATAGAAACCTGAGGCGAATAATGAAGCCATATCTCTGGGCTTAAAAAGCTGCATGATCAGAGATCTATGGGTTAGAAATAATCAGCTGAGAGAAGGCTCCACCTGATTCCTCGATTGGTGGGAGAGAGAATTGATTTCATTGAGCATGAGCTTCAGGAATGGTTGTTGGCAAAAAATGATTTGCTGATAGCACTCTGCTGTCACTTATGGTTTGCAAAGGAAAAGCTAAAAGGAAAACAGACCAGCTTCTTTCTCTTCAGATTTATTTGCCTTGGTTAAATGGCCTACTGGGATTCTTTGTACTACTGTGAGTTCTGTTTTGTTCAGAAGATAGAACATTTGGGTGAATGAGCCCAGAGGTAGCCAGTCTGATGAGCTTGGTTCTCTGGTTTAAAGGGAATTGCTTTTTACATGCCTTTTTTAAGGATAATTGTAAATTGAAAGAACTTTTATTTATAGTAGTATAGTATAGTATAGTAGAGAATTTATCTACCTGAAAATGACCAGCAGATAAGCAGTTAGCAAAAAAAAAATCATTTTTTGTTTCATAGATGATCCCGAAACGAAAAATGATTTGCTTATAGCACTCTGCTGCCACTTATGGTTTGCAAAGGAAAAGCTAAAGGGAAAACAGACCAGCTTCTTTCTCTTCAGATTTATTTGCCTTGGTTAAATGGCCTACTGGGATTCTTTGTACTACTGTGAGTTCTGTTTTGTTCAGAAGATAGAACATTTGGGTGAATGAGCCCAGAGGTAGCCAGTCTGATGAGCTTGGTTCTCTGGTTTAAAGGGAATTGCTTTTTACATGCCCTTTTTAAGGATAATTGTAAATTGAAAGAACTTTTATTTATAGTAGTAAATTTATCTACCTGAAAAATGGCCAGCAGATAAGCAGTTAGCAAAAAAAAAATCATTTTTTGTTTCATAGATGATCCCGAAAAGACCAATTAGATCAAAGTCTAAATTTCAGAGTGAATTATCCCAAGCTCCATCATGTGTTTCTTTGACAGATTTCTGGGTACTTTTCCCCATGCATACTGAGCACAATGGTGGGAGAACATGACCAAGCTGTTAAAATGTAGATTGTGTTATATTTTATTATTTTTTTTATTTTCCTATATTGATACTAATTAGTATTTATATAGTGTTTTAAGATTTGCAGAGTTCTTTAATATGTTAATTCATAGATATATATAACACCATCATTATTTCTTTTGCCTTTTTTGCTTAAGTATATGGTTATGTTTGAGATTTAAAAGTGTTTTATTGTGAGTGACTGTTTGTATAAATAGAAAAAGTATATCAGTGAGGATTCACAATCTAGAGTTATTGATACAACCTTAGACCTAGAGACAGGAAGACTTGAGTTCAAATCCATTCCACTTACTAGCTATGTGACCTTGGACAAATTACTAAAATAATTTTAATGATAACAACAACAACTAACAATTATATATGTGCTAAGAGTATCTTATTTGATCTTCACAACAGTCCTGGGAGGTAGGTGTTATTATTATCCACATTTTACAGATGAGAAAACTAAGGCAAACAACAGTTTGTAAAATGATGATGATAGTAGCATTTGCCAGAATTTTCAAGAGGATCAAATGAAGTAATATATACATACATATATATATATATATATATATATATATATATATAATTTTTTTTTAGTTTTTTTGCAAGGCAAATGGGGTTAAGTGACTTGCCCAAGGCCACACAGCTAGGTAATTATTAAGTGTTTTGAGGCCGGATTTGAACCCAGGTACTCCTGACCAGTATACCAGTACCATGCCAGGAAACAGAATCATTTCCATTTGATTGTCTTAGAAAGATTCTGAAGATCACCTGGTAAGATTAAGGTCCTTTCTCAAGTTAAACTGCCAATCATTCAAACTCTACCTCAGAGGGTACAACTCCTATGGGCTATCCATAGGAATGCCAAACATATGTTTATCTAAAAACAGGAATTCACATAGTGGTCAGAAGAAGTGATACAAGGACATTCTCAAGGTCTCCCTGAAGGACTTTGGAATTGATTGTGCAGCAAGAAAGGACCATCCAGCATCAAAGAAGGTACTATGTTCTTTGAGTGAAGCAGCATTGCAATAGCTCAAAAGGAATGTGAGATGTGCAATTTTAGAGACATCTTCCCTTTAGATGTTCATATGGACTATTTGTGCCCAACATGTGATAGTCTTTTTGAACTCATATTTGTCAAATCAACCACAGGCAGATGACTTCTTGACTCCAACACAGTGATGTCATTTCAGTGTAGGACCACAACTACTTGAATGGTTTGTTATTTCCTTCTCTAGCTTACTATACAGATGAGGAAACGTAGGCAATCAAATGACTTGCCCAGGATATACTTCAATTGGCTGGAATTTCCATTCTATGGAAATATGAATTTCCATATGCTATGCTGAGAATTTCTAAGATCCCCAAAACTCAATTTGTACCACAGTAGCAAACCAGAAAAAAGAACATGTATTTTAACAGAAAACATTTTATAAAAGCAATAGTGTCAGTGAATTACATGAGATTCAATTGTGTTCAATTTTTCATGACCCCATTTGGAGTTTTCTTGGAAAGGTCCTGGAGCAGTTTACCATTTCCTTCTTCAGCTAGAAAGTATATAAGGCCAGATTTGAACTCAGGAAAATGAGTCTTCCTGACTTCAGGCCTAGTGCTTTATTCACTACACCATCTAGTTGCCCTTTACATGATATAAATTAAATGCACAGCAAAGGTAACTATTCAACAGCTCTTTGATTACTAACATCAAGGAAGCTTAAAAGGGGAGATGCAACAGCTATGTGGCACAATGGATAGAGCACCGGCCCTGGAGTCAGAAGTACCTGAGTTCAAATCCGACCTCAGACACTTTATAATTGCCTAGCTGTATGACCTTGGTCAAGCCACTTAACCCCATTGCCTTGCAAAAAAGAAAAGGGAAATGCATGTTCCCAAAGAAATTCACCATTGTCATAAAGCATTTCTTATATAAGGTCGAAATAGAAGAGGGATTCTTTTCTAGATGATAAAGTCTTTCAGCTGCTCTTGTTTGTGGATGGTTAAGTGAATAAAGTACTGGACCTGGAGTTAGGAAGACATCAAATTTGATCTCAGGTGCTCTTGCTAGCTGTGGGACCCTGGGCAAGTTATTTAACTTCTGTCTCAATGTCCTCAACTGTAAACTAGGGATAACTTTCTTCACAGAACTCTCATGAGGATCAAAAGAGGTAATATGAGTAAAGTACTTTGTTTAGTGCCTGCCACATATACTTCAAAACATTACAGGACCTCTTTGATAAGACAAATGACATTCAAAAGACTTTGTTTAGTGCCTGCCACATATACTTCAAAACATTACAGGACCTCTTTGATAAGACAAATGACATTCAAAAGAGATGGTATTAATAACAAATGCTGGAGGAGTTGTGGAAAAACCAATACTTGAATTCAATGTTAGTGGAACTGTGAACTGGTCTAGTCATTCTAGAAAGTCATTTGGTATTATGTTCCAAAAGCTATTAAATTGTCCATACTCCTTGACCTGGCTTTACTGCAACTATCCTCAAGAGATTAAAGAAAAAGGATTGAAATGTATAAAAATATTTATAGAAGCTCTTTTTGAAGTAGCAAATAATTGGAAACTGAGGGCATGCACATCAATTGGGGAATGGTTGAACATGCCATATATATTATATATATATATATTATATACATATATAATATATATATATATATATATCTCATAAGTGACTCAAGGGCCAATGGGGAGACATTATGAGTAGCAAGTAGTATTTAGCATATTTATTTATTTCTTTTTGCTTTTGTTTTTTTAGGTTTTTTTTTGGCGAGGCAATGGGGTTAAGTGGCTTGCCCAAGGCCACACAGCTAGGTAATTATTAAGTGTCTGAGGCCGGATTTGAACTCGGGTACTCCTGACTTCAGGGCCGGTGCTCTATCCACTGCGCCACCTAGCCACCTCAGTATTTAGCATATTTATAATGATAGACTATCTCTCCCCCCAACCAAGAAGTGATATATGAGATATATTGGGGAAATATGTAATCAGAAAAGGAGATGCACTAGTCAAGGGACAATAATAGAAGAAAACAGTTTATATAGATTAGAAAAACTTATCCAACATATTAGTTGCATTCCACTTGGAGGATTTAAGGGAGGAAAATTCACAGAGAAGTCCTGTTCTTATGGGCATGGCTAAAGATTAGATTTCACTGAGGGAGGGAATACCTGCATCTGAGATCAGAGGTCCCTTAAAATAATGAAGAAGGAAGTACTTCCTCTCTCTATAGCCTGTTATTTTTTTAAAAATTCTGTTTCTAAGAAGAGGATATATCTCTTATACTGAGATCATTCATTTCACTTTTCTGTGGCCTAAGTTCCTCAAAGTAAAATAGATGTAATGTATATTGCAAGCTCTTCACAAATTTCTTTGAAAAGTCAAAAAAAAGATGAAGACTATGGATGTACCATGTGTTATATGTATGGTAATAGTTCAATGACCAGCTTAAATTCACAATGTTGGATTTTGGCTCAAATTCTTGGCTCTATCTCTTAAAATGTCTATTGCCAAGGGCAGTCATTAAACATCTTTGGTCTTCAATTTCTTCATCAGTAAAATTAGCAGGTTCTCTATGGTTTCTTCCAGTACTAAATGGATCCCTAGCAATGCATTTATTATTATTTAGCAGCTCTTTTTTAAATATAATCCTATGTTAACATCCAGAACTGTCTCTATTCTTAATTTGGCATACAACCTATATAGCCAGTGGGAAAGCCTTTTAAAAGCAAAATAATGAGCAACCTTCCTGTTGGCAGAGAGAACAGAAAAGAGGAGAAGAACTGAGTAAGCATCTGGAAAATCTTGACGTTTCATCACAGTGAGGTGTCTTTTCAACCACACCTGTACAAAACATTTAAAAAGAAGGGATTTTATTATGCTTCTATTTCCATAGTTACCAAAGGAGCACATAGAAATAGTGGTCAGGGTATAGTGAATTCTTTAACCACAAGCAATCACTTAACTGAATTCAATAAACATTTATTAAAAGTAGGCCCCAAATGAGTGATCTCTTCTCTAGATTCCCTACCTCCAGTTTGATCAGGGTAGAATACATTGTGACTATCATCTCTTTGTTCCTAGAAACTATGTCTTTGTGATAGCTTCAAATCATACTAGTTTTTTGATAGCCATATCATAATGTTGACTCATTTAAAATCCTAGATAAAATTCCTAGATTTTTAAAAAGTAGTACTTAAGGGGCAGCTAGGTGGCGCAGTGGATAGAGCACCGGCCCTGGAGTCAGGAGTACTCGAGTTCAAATGCGGCCTAAGACACTTAATAATTACCTAGCTGTGTGGCCTTGGGCAAGTCACTTAACCCCATTTGCCTTGCAAAAACCTAAAAAAAAGTAGTATTCAAGTATGTACATCATCTTCTGATTCTCTTCTGGAAGAAAGCAAATATGGTTCATAGGCTTGAGACTTCTGAATATTGCACAAGCTTTTTCTTCAAAACCAAGACACATTTTTGAACAAGTTTTCATCATCCTCCCTTGTACCTTTACATTAAAGTCGTTAAATTTAGTTTGAGAACTTTGTTAAGTATGTAATGTCTATAAAGTACTAAATGTCAGCTAAAAGAAGGAGGAGGAGAATTTCTCCAGCTCTTTATCCCATGCATCAGAAATTGGTACAAAATTTGCAAGTATTTTCATGGTAAGGAAGTGAAAAACATATGATGGGCACTATACTAAGCACTTTAAAAATGTTAACAACCATTTATAAAGTACTATACATATTGTGCTATATAGTACTTTACATATTGGACCCTCACAGAAACTCTCTTGAGGTAAGTAGGGACTATTATAGTTGCCATTTTATTGATGAGAAAACCAAGACTGCCAGAGATTAAATAACTTATCCTGGGTTTCACATGAAATAAGTTCCTGAGGCTGGGTTTTAACTCAATGTCTTCTTGACTCCAAATCCAGCTTGCTATACTTGTTGCTACCTACTTTGAAACAAAATAAAACATGACAAATAATTCAGGGGGTACTTGTCAGGCTGTGGAATGACAAGGCACAAAATATTGGACTCTGGAAATATTAGACATTGCAATCATCCTTAAGTACTTTTCTGCTATCTATATACCACCTTATCAGATACAGACATAAATACCAAGTAACTGTGACCATGATCCCTCTAAACAGGGGTGGGGAATCTTTGATTCTGCCAAGAGTCATTTGGATATTTATAGTATAATTTGCAGACCATACAAAATTATCAATTTAAAAATTAACTTGCTTCATTTAATCAGACATTTAATTAACTTACCCCTAAAAGCTCCTAGATTTATTGAATTTTTAGTCCCATCTATAGTTGCTGTGGCAGTGCCAGACCAAATGATTTCATAGGCTGTATACTTCTCAACCACTGCTCTAAGACAAGCTGGAGATAACAAGGAGGACCCCAAAAGAAGTTTCCAAGATTATCAGCTAAATTCAACCCTTCAAAAAGCGAACCTACCCTCCCAACTCCTTCCTCTCCACCACAAAAGCAGCTAGAGACAAAACAAATTGCTAGAGACAAAACAAATCTAAAAGGAAGTCAAAAACAAACCAAAGTGACTGAGAAAACAAAAACTATTTGCCTGCTAAAATGGAGAAAAGTTAAAAAATAAGAAGGATCCTGCTCCTAATTCAAATCTGAATGAAATTTTACATCAGGTCTTTTTCTGTGGTCTTTTATTTAGTATAAGTTCATCTGTCCATGTCATTCTCCCAACTCAATAGAAGGATAAAATATAAACTCTAGGGCAGGCCTCTAGAATGAAAAATATAAACTTTTGACTTTCAAAGTCTTTCAAAACCTAATCCAAATCTACCTTTCTAGCTTTATTATACTTTACTCCTCTTCCTATATTTTATGGTTTAGTCAAACTGATGGTCTTGCTGTTTCTGACATAAATTATTTTATCTCCCCTCTTTTCCTGACTGATCATCTCACATACCTGACACATACTCTCTCCTTACCTTTACCTCATGGAATCATTTACTCGGCTCTAATACCCATATCAGTTCTGTCTTCGGCATGAAGCCTTCCCAGATGCAACTTGATTTCATTTTTGTTTTTGGATGTCCATTGCCCAACAGTGCTTGATATACAATGGGTATTTAATGAATATTTATTGAATGACTGATTGATTCATCCTTGTTATTTCCCTTTCTACACAATTCAGAGGAATATTTAATAAAAATTTTATAAATTTAATTGTTTTGTAATTATAGAAATATATCTTTAAGAAGCATGGGATTCTACCTCATCTTTCCCCTTTTAAAATAATATTTTCATAAATGTAAATTCTTTTTAAATCAGGAGAAATCACCCCAATTTTTATTATATTTATATAATCTGCAGTTAATGGCACATCAATTAAGACAAGCTTTGGCATTGATTTGACATTCCATAAGTAATTTTTATATTATATATATTTTTCAAGGCAATGGGGTTAAGTGACTTGCCCAAAGTCACACAGCTAGGTAATTATTAAGTGTCTGAGGCCGGATTTGAACTCAGGTACTCTTGACTCCGGGGCCGGTGCTCTATCCACTACACCACCTAGCTGCCCCATTTTTATATTATATGAAATGAAAAGAGACTCATTACAATTTAGAGTCCTGAGCACGAATTTTAAATGTACTGACATTTTAAATATCCCTTCTCTGTACCCATCTTGTCTTTTTGTAAAACAGTTTTCTAAATAAAACCAGCCTCTGCTGTTGGAACTTCCTCAGAATTATGTGTTCACTTTAACTTAGTCTATCTATTTGTTAGGAAGAATAACACATTTAAACATAGCTTTAAAGTTTGCAAACACTTTTTATGCAATATCAATGAATTAATGCACAAGCATTTACTTCTATGTGGCAGGTAGTATACTAAGGAGTGGGGAAGGCAAAAGACAGGTAAAAAACCAGTCCTCACCTTCAATGGAGTTCACAATCTAATGAAGAATGACAATATATGAACCCCACTATGTACAAACAAGTTATATACAGGATATATTGGAGATAATTAATAGAGAGAAGGCATTAGAATTAAAAGGGATTGGGAAGGGTGACATGGTGAAATATGTACTTTAGGAAGATCAGTTTGTTAGTCTTGGAATGAAGTGATGAAAATGAACTTGGATGGTGGCAGTGTCAGATAAGAGAAGGCAACATTTATAAGAGTTGTTAAATGAATAGGACTTGGCAACTGATTTTATATAGGAAAGGGCTGAGTATGAAGAGCCTGATTGAGAGGATAACAGTGACTCTGAATGTAACTGGGAAGTTAGATGGAGCAGAGGACTTGATGAAAAAAGATGAGTTTAATTTTGAACATGTTGAGGTTTAAAGATGTCTACAAACAACTAATTGAGATGTTCAATAATCAGAGAAGTATGAATGTAAGAAAAGAGAGATTAAGACTAGTTAAGTAGATCTGAGAATCTTTAGCTTAGAGTTATCAGTTGAAACCATTGGGAGATGATGAAATTACTAAGTGGAATGGTATCCAGGGAAAAGGACATTGCCCTGTGGGACACCCATGGTCAGCAAGCATGATCTATTCTAGATGAAGAGCTAAAAGAAAATGAGAAGGAGCAGTAGGACAGGCCAGAGGAGAACCAGGACAGAAACCTAGGCAGAAGAGAATTAATATGAAGGTGATCTCTTTTGAGTTTCATGAAAGCTTAGTTGAGGATGAGGAAACAGACTTGTAAGAGGTTTGGTTCTGAGCCTTAGGCTTCCTAGATCTGAATTCAGCAACCTTATATGCTGTTCCACACTGCCTTTTTACCTTGTAGTACTTTCTATTTAGTAAAGTTCTATATCAGAGATTAAGAGTGGAAGAGAAATCACATAGTCCAAACCCCACATTTTACAGATGATGAAACTGGGCTACAGAGATAGAGCTATGATTCAAATTCTAGTTCTCTTACTCTAAATTAATTCCTATTTACACTAAATTATGGTACATCATCCTGACTCCACCTCTCTTATCTCTGTTGATATTTGCAAAAGTCTGGAAAGCATTATGTAGAAAGATTTTGATTTTATTTAATACAAAGTTAGTGACACTTTCTTTGTAGAAGACCTAACAGTACTTGCTAACCATTTTTAAAGGATCAATTGTCTGTAAGTTTGCTCTTGAATAAAAATTTGAAAAAGGAATATATCTTTATAGTTTTTAGATTTTTTCATATTAGAATTTTATATATATATATATATGTATATATATATATATATATATATATATATATATATATATATATATATATAAATTTGATAGTCTCAAACCAAAAAACCAAAAAAATAAAATCTTGGTTAAAAATAAAATAATCGGGGTGGCTAGGTGGCACAGTGGATAGAGCACAGGCCCTGGAATCAGGAGGACCTGAGTTCAAATCCGGCCTCAGACACTTAATAATTATCTAGCTGTGTGGCCTTGGGCTAGCCACTTAACCCCATTGCCTTGCAAAAACCTAAAATAAATAAAATAAAATAATCCATCCAGGAAGGGAGAAAGAGAAAAATATAGGCATGACACCATCCTTTTCTCCTACTAGATTCATAATATTTCTTTTTAACTGTTAATTCCCTTAGAGAAACTGTTTATTAGCTTTGATTTTTGTCTATAGCTTCTGCAGATTAGTAACATGATTTCTAATAATGTACTAAATAAAATAACACTGCACTAAAATAATTTGATTTTTATGGCATTTGTTGTGTCAGAATTTGACCAGCATATGGATTGAAGTCCTATGAATTCTTAGAATATTGGAATTACTGATATTCATTCACAAGTTAGAATAAAAGGACATTCCAAAAAAGGACAGAAATTGCATCCTTGAATAATGCTTAGCCTCTATTGATGCAAACAATTGGAAATTTATTATATTTGCAATTACTTTCCATATTGTATTTTTTATGCTCTCTCTGCTCAATTTCTCCATTGGTTCAACTATTAGAAGAGGAATGAAATTTCAGAAGGAAGTGTTAGCTACCAAAATATAGCATTTAATTTCAAATAATGCCTGACCTTCCACCTTCAGCTCCATTGCTGCCTCTTCTTGGTATGAGTGATCTCGAAAGAAGCAGGTATATCCTCCCTCATCAGAGAATCTCACATGCTGTATCTTCAGGGCTACTTTCCCTTCTCCTATGGCCTCCTTAACCAGTGTTGTTCGCCTTCGGTACTCAGGTGCCTGCTCTCCATCTTGATCTTTCCCATTTCTGTAGAGATGAACCACTCGAGAAAAGGGAGGCCGATACCAGCCCACCTCCATTCCTGTTGCGTTCTTACTGGGTGAAAGGCGGCATGGCAACTCGATCTCATCCCCTACCAAGGCCCTGATTGGGTGAGTCGGTCCTATCACTGTGAATTGTCCTGTTCAATGCATCAAGAGAAAGAAATTAAGGAAACCTCAGCATGGAAACATATATCTGGTGCAGTAAAGGGAAGAAGAAGGTACTAAATTGCCAGACAGATTATCTATTTCTATCTATCTATCTATCTATCTATCTATCTATCTATCTATCTATCTATCTATCTATCACCTGAATTTCCAAAGGTGAAAGTGCTTTGTAATCTCTTGGCATTTAATTACCTTAACTCTTGCAACAACTAGACTGGCCCTTTTTTTGCTTACCTCACTTAATTCAAACTCCTTAGCCCAGCCTTGAAAAGTCCTTTATCAACAACTGCTCCCTTCTACCAAACAGCACTCATCTTGATTCTCCAGCTCAGTCTCTCTTACATATATCTGGCCTTACAAATATCTTACATAATCGTGCCTAACTTAGATGCCCTCCTTTATTAACTTATGTCCCCCTCTTCTATCAAACATACTTCAACATTTCTCTCCTGCAGGAATACATCTTAATTTATTCCCACTCTGGTCTTTACTCTGCATCTTCATCAGCACTTATAGATCCAGATTCACTATATTATTTTACACTTTTGATATATGTTGCTTTATGATTGATTATTATTAATTCTTTTTCAGGGTTATATTAATTCTTTTTCAGGGTTATAATATTTCTCCTCAGTTAGATGATAAGCATCCTAAAGGTAAAAATTGTGTCTTTGGGAGATTATCAAGGGAAGTGACCAAGGACCCTGTGTCTTATTCTTTTTTATCTTTCTATTGTGTCTAATAAAGGACTTTGCTTTTTTAAAAAAAGAATCTAGTTGACTAGTCAATTAACTAGTGGAATAGAGCATTAGCTCTCAAATATGATATAGAAATTGACCTCTTCTCCCTGGGGTTCTCCTTGAGAAGAAGAAGGAATAGTTATTCCTTACCTGAGTGGCTGGAAGGAAGCTGTAGAAGAAAAAGGAAGGAGCAAATGAGGTAGGTAGAAAAAGAGAATCTTGGTAAATTCCACATCTTTGTTGACACTGGAAACAGGGAACTAAAAAGGTTACAGAACCTCAGACACATGTCCCTTCTGCCTGCTAAAAGACCCTGAAGGAATGCTTTTAGAAGTCATCATCAACTTCAATTGCCCCATCCCCTCCCTTCCCACACTGCAGCTGTGCCTATGAGATTGGTCCCACATTACTCTAGAGCCAACACAAAAGAGCTACAGAAAGAAGGGAAGATGAGTGCTTTCTCCTCCTCCCCATCAAAGGAATGGAGCAGACACTGCCTGGTACTAGACCCTCTGACTCTTGTCAGTAGCCTGGGCATCTCCTCTGCCAGAAGAAATTTTTCTTCTCTACCTTCCTCCCTCTGTCTTGTTTATGATACTGTGAAAGTCTGCTAAGTAATTAGCTAAAATCCCTACTGGATTTGGCAAGGGTTTTATATAGACTATGCAAGCTAAAAAGCTCATCATTTTTCATAATAATCATAATAAATCCCCTAAAGTCTGAAGTCTGTTTCTCTTTCTATCCTGATAGTTGAGATAGATGGTGAGAGGAGGAAAGGAAGTGTATTCTGGGAGACATCGGCATGTATAATGGAGCCAGCTGGTCCTGGAAATTTTCAGTGTGGGTTTTTATAACTCAGAAATTAGAGGCACAGATTGTGTTAAAAATAAAGACTTGATTTATTATTGATTGAATAGACTTAAAAAGTGATAGAGAAAATGTCAATAATGTAGATTAAACTTGAAAGTGTGATGTGTATTTTTGCCTGATAGCTGATTGTTAAGCACTTACCTGAATACCCCTGCTGGGAAATCTGTTAAGGGAAATCTGTTAAATTTTTTGGAATTGTCTATTGATAAAGAGAGTGGGGATGGGGAGGAGTAGGAGATTTCCCAATAAAAATGGCAGAAAACTTTGGAATTTATGTTTTTCATTACTTTAGTCAACACAGGAAGCATCCCATTCCCTTTCCCTTGTGGCTTTAACTGGGAATCCTAAATTGTAAGAACCCCTCAAATCATAGGGTTAAAACAAAGTGAAGATGAAGTTTTATTCTCTAAGATTTATCAAATGATGGTCACCTGGAAACTGGGAAAAATTAAACTTTATGCCATTTGAGAAAGGGAGAACATAACCTCCTCAGTGACTTATACATAGGAACTTGCATACTATCTCTACCCACTGGTAACTTTTCTACAAAGATTATCTTTCTATCTCTTCCTAGATTTTTTTCATCTCTTCCTAGAGGGATGATTTCCTTATATCCTGAGCATTGTTCTCCTAGATTTGTAATTAACATAGGGAGATTAATTTCTTACTGGCAAGGCAAGTTGATCTGATACAGTCCTAGTATTCTCTTTTTTTTAGTTTAATATTTATTCTCATTTTGTACAAATAAAGTTTTTTTATACATTAATAAAATATTCTTGTTTAAGAGTAAATGAAATACCCTCTCCCATAAATATAGACTTGCTTGAGCAATAAAGTAAAGGGGAGAGAAAAAAATTAAAATTAAAAAAATAGTAATAATTGTAGGTATGGCCAGGTGGTGCAATGGATGGAGCACCAGTCCTGGAGCCAGGCACACCCGAGCCCATATCCGGCCCTGTACACCCAACAATCACCCAGCCATGTGACATGCAAGCCACCTGAACCCCACTGCCCTGCAAAAACCAAAAAAAGAAAAAAAAAGACCCAAAATAAAATAAAATAGTAATAATAGTAGGGGTGGCTGGGTGGCAGACAGAGCATTGGCCCTTGAGCCAGGAGCACCCAGGTCCAAATCTGGCCTCAAACACCCAACAATCACCCTGCTATGCGGCCCCAGGCGGGCCACCCAGCCCCATTGGCCCTGCACCCCCCAAAAATAATAATAATAAATAATGTGCTTGAGTCTTTGTTCCAACACCAGCAATTCTGTCGCAGGTGGATCACATTCTTTATGATAAGTCCATCACAAAAGTTACTTCCATATTTTTCCACCATTGCCATTGCTGATTGCAACTCCCTTTGTATTTCTCCACTACCATGTACTATATTTTCTCTCTCCTTTCACTCTGACTCTGCTGTAGGGTAGCTGAGTGGCACAGCAGACCAGATCCCTGGCTCTGGGGCCAAGAGGCCCTGAGCCCCCCTACCACCCCTTAGGCCCAGGATCCACCTGGTCCTATGGTCCTGGACAAGGCCTAGTATTCTCTAAAGGAAATTAATCTTCCATCACAATTTAGTTATGAGAAATTATTATTGCTTTCACAATATTCCCCAATTTGAACACAACTGTTATTATTATGTCAGCTATACATCAACCAAAGAGGGTAGCTAGAAGACTGGACAGGCAGGCAACAAGCATAAGGCCAATCTAAGAAGGGAGGGCATAAGAATGTACCACACATTTACAGAATCAAGGGGAAGAAACAGAGATCAGAAGAAAAAGAGGTTAGTCTCCTTTGATTGAATAACATACAAATAATGCAAAAGGGAAAAATAAACAATACCATAAATTTCTGATCCGTTTCTTCTGGAGACATCTGAAATTGGTCCATTTTATATTTCTTCTGGAGACTTCTGATGTCCTTTTGGATCCTCAGAGTCTGCCAATGACTAGACTTCTCCAAATACATTCAGTTTACTTGTAGCTATCTTCCTTAGTACTAGGAAATAAATCTCTGTAACTTCTTAGATCCAGACAATATACATTCAGTTATAAATAGAAATCAACCTAGTTTTGTTTTTAACTTTATCTTAATCTTTTTAAATCATTTATACCCCTATTTGGAGAATAGTTTTTCCACTTAAATTTACTCTTTAAAATGTTTTAAAATAGATTATAGCAACATGTGACTGACAACAGATGCCAAAACTATAGCAGAATCTAGCTGGCTATTAGAATTTAGATAAATATAGGCCAAATGACTTAAATTTCTATACATAATTTTAACATTAATTACCTGACTTGATTATAGCAATTTACCATAAAGACCAAGGATATCAGAAAAGGAAAATTCCTTTATTTATTTGGATGTTCATTTACAAGAAGAGGTCTTAAAATCTGCCAGGTCAGACATTTTCCAGATGTCACATTTGGGAAATCAAGTAAGAAGGAATCCAACCTCAGATCCCCTGAAAAGTTGCCCTTTCAACTCTTATTCCAGTGAACACTGTCAGCAGTGTTCAATGCTCCCCCCAAAGTTTTCTGGCTTCTATAGACCACATTTCTTTGATACCTAGATTTCAGACTCATAGAAAATCAATTTTCAGTTCCATGAAGTCTTTAATAGCAATTTCCTATAATAAGATAGAAATTTAGCTCTAAACTTTATAGTCTAAAGAATCAGGGGCGGCTAGGTGGCGCAGTGGATAAAGCACCAGCCTTGGAGTCAGTAGTACCTGGATTCAAATCTGGTCTCAGACACTTAATAATTACCTAGCTATGTGGCCTCGGGCAAGCCACTTAACCCCATTTGCCTTGCAAAAACCTAAAAAGAAAAAAGAATCAGGAAATGCCATGTAGTCATTATAATCTTAGAGTGGTAACAATAAAAAAGTCACAGAAAAATCACAAAATTTTGTCCATGTTGCACAGGTGATTTTACAACAAAATATTTGGAATGGTAAAATACAATAATCTCAAATTGCATATTTTATAAAAACAAATTGCATATTTTATAAAAACAATTTTCTCTATCAATATGCTCACTTATTATCCATATTCAAATAAACAAACAATAAATTATGGTATCCAGAAACCCTTTATAAAGCATCTTTAACTGATTCTTAAACAATTTGCATATATTTCTACAGATGTTATGAATTTCAGTTGTAACAAACAGCATACACAATGGTAATACTTAGATATCATTGCTGAAATGGAAAAAGAAAATGAGTAAATTTTTTTAAGTATAGTAACCCCAAACATATATAAATAAGTTGAAAATATTATTTATAATAATATTTGATTATCACAGAATTACTACTATCATATTTTAAAATAAAAAAAACCCACTGTTACAAAATCATACCAAATCTTATACCAAACATTATAACAATCAGTCCCTCCTTTTGAGTCATCTGCAGACTAAAAAAAGGGGGGGGGACTACTGAAACTATATTTCCTCAGAGGAAAGGACAGGAAACTCTCTGGAATATTCCTCATTTGACCCCAAAATACTTATATCAATCTTAAAAAGATGAAATTCTTCAGGAACTTGATCTTTTTTTTTTTAATTTAAGGCAACGGGATTAAGTGACTTGCCCAAAGTCACACAGCTAGGCAATTATTAAGTGCTGAGGTTGGATTTGAACTTGGGGTCCTCATGACTTCAAGGCTTGTGCTCTATCCAATGCACCACCTACCTGTCCTGAACTTAATCTTAATACAAGATAATTTCAAAATATCAATATAATTCTTACTTATACCATGGAATGTCAAAGAAACTTTTCTACTTGCAATTATTCTAGCAAATGCTTTTGATTATTAATCCAATACCTAATTATTTCACAAATAGTAACCTTGAAACATAGAAACTTTTCTATGACTACTATAAGTAATATCATCACATGATTGCATTGCATTGCTACATATTTGAAAATTTAGTATACCATCTACAAATCACATTAAAAACTTATACAAAACAGTCTTTTTTTTGAGTTTTTTTAAAAGCAACAATAAATATTCCTGATGTTAAAAGGATAATACATTATTTGTGAACTTGTAAAGTGATAGCTATCTCTCTTGTTCAATCTTTCTTTTTTTTTAGGTTTTTTCAAGGCAAACAGGGTTAAGTGGTTTGCCTGAGGCCACACAGCTAGGTAATTGGATTTGAACCCAGGTACTCCTGACTCCAGGGCCGGTTGCTTTATCTACTACGCCACCTAGCCGCCCCTCTTGTTCAATCTTAAAGCAAAAATAATCCCCCCAAAATTCTTCTAAGTATCATTTTTCTTGAACCAAAAAGTCTTTACAAACAGAAAAATTTGTTTGCTTAAGAAAGAGGAAAACCTTGCAATGACAAATTTGAATATTTTAAAATATTTTAAAGAGTAAATTTAAGTGGAAATAGTATTCTCCAAATGGGGTTACAAATGATTTAAAAGGAATAAGAATCAAGTTAAAAACAAAGTTCATTCATTATGTTCCTCTTTATCTTAACTTTATCACTAGCAATAATTCTAGATTAAAATTTTAAGTTAACATTCCTCAATATGAGAACATTTAGGAATATCACAATATACCATGATCACAATTATGCACTTTAATATTTAAAAACTTCTTGTTAATATCTATATATCTCTATGTATTTAGGAATACACAGAAAATCAACCCACATATGGTATCTCCTTAAAAAGATGATCATATAGCATAACTTCACTTTTCTTAATTTACGCAGTCCTGTTCCTTTTTCCCTTTAGGACTAAATTTTGTTTTAAAACAAGCCAAATCTAGACTTATAGGTCCTTAACTTCTGATACTTATTTTCCTCTCTCTCTCTCTTTTTTTCCCTATAAAAACAAAACTAAAAAACCAAATAAAATCTTTTCTTTCTACAGTTTCTAACTTAAGAACAATATCAGAATAAGATTTTTCAGTTTCCATTTTTTATTTTGAAATCATCACTTTACTATTTCTTTATAACTCACCAAACCAGCACTATTTTCTGCTGCTAGGATTTAATCTTAAACTTATCTGTGTTCCACACTTCCAGAAAGGTTTCATTACTTATTTTTTAATATGGTTCTAATATATTGAGACAGTTCTAAGTGGAACAAAGGTTGTGCATTGGTTCACTGTGATGCAAGATTTTAGGGGGCTCTGGCCTAACCTCCAAATCCTAAGAAAAGCTGAGTAATCCCCTCTTAGTTCTCTTGGCCAGTGGAGAGGAGAGAAGGACTAAATGGAAGCAATACCCAGAGACCTCTTATTCAAAATATTGTTATTAATCATACTAATAAAGACTCATTAGGAAATGATTTAAGGATCAATTATAATTTTCTTTAGGTAGCTTATATTGTATATTAAGATTTTATATAGTCAAGCAGTAATTAAATATTTAAACTTATCTATCACTAAATTTTTCTTTGTCATAACTCAGATATCTGTTTTTTAACCCTTTAAACTATTCACAACCCAGCAACAAAACATTTTAAAATTACTTTATCAGTTTTTTGGAGAGAAATAAGATATTTCTTTTAAAATTTAAAATACATATTTAAAATGTATTTATTTCCGTATATAATTTGCATCCAAATTCTAAATGTTCACAATATATCTTTCAACTCAGCAGAACATTTTACACAAAATAATCCTTAATTTGTAGCCTTTAAAATGTATTCATTTCCATATATAATTTGCATCCAAATTCTAAATGTTCACAATATATCTTTCAACTCAACAGAACATTTTACACAAAATAATCCTTAATTTGTAGCCTTTGAACTACTCAGTTAAACCTAAATAATTCTCTTTATTTAAAAACAAAAACAAAAACAGAAAAACCTTTCAGTTCAGAATAGCTATCTTTTTAGATTTAGAGACAGAAATGAAGGATACAGGAAAAAACCTCCAGTATGAAATGAGAGAGATAAGAAAAAGGAGAGCTGGAGAGCTGTACAGCCAAATTATTAGAATAAAGTTTTAAGAACTGAATGGGTCAGTTTTAAAAACAAGACTGTCCACATAAATTGCTATTCTTCCCATGTAAAAAGGACAATGCTATTCATGACTGGGATGAACAGGAATGGAAAAATAGACATTGCAAAGATCAACCACAGTGAACACTGTAGCAGAAGGAAGAATGAGCGATAACAGGGGGTTGGGTAATACAGAAGAGCAAGGCAGGACAATAACTGAAAATGGTTCTGTCCAAGAGTAACAAAAAGAGACGTTTTAAAAGTTCATGAAGGCTGTGGGGAAGGACATTTTAATTCCTGTTTTTTTTTTTTTGTGCTCTGAAATTTTGCACTGTTTTTTCCAATGGCTAGATTCCTTGCAATAATGACAAATCCCTATTACTTGATTCTCAGACTGCCTACTAGTGACAAATGGGTTTTGAATAGGAGCTGTTAACTGTTTAAGTTGCATAGTACACACCATGTCTCTGCTCTCAACTCCCTTTTCTCCTGGAGGTTCTCCTCAAAGCTATGTGCTAGCTGAGCAACTGGTTCAACTATGAACTGGGGATGCTTAGCTAGGGTAACTTTAACATTCTGTGACAGAGAAAGTTGAAGTTTCTTAACAAAGTAAGAGAGAAACTGAGTGTGCTCTCCTTCCTGATCATGCTTTAAACCAGAATTTGCACCAAAATCCTCTGCTAAACAATAGAAAATTGAAATACTGTTTTCTCTTGTCTTTGAATAACAGTTTTGATCTTTGAAAAATCCACTGGCTGGGGAAAAACAAGTGGGATATAGTCTCTATTAAAGCTTCTCCCATAGCTTTTACATCCTTATGTCTTTGCTGATCTGTATAAGTTACACAATCTGTCTCCTAAAATTCCTCAAATATAGCCTTCACTTTGATCTTTCTAAACCAGTTCTTTGACTTTCCCTTTCCAACTAAAACTGTGGTTAACTGGCAAATGTCTGGAATCCCAGGGCAATAGGATTGCAGAATAACTTTAAATTGATCAATAAAGCCTATTGGATCTTGCCAGGGGTCAGGAAAATCTTTTTTTCAAAACCTGTAATTTGGGGCAGCTAGGGGTTGCAGTGGATAGAGCACCGGCTCTGGAGTCAGGAGTACCTGAGTTCAAATTTGACCTCAGATATTTAATTACCTAGCTGTGGACAAGCCAATTAACCCATTGCCTTGCAAAAAAAAAAAAACACCTAAAAAAAAGAAAAGAAAACCTGTAATTCACTTCTGTCCCATGGCTTGAATTTATACTGTGTAACAATATAAAGCTTAATATTAGATGTAAACCCATCCTTCTCCACCTGAAGTTGGAATGGTCTGAGACATGGTCTATTTATCACCTTAAAAGGGTAGATCCTGACAGGGTCAGGATTTGGGTTCTTATCTGGCGATAGGGCAACCTCATTAGAAGCAGGATCTCTGAGGTCAAGAGAAGGTTGAGAGGTAGCAAAGACATAAGAAGGAGATGGAATTGAACAGGAGGAAAGGACAATGGGATAAACTCAAAGATAAAAAAAGATGGAATATGGAAAAGATGAGATTGAAGAGTAGGAAGGGGAGGAAATGATAGAATAAGAAGGAGATGAAATAGGAGAGTAAGAAGAGAAAATGGAATGAGACTGAATAGAAAAATAAGCAGAACTATAAGAAGGAGATGAGATGGGATAGGAACACAAGAAAAGGAAATTGCAGGACAAAGAGAAGCTTAATAGAGGGATTAATAAGGAGATGAAATAAAATAAGAAAGGGAAGAAAATGGAAAACAAACAAGAGGGAATATCAATGGGATAACAATGAGGGGAAATAGAAGGAAGAAAATAAAGAGGGGATTAAGAGAGGTAAAAGAATGTGAATGAGGAAATTTAGGAGGACAAAGAAGAGAAGAATGATAGGGAGGAAAAGGAGAAAGAAAAATGAGTGATGAATGAGTATGACTTTCAGCAGAAGGAAGAGAGAGACAGAGGTTTCCTTAGGACTATGGAGGATAGGATAAAGGGGAGCAGATAACAATGAGGTTTTAGTAGGATGTAGGTTGTGACCCATATTAGCAGATGGGATGGATCCTCCAAAATCAGAGTCCAGGAAGTAAAGAAGGCAATGAATAAAGAGGGGGGCGGCAGAAACTGAAAAAAGTAAGAGCTGGAAATTTTAGGAGAGGCGAGAAAAGTAACTTTTGAAGGCTCCAGTGGT
Organism: Macrotis lagotis; assembly: GCF_037893015.1. Classification (NCBI taxonomy): domain Eukaryota; kingdom Metazoa; phylum Chordata; class Mammalia; order Peramelemorphia; family Peramelidae; genus Macrotis; species Macrotis lagotis. The sequence goes on from NC_133662.1 coordinate 10,034,647, forward strand.
TCAGTAGGGGAAGGGGCTGAAGTCAAATCTAGAGAAGATAAACGAAGCAGGTGAAAGATTTGGATTAGAGACTAGTTGTTGAGGGGTTGTTGAAGAAGAAACAGATGTACCTTTTTTATGAATCTAAGTAAAGAAATTTCAGTTTTGTATTCTCTTTATAGCATCTCACTAAACCAGTGATTGAAACATTCCCATTCCTTATTAGAACTCTTATTAATTTTTAAAATTAATTTTTTAAGATAGTTCAATTTAGCTCTTTCAAAAGATCCCCATTAGGATTGTCACTTGTTAGTTTACACCAATGCTGACAAAACGTATGGTCATTAGAGTCATAATCTCTGCATCTTTAATACTAGATTTACAGTGTCCCATGATCAGATACAACAAACAATTAAACAACAATAATTATACATAAAATCAGACACCAAAAGACACAATATGACACTAAACCAAAAACATTTATTATAGATACTGTACATATGAGAGGGATGCCAGACAAATTCCTTGCACTTCACCAAAAAAGTGCCAGAGAGCTAACCAGTAGGCAACTTCACCAAAGGAATGCCATGCTTAGATTTAGAAATAAGTCTTCAGCACCCACCTGGCTGTTAAAAACCAAAACAATTCTTACCAGCCTGTGAGAATTCCCAAAACCAAAGGCAACCTCCCAGAGAAACTTCAACTTCCAAAGAAACCCAACAGTTCAGGCTAGAGCAGTTGAGTTTCAAAAGTAAAAAAACTTTATCTTCAGACAAGGCCATTGTGTCAGGCTCAAAATCTGTCCTGGTTTTCTAGGGGGAAAAAGTCTTTTTTCCTGTCAAAACATGTCTAGATCTGATTGACAGCACCAAAAACTTTGAACCCCAAAACTGTAAGAACCTCAAAAAGCCTAGGGTTGAAACAAACATTAAAGTTATGAAGTTTTATTCTCTGGGATTTACCAAATAAAATCTATAGTTAATAGAGACCATCCCATGATGTTTGCATGGAAACTGGGCAAAAAAAATCAAGCTTTATAACTTTTGGGAAAGTGGAAAAATAATTAACCTCAGTGACCTGTACATAGGAATCTGCACAATATCTCAGTAGATCATATGTGGTATAAAAATACACTTTAAAAAAATAGAGATTCCTATGAGTAAAACAGTTTATTTTGGCTTTTCTCCAGAAAAGGGCACACTCCAAGTCTCACAAAGGTAGTGAAGATCAAGGAGCTGCCCTGAATTGACAGTCAAGCAAGATTTTATGGCCTAACACAATCCCCTCCTCCTCCCTATCATCCCTCTCTGTCTATTCATTGGTTACATTCCATTTGTGAAAGCTATCCCAGCAACAAAGAAAAGAATGAAAGGTTTTCATAAAATATTACTTTACCATGCAGATGGTAAGAATAACCTTCAGGATTATAACTATCTTATTGAAGTAATGTAACTTGTCTTTGAACACAAGGTTTAAGAACAGTCTACTATCTTTCCATTCAGTACTTATCATCAAACAAGAGGAGGTTAATGAGCTTCTTTGGAATGCAAAGTTTTTCTCATGGGAAAAAGTCTAAAATCCTTCTATAAGTCAGTAAAAGTAGTCTTATCAAAAGTTAGGAGAGTGAGCCACTTGTTTGGAAAACAAGGGACTTTCTTCCAGAAATAGTTTAAGAATAACTGTGTTCTTTCTTTAATATTTCTTAACCCTGAGAGGACTTCACTAGGAATATTAACCCTGAAATGGTTTTATTGGGGATATTCCACTCAATCACAACTAGAATAGATTTCCTCAAATACTTTTCCTTTCCCCTCCTCACTCTTCCCCCATATCATTTCACATCTCAATAACAACAGTTAACATGTCTATAGCATTATATGTGTTTTTCTCAGCTTACTAGTGAGTTAGGTAATATATTATTATCCCTATTTTGCATTATGAAGACACTAAGACTCATTGCTTTGAAGAACCACAAATGGCAAAGCTCTTCCTACTATATTATATTACTTCTCAAGAATCTACATTGTCCATTAGCAAACTCCTCAGCCAATGGTATTTTCTTCCATTTCTAAACACTTTGTAGTATGCAAAGTTCTTTCTTCACAATAATCCTTTGGAAGTATTATTATTATTATTATTATTATTATTATTATTATTATTATTATTATTATTCCTAATTTACAGATGGAGGAAATTGAGATTCAGGAGATGGAAGGGATTTGTTTAGTTACAGGACTAATAATGTTAGATTAAGAATTTGAACCCAGGTCTCTCAATTCTCAGGCTAACTCTTTTCCTCAAATTCCTTGCTGCCTATCAAGAAACCTCTAGTCTATCAAGTGAAACCTTCCCTTAGTTCTTTTAATCATTTCTCATTATTCCTTAATAAGACCTCTCCACTTCAGCCAAGTTAACATGAAACTTTATCACTTACAATGTAAAACCTCATATTCATCAATCCTTGTCCCTAATTTCCTTCTTGGCTGCCTTGAGATTCAACAATTCTGTTTTCCACATTCTGATCAGTACTTTATTTTTCATATTTCTAATCACTCGAGTACTTATTTTGTACATTATTACTTTGCACTTGTTTGGCATAGTATCTTTGTTTACTTTTTGTTGTTATTTTATATTTATTCTCAAGTACTGGAATAGAGTGTGTGTACCTGTAAATTTAGTTCCTCTAATAGATTGTGAGAATAGATTCCATAAAAAAAAGACAAGATCAAATCAAATTTTCAATAATAGACATCATGGAGGATTTTCAGTGAAGGTCTGTCTCTCTTTTTTTTTTTAGGGTTTTTTTTTTTTTTTGCAAGGCAATGGGGTTAAGTGGTTTGCCCAAGGCCGCACAACTAAGTAATTATTAAGTGTTTGAGACTTGATTTGAACCCAGGTACTCCTGACTCCAGGTCTGGTACTTTATCCACTGCACCACCTAGCCATCCCGAAGGTCTGTCTCTTGGGGAGCGGGGAGGGGAAGTAAAGCCATGGGGAAGTTTTTAACCATAGTGCAGTCCAGGTTCTGGCAGTTAGACAACAGCACAGGTCTTGGCAGTTAGAGAGCAAGCCAGAAGGGAGGGTCCCAACCCCGGTCCCAACCCCAAACAAAATTTGAACCCTGGGAACACTGGGGCAAAATACAGGACTGGATTGGGAACAAATCACTGGCAACATCTTGGCCAGCAATAAGCCAGGGATGAGACTCCAGTCCCTGTATAGGCAACATCTCATCCAGTGATAAACCGGGGATTAGACCCTAGCCTCAGCACAAAAAACTTGGGTCTATCCTCCCTATAACCTAGGAAAAGAACTCAATCAAAATGAGCAAAAAAAACCCTAAAAGAGTGCTAACCATAGAAAAGCTACTATGCAAATAGAGATGCTAAAAATGCCACCTCAGAAGAAAAAGCAGCAAAAAATTTCCTCCATGGGAAGTCTCAAAGCACAATATGAATTGGACTCAAATTAAAAACCTCAAAGAAGAGCTTAAGAAAGAATTTTCAAAACCAAAGAAGAGAGGAAGAAGAAAAATGGAAAAAAGAGATGAGAATCATATGGGAAAATTATGAAAAACTGACAAAAGAAATCAACTCTTTTAAAAGCAAAAATAACCAACTGTAAAAAGAATGTAACACTTCAAAAAATAAAATTGACTAAGTGGAAAAGGAATGCAACTCATCTAAAACTCAAATCAATCAACTGGAAAGGGAATACAACTCAGCAAAAAGTGGAAAAGCTAACTGAAGAAAATAAAACCCTAAAAATTAGAATTAGAGAAGTAGAAGCCAATGAAAAATTAGAATTGGACAAATAGAAGCGTTCATCAAACAATGTAAGCAGGCTGAAAAAATTGAAGAAAAAAATAAAGTACCTATTAAGAAAAACAAATAACCTGGAAAATAGATCCAGAAGAGATCATTTATGAATTATTCTTTACCAGAAAGCCTAGATCACAAAAACATCCTGGAAAATATTCAGGAAATTATCAGGGAAAATATACTAGATCAAGAAGATAAAATATCCATTGAAAGAATACACAGAACTCTTTCAGAAAGCGACTCTTAAGATAAAAACTCTAAGAACTATCACAGCCAAATTCCAGAATTCTCAAATAAAGGAGAAAAGCAACCAAAAAGAAACAATTTAAATACAAAAGAAGCACAGACTTACACAGGACTTATCAGCTTCAACATTGAAGAATTGGAGGGTCTGGCATATGGTACTTCACAAAACGAAGAACCTTGGATTATAACCGAGAATTTACTACTCTGCAAAATTTAGTATATTCTGTCACAGGACTTCCAAAATTTTCTGATAAAGACCAGAATTGAACAGAGAATTCAATCTTGAAATACAAGGCTCAAAAGATGCATAAAAGTAAAATAGAAAGGGGAAAATCAAGAACATTAAACTGTATACAAGGGAAGATAACACTTGTAACTCTTGAGAATTGTATTTCTCTTAGGATAGCTAAAGGGTTGAATATCTTTGAAGAGATTGTACTTAGAAGTTATGGGTATGATTGGTTCTTGTCCTTCTATTGAAGAAGACCAAAATGACATCACTATATTTGAGGCAACTTGTGGCTGATCAGACCAATCTGAGTTCAGAATTCTCTACTTCAAGTCGTGCAGAAATAATCCAAATGAAGAGCTGGGGTGTTTAAACTTATGTGTCTTAGGTTTCCTTTGACCTACTTTAATTCTGTCTTGCTTATAGAGCTCAGCACTTTCTCTGATGGGGCATCCTTTGCTAGAAGGTCCTGTGCCAGTGGCTCCCATAGCTTACAATCAATTGTAATTTTTTTTTCCACTTTACATTGTTTCCATGGTATACATTGATCTAAGTTGAATGTGATGAGAGAGAAATCATATCATTAAGGAAGAAAAATAAAATATAAGAGATAGCAAAATTACATAATAAGATAATGTGTTTTTTCCTAAATTAAAGGTAATAGTCTTTGGTCTTTGTTCAAACTCCACAATTCTTTCTCTGGATACAGATGGTATTCTCCATTGCAGATAGCCCAAAGTTGTCCTTGATTGTTGCACTGATGGAATAAGCAAGTCCATCAAGGTTGATCATCACCCCCATGTTGCTGTTAGGGTATACAATGTTTTTCTGGTTCTGCTCATCTCGCTCAGCATCAGTTCATGCAAATCCTTCCAGCTTCCCTGAATTCCCATCCTTTCTGGTTTCTAATAGAACAATAGTATTCCATGACGTACAGTTTGTTAAGCCATTCCCTAACTGAAGGACATTTACTTAATTTCCAATTCTTTTTCACCACAAATAGGACTGCTAGGAATATTTCTGTACAAGTGATGTTTTTTCATAATCTTTTTTTTCATAATCTCTTCAGGGTATAGACATAGTAAGTGGTATTGCTGGATCAAAGGGTATGCACATTTTTGTTGCCCTTTGGGTGTAATTCCAAATTGCTCTCCAGAAAGGTTGGATTAGTTCATAGCTTCACCAACAATGTATTAGTGTCCTAGATTTCCCACATCCCTTCCAACATTGATCATTATCCTTTCTGGTTATATTGGCCAGTCTGAGAGGTGTGAGGTGGTACCTCAGAGATGCTTTAATTTGCATTTCTCTAATAAGTAATGATTTAGAGCAATTTTTCATTTAGAGCAATTTTTCATATGACTACGAATCACTTTGATTTCCTCATCTGTAAATTACCTTTGCATATCCTTTGACCATTTGTCAATTGGGGAATGGCTTGTTTTTTTGAAAATTTGACTCAGTTCTCTGTATATTTTAGAAATGAATCCTTTGTCAGAAATACTAGTTGTAAAAATTGTTTCCCAATTTACTGCATTTCTTTTGATCTTGATTATAGTGGTTTTGTTGTGTGCAAAAGCTTTTTAATTTAATATAATCAAAATTATCTAGTTTGTTTTGATGATATCTCTATCTCTTCCTTGGTCATAAACTGCTTCCCTTTCCATAGATCTGACAGGTGAACTACTCCTTGATCTTCTAGTTTGCTTATAATATTGTTTTTTATTATCCATTTTGATCTTATCTTGGCATAGGGTGTGAAGTGTTGGTCTAATCTAAGTTTCTTCCATACTAACTTCCAATTTTCCCAACAGTTTTTATGGAAGAGAGAGTTTTTATCCCAATATCTGGACTCTTTGGCTTTATCAAACAGCAGATTACTATAATCATTTCCTGCTATTGCACCTAGGCTATTCCACTGATCCACCACTCTATTTCTTAGCCAATACCAGACAGTTTTGATGACTGATACTTTATAATATAATTTTAGATCTGGTAAGGCTAAGCCATTTTCTTTTGGACCTTTTTTCATTGAATCCCTGGAAATTCTTGACTGTTTATTTCTCCATATGAATTTACTTACAACTTTTTCTAACTCATTAACATAATTTTTTGGAAATTTGATTGGTAGGGCACTAAACAGGTAGTTTAAATTTGGTAGAATTGTCATTTTTATTATATTAGCTCTGCCTATCCACGAGCAGTTGATGCTTGCCCAGATATTTAAATCTGATTTTATTTGTGTGAGAAGTGTTTTGTAATTGTTTTCAAAAAAGTTTTTGAGTCTTCCTTGGAAGATAGACTCCCTGGTATTTTATATAATTGTAAAATTCTGGGGCAGCTAGGTGGTGCAGTGGATAGGACACCAGCCCTGGAGTCAGGAATACCTGAGTTTAAATCTGGCCTCAGACACTTAATACTTACCTAGTTGTGTGGCCTTGGGCAAGTCACTTAAGCCCATTGCATAGCTAAAAAAACAAACAAACAAAAAAAAGAAATCATGTCTTAGTACTTGGGGGGGGCATTGGGCTGGGGTGGAGGAGGCAGGCTCCTCAGGCCTGAATTATAAATCCTTAAGTAATGTATTTCTAGTATATTCATCACTTTTTTTGTGAAGGATATCAATACAAGAAGGATTCAGGGAGTCATGATTCTAAATGTAACAGTTCCCATTCAGAAATAGAAGCTTAAGGGGTGGCTAGGTGGTGCAGTGGATAGAGCACTGGCCCCGGAGTCAGGAGTACCTGAGGTCAAATCCGGCCTCGGACACTTAATAATTACTTAGTTGTGTGGCCTTGGGCAAGCCACTTAACCCCATTTGCCTTGCAAAAATTAAAAAAAAAAGAAAGAAATAAATAGAAGCATCCTGTGCCCTACCTATCTTCTCATAGGGATCATCTTGAATCACCCAACTCTTAACTGGCAATTCTGAAAAAAGGGTGATTGTATGACACTGCTTGAACTGTTCAGTTCAATTTGGTCCCAATAATAACTGAACAATTGCTTTTTTTTTTTTAAGGTTTTTTTTTTCTTTTTTTGAAAGGCAAATGGGGTTAAGTGGCTTTCCCAAGGTGGTAATTATTAAGTGTCTGAGACGGGATTTGAACCCAGGTACTCCTGACTCCAGGTGCTTTATCCACTACGCCACCTAGCCGCCCCCAACAATTGCTTTTTAAAAGAGATCCAGCAAGTGGTCATTTGGGAGAACTGGCACCTCCAGAAGCCTTATTCTGGTCAACCTTGGTGCCTGTCAAGCCTCCACTCAGCCTGACTTCTAAAGTTTTTATTGATTTCCCCCAATATTCCTCACCCTCCCAGAGAGCTTTCCCTTATAACAAATAGTATTTTTTTTAAACCAATGGGAAAAAAGAAAAAAATCAGACTTTGTTGGGACTGAAGACTCTTGCTGCCTTGACACTGCATTTTTCTGTAGAATATTACCTGCATCCTCATGAACTGGCTATCAATAGCTTTCTTATCAACCCCATGTTTTGGTAACTCCTCTGGGGAGCCTTTCTGTTCACTAATAGTAAGTGCTCCAAATGATTATTGATTAGAGAAATGCAAATTAAAACTACTCTCAGGAGATATCCATTAATTAAGGAATGGCTGAACAAGATATGGTATGCAAATGTTATAGAGTACTGGTCAGACTTTAGAGAAGAATGGAAAGAATTACATTCTGATGCTTGAGTGAAGAAGGGAGCAGAACCCAGAAAACATTGCACACATTAACAACAATATTGCATATTGATCAACTATGATGTATGCAGAGATCTAGGAGAACCTGGGAGATGTGTTTTGTACAGTACCATCTATATCCAGAGGCTGAATAAAACAGCAACAACAAAAAAACACAGAATCTGAATGAATACTATGTTAACTTAAAAAAATCTCTTATGTTTTTCCTTTCTATCTCATAGTTTTCTTTCTTTTCCCTTGGTCCTAATTCCTCATACACAAAATGACTTTTATGGGGGCATGTTGAACATGAGTGTACATATACAACTTTTACTGGACTGTGTTTGCTCCTGAGGGAGTGTGGGATAGAAAGGGAGGGTGGTGGAAAAATGTGTAACTTGTGAATATGCAGGTGGATGAATGCTGAAAGTCTTTCATGGAAAAATAAAAGTAAAATAAAGAAAGGTAATTTTAGAAAACATAAACTGAGCAAGATCAAATACACTGAGAACCTCTACTCCCTTTGAAATATCTCATTCTGTAGCTTGAGATTTAAGTCTAAGGTTCTTAATCTGGGGTCCATGAGCTTAAAAAATTTATAACTATTTCAAAATAATTGGTTTTCTCTATAATTCTGTGCATTTTATTTTGTGCATTTAAAGTCATTCTGAAAACTCAAACTTAAGGGGTTTATCACACACAAAAAATTATGAATTGTGTTCCTAGGGGAAACAGTTCTGAGACTAGGCATGTCTGTTTATCATAGTGATGCTAGCAGTGCCTAAAACTAATTGGAGTCAAAGAACTCAGAATTTACTCCAGAGTTCCCCATTCTGGTTAGACCTATTTAGTGAGACAAAACTGTATAACTTATCCCCCTTAAGAATGTTCTTCAAAAGAGTTTGTTTTGTAAGCTACTATTTTCCATGGGTGTCTCCTCATGATGGAGAAATATTGTATTTGCTTACTGAGGCTATTTTCCACTAATTAAACTTCTCTAAGGCATAATGATTATTAATCAATAAATAAACAATTATTAAGCATATACTATATTTTAGGCACTGTGCTAAGTTCTGGGGAGATTAAAACGAAAAGTAAAAGACAGTCCCTCACTTCAAGGATCTTACAGACTAATGAGGGAGAAAAATTATACGAAACAAGCTGTATATAGGTAAATAGGAAATAATTAACAGAGGAAAGGCACTAGAATTAAGAAGGGTTGGAGAAAGATGAAATTTTAGTTGGAATTTGAAGAAAGACAGGTAAGTCAGTTGTTTGAACAGAGGAGGGACACAAAGGTCTGGGGATAGTTAGAGAAAATAATGTTCAGAGAGGAAAGATGGAGAGTCAGGTTTGTGGAACAGCCAGTCCAATCCAGTGTCACTGGTTTAAAGAGTGCTTGTGGGAAAGGAAGGTGTAAGAATTCTGGAAAGGTAGGAGAGTATTAGATTATAAAGAACTTTGAATGACAAAGTATTTTGTATTTATTCCTGAAGGCAACAGGAAACCACTGGAGCTTATAGAGGCCCTATGATGTAGGACACAGGAAATAACTTATGTTAGACTTAAAGGTCATGCCCTTTAGGACAGAAAAGACCAGCACAAAGACTGTCACCTATGTGAAATGAGTATTTTCTTAGGCTTCTCCTTGGAGGATCGTTCTTGTGACATACATGGCAGGTGCTAAACTATTCCCCAAGCACCACCCTTGTCCAACCCACTATGAAACTACATTTAAGTGAGGACTTTGGGAAGAGAAGACTCCCCCCCCCCTTCTTTCCTCTTCCTTGAAAGATGGGCCCTTTCTCTCTAAGCTTACAACCCTGTGCTCCAAGCTTAGGTCTGATAACTAGGACCTCTCTTCCTTTTTCTCTTTCCTTCAGGAAGTCTCACCGAAAACTTGCTATTTTCAGCCTGTCTTTAAGCTAAAGGCCTCTGTTCCTTCAGCCCAGTCAGATCTTCTGACTGCTTTCTTTTCACTCTTTCCCTTAGGCACCTTGCCTGGACTTTTGTTTTTCAGCCTGTCCTCAAGCAGCTTGCTGTCTCTTCAGTAAAAAAAGATTTTAATTTGTGAACTTTGCAGGCTTTCGAAATAAAAATTCTGAACTATTTCAACACCAGGGCTAGTTGTGATTCTTCACTTTTTTATAAGAGTTTCTAAATTTTTATTGGCAACACCAATTTCTTCTGCAACACCTACTCATGAGTGAGCCTGAGCTTTAGGAAACTTACTTTAGTATCTGAAAGGAGGATGGATATATGTGTGTGATAAAAATATGCTAAAGAAAATTTTCAGAGGCTGATCTGAGCAAAAAGAAAATTTTTATTCTCTCTCTCTCTCTCTCTCTCTCTCACACACACACACACACACACACTCAAAGTACAGCAATTTTGGATTAGATAGATTAACCACAATTCTCCCTCTTTGACCTCTTTCCCACTGGCTGGGTTTTGGGGGGGGGTATAATCTATTTGTGGAAAATCTACCCCAGCAATAGACATAAAGAAAAGAGTGAAATGTTTTCATAATATTTTTTCCATCAGATGGTGAGAAAGGCACTTAGTGACCTTCACCAACTATCTTAACTAGAATAATGTAATGTCTATAGTTAAAATGTCCTCCAAGTCAATAAAAATAATCTTATAAAACAGGTGGCTCTGAACCCCCTTTGGAATGCAAGGTTTTTTTGACAAAAAAATTTCTTAACTCTTAGAGGACTTGAGGGCCTAACAAGAAAAAATCAAATATCCAGAATCAAAAATTAAAAGGGTCATATCATAACCAAATAAAGAATAAATTCAAGCCTCCATTAGGAAATATTTTACTCAATTATATACCAATCAATCTGATAATCTGAGTGAAAAAAATGAATATTAACAAAAATAAAAATTACACATTTTAACAGATCAGGAAATAGAATGTCTAAATAATAATTGAAATGTCATTGTTAAGTCTTAGACTCTTTAATTTTTAATTCTATATTTCTGATCAAAAATTAATTTTATGGAATTTTTAAGTCTGAATGTTAGCCTCTACCCTCCTCAGTTTGTCTCTCCACTTATAAATCTGAAGGCAAGCTCTGTCTGTGTGAAACAGCATAGTCCCCCTCTAATTTTGTCTCCAAATTGTGTAAACAATCAGAGAAAAGCCTTATATCCCTTTTCTCTGCTACTTTCCTGTAGAGTATGTTAGATTTCTATACCCAAGTATATGTGGTATTCTTTCTTTGATCCGATTCCAAAAAGAATAAAAAGAATAAGGTCCAAGTGCTTCATCCCTCCTCCCAACTTTTTTCATATTTCTCTCCACTGTAAAAGCCCTTTTGCACCATTTTATGTGAGATAATTTATCCTAGTCTACCTCTGCCTTCCCTCTTCAACTAGTGTATTCCTTTCTTGTCCCTTGATTTTATTTTTATTTATATGATCCCATCATATTCAATTCACAACTACCCTCCAACTATGTATGATCCTTTTAACAGCCTGAATAATGAAAAAAGTTTTTAGGAGTTATTGAATCACTTATTATTTCTCTTTCCTGTTTACCTTTTTATGCTTCTTTTGAGCATGAAAATCAAATTTTCTATTCCACTCTGATCTTTTTCCATTTCATTGAATATTCTTCCCCCCCCAATTATATTCAATTTTTCCCTGATTATACTAAGTTTTGCTGGGTAGATTATTCTTGGTTGTAATTCTACTCCTTTGCTCTTCAGAATATTATATTCCACACTCTTCTAATTCTTTAATATGGAAACTTAAACACATAGGTGTGATCCTTACTTTGGCTCCATGATATTTGAATTTTTTTTCAGGTTGCTTGCTATATTTTCTCCTTGATCTGGGATCTCTGGAATTTGAATAATAATAATATTCTTGGAATTTTTCATTTGGAGATCTCTTCAGGTGGTGATTGGTGAATTCTTTTAACTTCTGTTCTAGAATGTTGTTTTCCTTGATGATTTCTTGAAAGATGATGTCTAGTTCTATTTTTTTTTAATCATGGCTTTCAGGTAGTCCAATAATTCTTAAATTATCTCTTCTGGATCTGTTTTCCAGGTCAGTTGTTTTTCCAATGAGATATTTAATATTTTCTTCTATTTTTTCATTCTTTTGATTTTGTTTTATTATTTCTTGATGTTTCATGGAGTCATTAGCTTCTACTTCTCTAATTTTCATTTTGACAGCATTTTTTTCTTCATTGTTTTTGTGTTTTCTTTTCCATTTGGCCAATTCTACTTTTTTAAGGAGTTCTTTTCCTCAGTGAAACTTTTTGTACCACTTCTTCCATATAGGCTGCTCTGAATAGGGTTGTGATTATAACTCCCAGTGTATTATAACTCCTAGTGTATTATAACTCCTAGCTTCATCACTTGTCTAATGCTACATGACACCTTGGTGTCTTCAATGTCTAAACAAACTCTAAGTCTTCCACAGCACCTACTTCAGTTGCCTTATGGTCTTAGTAACTAATTGCTCATCATTCTATCAGTGGAAGAATTCACATGCTTGGGGTGGAACCTGCCCCCTCCCAACTCACCAATGGGTTTGAGACCTCTTCAGTTACCCTCAGCCTGGTTTAGCCCATCTGCCAGAAATTGAAGCTGCAGGGGAGTAGTGACTCTAACCATTGTTTTATGGAGCAAAAGATAACTTGTGATCACTCAGAGCAGAGCAAAGACCAGGAAAGCAGTGATCATGCCTCTCTTTCTGGTGTTTTATCTAGACCTCTCTCCATTCCTGGACACTGGAATGCTCCCTGACTCAGTTGCTGCAGCTTGTGAGCTCATGGCTAAATTTCCTATCCAGAGTTCACAGATCTCTATCCCTCTTCTTCAGCTACTGGAAAAATGACACATTGTGACTTCCTGGATTTCTTGATCAGAATTTAGTCTGGTACATTTTATTGAGGAGGGAGTCAAATTAGACTCTAATGCTTCCTTTCACTTTGGCATCTTCATTGGTCATTTTTCTTTTCTGTTAAACCTCTTATACTCTCTTTTTATCAGAGACAATATGTTTTTTTTTTATTTTTGCTAATCTCTCATGTTCCAACACCTAAAATTTTGACTTGGTGCTCTTTGTCATTCGAACATCTAGCTACTAATTTCACATATTCACAATATTTCTTGCACTTATGTCTTCACTTCTTTTTCCACTACCACCCTTGTCAATTTCCTAGGTCATTACAAATTTTTAAGTCTTTCATCTTTCAAGTATTTATTTTTTTCTCCATCCAAATCTTCTTCTTCACAATCTTATCTTCCTTATGCACAGTGAGATAACTTGTTTTTGCACTTCCTAGAAGGTAGCATAAAAGTAATCTGTTTGTGGATATTGTGCATACACGTGCAATATAGGCAGAAATATTTCCCGACTTCATTTGCAAGCAAATCAAATAAGATTTTGAAATAGTAGATTTTATTTCCCTAACCTCTAAACCACTGCAGCAAATTTTTGATTAACATACCTGAAACAGGTTTTGGGAACAGAAGATTTCAATCAGGGATGGAACAAGTTAAGAGAAATTTAATCTCAAATCAAAATGCAACATTTAGAGCCAAAATATTCAAATCAATCATTTTTTTTTTAAATTGAAGTACACCAATTCACAATGAACATGGCCCCTCTTGATAATCTACAAAGATACACCGAGTAAGTCTGGATGAAGGTAGATTATATAGTCCTTTAAACAGATCTGAAGGATAGTGTTCTTTTTATGTTCCCAGTTTACAAATACTGCAAAATGTTGTCATCATTTAAGTCAATGTTTACAAACTGCTCTTCATTCATAGTTGCCCTTGGTCTCTAAGTGTTCTTTATATTCATTTGTAGCATATAGCTCCCAACTCTTAGACAGGTTTCTTCAATTATTCTTGCTGGTCTTTCTTTAGAACTACCACCATTTGTGGAGAAACATTTCTCACTACCCTAGAAAAGTCTTAAGTTAGACTGTGTCCTTTAAATAGATCTGAATAGCTCCTGAGTAACAGATAGAGCAATTCCTATACTCTTTTCAAGATGATCATACATCTGAATTCCTGAGGCTGTACCCCATTAACTTCTACTTATCACACAAATGTACTAGAAATTATACTGCCTACTCTAATTTGGACAGCTTGGGTTGCAGTGAATAGAGAACTAAGCCTGGAGTCAGAAAGACTTAGGTTTAAATCTGACCTCAAACATTTACTAGCTGTGTGACCCTAGGTAAGTCACTGAAACCTGTTCTCCTCAGCTTCCTTATCTATAAAATTAGCTGGAGAAGGAAATGGCCAGAATGACAAGTTGGACATGATTGAAAAATGATGAAACAAAACCACCAGCATAGCTTAATTTTTTTAAATGTTATTTTAATTTTCCAATTACCCACAAAGACAGTTTCTAATATTCATCTTTTTGTAAGATTTTGAATTCCATATTTTTCCATCTCCCTCTCTTCCCTCTACTCTCCTCAGTAGAGCAAGTAATCTAATATAGGTTATATTTGGATGCCTTTTCTTATGAGATAGAGACCTAGCCATTGAATTTTAGTAGTTGGGAGCACAAAAATCAGTAGCTGGCTCTCATCAGCTGAAACCCAACTAATGGTAGAGGACAGAAGTTTGGTAACCACAAAACCAGCAGAGACAATCAACTTTCTGATAGCACTTGATAATAGCAGCTGGGAAACTTTTGAAGAGATTGTCCCAGTCATGCATTCTTTATATTTGTGTGTATATTTACACACATATATACTATTACCATAATTTTCATAGGCCAAAAATGAAGTAACAAAATTAGTTTTATAAATAAAGTTTTAATCTCTAGGATCTTGCCAAAACTTATGGGTGATGGCAACCTTATGAATGCCAACACTGATACAAAATTTGGGGAGCATTTTATGCAGAAAGCACAAAGAATTATAAAAACTGTGTTAGGTAACCAATGAGATTTTCCATAGAAGACATAATTTTACAATATGATTCTCTCAAATTTTATATTTGCTTAAAATTTCTATTGACAAGAATCCCACTTAGGCTGGAGAGTAAATGTTTACAAATAATAACATTTTCTCTCTCATCTAAAATGTTTCTTATCTTGCGGTTTGTTGATCAGGTAAGGAATTTATTTGTGTTATCATTGAGATGGCCAGTTAGTATTGACACAGGCCAAGTCAACATTGTAGGAGACAGGCATAGAAGGGCAGCTAAGTGGCTCAGTGAACAAAGTACTGACCTTGAATTCAGAAGGAGAGAGTTCAAATCTGGACTTGGATATTGGCCACTTACTAGCTGTGTAACTTTAACCCTGATTGCCTTGCATCTAGGGCCAGATAGCTCTGGAGGAGAAAGTGAGGCTGGTGACTTTGCACAGCTCCACCTCACTCAAATCCAATTCACATGCTTGTCATGGAATCACTTCCCCAATGTCGTAGTCTTCTTTGAAAAACTGAAGCAGACTGACATTTTATAACTATTAGTTAAAGGTTAAGAGACTAATTTCTAATCAGAAATATATAGATCAAAGTATTATTTCCAACTTAAAGAATATCAAATTAGACATCCCCCCATTTTGATCTGGATAGACTTTAATGTCATTTGTAGATTAATCAAAGATTTAGGGAGATAAGATACATTGGAGGAGAGAGAGGGGAAAAGAATAACACATCTCTTGGAATGTGTTTCCAAAAAAATGTGGATAGGATTAAAAAAAATAAGATCCATAACAGTATATAAAGTTGGGTATACAAAATACAATGTCAAGAGGTAAATTACAGAGATTCAAGGGGATAGTTCCTTTTTTATTATATCATATAGATAATAGCTCATAGCAAGGAAAGATTCAGGTCCATTTCTTCTGGAGTCACTTTATGTAGTTCTATGACTTAGGATGTTGTTTCAGAGATTTTTCTTCAACGCAGGTTACTGAAGAAGTTTTTTTTAACAGAAATTTTCCTTTTTGTTAAAAAACTTCTTAATAGCAAGTCAATTATTATTATCATTGCTATAAAATGAAATTCTGAAATCCCCTAGATCTTGATGATTTATAATATGATTTGTCTTGTTAATATTCACAGAAAATTCAGTTATAAACAGAGTTTAATTGGTATCATCATTATTTTTGTTATTACCCAATTTGGAGAATGCTCTTCCATTTAACAAAATAAACTTTCATTTAAAAAAGATGCCAAATTACATACCCATCTGATTGGCTATTTGAATATAAATATATGTAAGCCAAAATTACTTAAATTTCTATATCTGATTTTAATATTGATTATCTGACATGATCATAGCAATTTACTATAAAGATCAGGGACATAAAAGGATGGATAATGGTCCCTTATGCATTTAGATGTCTGTTCCGGGCAGAGGTTATGTAGGTAATCAATTGCCTGAAGCCAGACCCTCAGTTTGCCAGATGAGAGACATTTTCTGCATATCATATTCTTTGGAAATTGAGTTATAGAGTCCAACTTCAGACCACACTGAAAAGTCATCCTCTCAATTCAAACTTTTCACTTGCAATATTTCAACAAAATCTCCATTTTGTTTTTTCTAGCTTCTATAGACTATGGACCACCAGTCTTTTCCTTTAAAGCCTGGATTTCAGACTTAAAGATAGAAAACCAAATTTCAGTCTCATGAAATTTTATAGCAATTTCCTATACTCAGACAGAGATTCATCTGTAAACTTTATCGACTAAAGGATCAAAAAATTATATATTGATTGGTAACAATGAAATTATAGAAAAATCACTAAGTGTTGCACAGTTTTACACTGCATGCTGCACAGGTGATTTTACAACAACAGGTTTGGAACACATAACATAGAAACAAATAAAATTTCTATTAATATGCTTAAACACTTGCATATATAATCAAACAACACATTAATTGGCGATAATATCACAGATATGGATAGAGTAGTATAGTAACCCCAATTTATATATATACTTGAGAACATTATCTGATATATGTTTGATTATTACAGAATTACTACCATCATATTGTATAATGCAAACCTACTGTTAGAAAATTATACTAACAATCATATATCACTGTCACTTATATCACAATCACTCTATTACTCCCCCCTTTTTAGTCAAAGGGAACGCATAATGCTACCTGTAGACCAAAAGAAAGAAAAAATGACCTTTTAACTTTATATTTCCTCAGAGGATAGAAAGGGAAGTTCTTTTAAATATTCCTCATGTGACCATGGAGCATTTATCTCTTCCATCCCATGTGGTAGTACTATATTTGTCATAGCAGTTCAACATCTAGTAATTTCTAACTACCCAAATATATTTATATCAATCTTAAAAAGAAAATTAGTTTTCTCAGGAAATAATAAATAATAATAAATTATAATAATAAATAAATCTCATACATGATAATCTCATACAAGAACTTTTCTACTTGAAAACTTTAACTGCTCTTAATATTAACCCAATAGCTAATTGATTCACAAATAGTAACATTAAAAAAGAAACTTTTCTAAAACAGCTATAAACAAATGTAATCAAATTATTTGCAGTAAATTAGCTTACAGATTTGAAAATTTAGACTTCTACAAAATACATAAAAAACTTTTACAAAAATCTTTTTTCTGAATCCCGTTTTTGAAAAAAAAGCAATGAACATTGCTGATGTTAAAAAGGACAATATATTATTATAAACTTATAAAGTGATGAACATCTCACTTATTCAATCCTTTTTAAAAACTATTTATTGTTATCTATATGCACATATATATTTTTAAGTTACAAAATTTCCTTCTACCCTTCCTTCCCAATCCCCACCCCTCAGTGTCGAACAGTCAGATTAGCATTGTACATAGATATTTTTGATAAACATGTTTACAGATTAATTTATCAAATTAGTATAATATAAAATATAAATATAATACAAATAAAATATATAAAAATAAAATAAAAATATAATATAAAATATAAAATTAGTATAAAAATTACTTTTAGGTATTATAAATTAATTCCCACAAATTCTTCCCAGGCAATAAATCCCAATTACCACAGAACTCCTAAGTACCACCTTCCTTGAACTCAAGGGTGTATACAAAAGAAATGGTCAGTTGGTTTAAGGTATGAAGAAATATATCTAAGTAAATTATTCTTACAAATAACATTAAGTCAAATTCTTTGAAACATTCATTTTAAAGAGTAACATCATGTAATTAATCACAAAATCCAATCATTGGCAATTAAGTTAATTAAAATTACTAAAATCAAGTGTGTAAAATTATTAAATGCCCATCAAACTTCCTTACAGAAAATTCATGATAAAGATTTATGAACTGATGGTTCTAAATATCCTTTTTCTTTATGATTTATAAGCTTTTCTTTGTACTTAGCAATCACATGAAATTCATGAATTGAATGTCAAAAACTGTGGTTACAATAAGCAACAATAATATATAAGAAATTTAGTGTTTCTTAATCCATTCATTTGTTTGTTAAGAGCACAATTTTAAACTCCCATTTATTGAGCACTATTTCTTAACATTAGAACATTCATGAACATCATAATCCAAATTATGTATTTTTCAACTAAAAAAAACTCAGGTTAAGCAATGTATATATGTAGTAACACACAGAAAATCAAGCCATGTATGGTTATCTCATTAAAAAGGTGATCATATAATTTTAATACATTTTTTTAATTTATATAGTCCTGTTCCTTTTCCCTTCAGAACTAAATTTTGGATTAAATCAAACCAAAATATGGGTTTATAGGTCCTTAATTTCTGATACATATATTCCTCTCTTCTAAAATTTTTTTCTACAAAGCAAAAACTTTTATCTCTACAGTTTCTAACTGAAAACAGTTAATATCAGAATAAGATTTTCAGCTTCCATTCTTTATTCTGAAATCAAAAAATTATTTATGAGAACTCACCAAACCAGCACTGTTTAGAGACATTTTTTAGTAGAACAATGATTGTGTACTGGCATCCTATGTTGTGAGATTTTAAGAGCTCTGACCTAGCCCTCCCAAATGTCCCTGAAAAAGTCCAATGGCCTCTTCTTAGTTCTCTGTGTCAGAGGAGACTAAAGAAGTTCTTCTGGGGGAGCAACACTCAGAGATCTCTAATCTAAATTATTATCATTAGTTTTTTAATATGCTAAAAATAAAAACAACACAATTTTCAGAAAAATCTGTCCTGTAGTGCCAAATAGTGAGTTTTTTGGAAAAGAAAAAAGATCCAATTTGAAAAGGGAACTTGGTCAATAAGAGCACAGAAACATGACAACAAGTCTGTAGAGACAGCCAAGAACTTTCCTCTGCCTGTAACACACAGAACACACAATTTAAAAACAAACACCTATAAAGCGCATAAACAGAGTCAGAGCACCCCGACCCAGAGAGATCCCTGAACTCCAGGAAAAAACCCACCTTGCTCTCACACTTAGAGGGTCCCCTAAACACAAAACAGACAAAGACAATGGGGTACCAGACAAATTCTTTATGCTTCATCAAATGAAAGCATCAGAGCTCTAACCATTAGGCACTCTACCAAAGAAGTTCCACACTTAGAACTAAGAATAAGTTTTCAGCACCCACCCTGACTGGAAACAAATTGGGAAAACTCACCAATTTATGAGATTCTCTAAACCCAAGTAAAATCCTAGAGAACATTTAATTTCCATATAAAACAATTTAGTTGAAATAAATAATGGTAGCTTCACCTTATTCCAAAGCCTTGTGTTGGCTAGAATCCCATATCCAGCATTGTTAAGAGGTTGTCTGCTCCATTTTCAATTCAAAATTGTCTCTGTTAACTTAAAAATACTGGTTCAGATTAGAGTTGGGACCTCTTTACTCCCAAGGAGCACATCTGACTGTAGACCTAGAACCTGTTTTCCTTTCAAGGAGCAGAGTCCAGATAGAGGCTCTATCCCTTCTCAAATTCCCATCTATCCAAATCAAGGCACAATTACTGTTAAACATAATTTTCTTAAGCTAAAAATGAAATTACAAAGTTAGTTTTATAAATGAAGATTTATCTCTAGGATCTTACCAAAACCCATGGGTGATGGCATGCTTATGGATGCCAATTGCTGACACAAAATTTTGGGGGCATTTTATACAGAAAGTCATTATTGTAGGAGACAGGCCTTACATAGACTGACATTTTATAGCTATTAGTTAAAGGTTAAGAAACTAATTTCTAATCAGAAATATTAATTTCAATTTAGAGAAGACCAGATTAGATAATACATATATATGTATATTGTCTATTCTGATATTCTTTATTTTGGAATTAATACTTCTGATGTATATATTTGTAATTTTAGCAGTCTCTTAACCTTTAGCTAATAGTTCTAAATTTCAATGTGTAAAAAAAATGTCTGCTTTGTAAGGCCTGCCTCCTAATTTCAGATGTTAACTTGTCCTGTTGTCGGTGCTATCTGGTCATCTCAATGATAGCACCAATAAATTCCTTATCTGATCAACAAACCTAAAGATAAGAAACATCTTGGATGAGGAGAGAGAAAATCCAGTTGGTATTTGTAAACATTTACTCTCCAGTCTAAGTGGTATTCTTGTCAATAGGAAATTTAAGCACATATTATAAGATTTGAGAATCATATGGTAAAACCATATCATCTATGGGAAATCTCATTGGTTACCTAATTCAGTTTTTATGATTCTTTGTCCTTTCTATATGAAATGCCCCCCCCCTCTAATTTTGTATCAGTGTTGACATTCGTAAGGATGCCATCACCCATAGCTTTTGGTGAGATCCTAGAGAATAAAATTTCATTTATAAAACTTTATTTCATTTTTAACCTACAAATATTATGGTTAACAATATGTATGTGTGTGTATATATCCTCCATGCATGTTTTATTGGTTATAGGTACATGTGTCCCTTTGCTCATTGGTAATATGGTTGCTTGTGGTAGTATGTATTTCATCCCAATTCATATAGGGATCTTTTTTTTGTCTTGTTATTTGCCATGCTAGTTCATTAAATGACATTTTCTTTAAACTATGTTCTTCCTGGTTGGCTTACAAATAAAAATATTGATGAAGACTCGTTCTGTGGTTTGGAGATGTTGATCCTTAGAGTGCCTTGAAATTTGGGTATCTTTTCTGGTATACTTGTGAAGGAGTATTCCAGGTGTTAGCACATAGACCTTGTTCTATCAGTCCTGTGCTCAAAATCCTTCATTGTCTGCTTATTGCCTTTTGAGTAGATACTAAATACTTGAAGTTTAAACTTTAAAGTCCTATATCAATATCATTCAATATCTGTAGTTTGGCATCATCATACCTTTCAGGACTATGTTTAGTCAAATTCTTTCCTTAAAAAGGTCCTTGTTTTTGCACTTTTATGTCTTCATTATTTTGTTGCCTCATGTTGGAATGGTCTCCATCATTCTTTTTGCCCATTGAATTACTACCTCTCCTTTAACACTTATTTAAGAAAATCATAGATTTACACCAGAAAGGAAACTTAGAGGGTACCTAGTCCAAACCTCCATTTTACAGATGAGAAAACTGAAGGCCACAGAGGTATGGATTTGCCTGGCTTATCAACAACTGAACAAAAATATGAACCCAAATCCTCTGACCCTCAATCTGATGTTCATTTATTATTTGACAATTCCTCGAAGCTCCATGAATTTGTCTGATGCTCCAATCAGAAGGAATCTTTCCTGTCAGATCTTATAGCATTTTCTCCACTTCTAATTATCCATATGATGAGCCATAGTATACCAATATTATTATTATTATGCTTCTCTCCCCAACTAGATTATAAACTGTTTTAGAGCAGAGACTATGCTTCAACTAAATTTTTTAATGCTCTGAGATTTACACAATGCTTTTGAATTTAACAGATACTTAATAATTGCATTTTGGATGAATTTTCCCTGATTTCTTTCTCCAGTTCTCATTCAGTCACCAAATATTGGTTCAATTTTACTTTATACCTGAACTTTGTTAAAGATTGTTGGAGAGGTAGCTAGTGGGTACAGAGGGATTAGGGGCAGCTAGATGATGCCATAGATGGAGCAAGGACCCTAGTTAGGTGAACCTGAGTTCAAATATTGCCTCAGACATTTATCTTAGCTGTGTGACCTCCGCCAAGTTACTTAACCCCTCAGTGCCTTGAAAAAAACAAACAAACCCCAAAAGATTGTTGGAATTACATAAAAAAGTGTAAAATATGGCCCTTAGTCATATGGAGATTATAATCTCTTATTCTATGTTGTTTCCATTTATCTCAAAATTTTTATACATTTTTTTCTCACCTCTTCCTCACCTTTGCTTCAAGAGCTGACTTTCTTTCAATTTCCTGCCTTGTGTTTGTGTCATAGACTATCAGAACTGGAAGGCAACATTTGAACCCAGGCTTTCTGACTCCAAATCTGGTCCTTGTTAACATTAGGTTAAGTCCTGTCCATACATCCCTGTGCTATCGTTTTCTATATCCATCTGCTCCTATACTTCTCTGTCATTTTTCCTCTGCCATCTCGTCTTTCCTAGTTTACTCTTCTTGATCTTTTTTGAATTCTCCTTTCACCATTATAAATTCCATCCCTCAGTCCTCATTCTCCCATTCTGCTCCCAGGCTCAGTGTTCTCCAGAACAACCCTCTTTCATCTCTCTCTCTCTCTGGCTTCCCTGTAGCCGCTGCCTTCAATTCTGGTCCCTCGTCTCTTCTCCCAGTCCTTCAGCCTCATTTTCTTCTCTGGTTTGAGCTCAGTTCCTCTTCGTCGTATTCCCAGTTTCCGAGTATTTCCAGCCCCCACGTTCTCTGCTCTTGACTCACAAGGCGGTCGCTCCTCTACCTCCTTTCCCCACCTCTGTCTTCCATCGCGGTGGGCGGTCCAGGGCGAGGCCCGGATCCGGGGCGGTTTCCGGGGCTCCGCTTGTGGGCGGCGCCCGCTCCCCTGTCCCCCTCCCAGCCCTCCCATCCACCCTCCCTCGTCCCTCTGCCCGGAGCTTCCCGGGTCCCCGGCGCCGCCTACTCTCTTCTGGGCTTTCGCTACCGCCGCTGCCCCGGGGAAGGAAGAACTGGGGGGTTGGGCGGAAGGAAGCGAGAGAGAGGAGGTTAAAACGACCCCTGTTCGGCCCAGTGCCGTGTGCAGGAAGCAGGAGGGAAAAGAGGAGGAGGAGGAGGAGGAAGAAGTGGAGGGGGGGAGGGAGGAACGGCCCTGCCTGGGGCCCTGAGGCCCGGGGAGAGGCGGGGAGCTGGGCCGGGGAAAGAACCGGGTGAGCTGGGCCAAAGCGCCGAGGTAAGAGAGTCAAGGGCCTGGAGGGAGGAGGGTAGGGAAGAGAGACGGAAGAGAGCAAAGGACTCGGAAGGAGATGGAGGAAGAAAGGGGAAAGGCAATAGGAAGAGAGGAATGGGGAAGGGGGGCAGAAATGGAAGGAAATACGGAAAGGCGGGGTGGGGAAAATAGGGTTAGAAAGTGGGTAATAAGAGAATGAAAGGAAGGTGGAAAATGAGGTAGGGGACGAAAGGTGGGGAGGAAAAAGATGGAAGAAGGGAGGTGGAAGATGCCGTATAGCAGATAAGAGTGGGAAATGGACTCCCGAGGAGAGGGACGAGGGGGTACGGGGTGACAGTGTGAAGGTAGAATCCCAAAAGGATGTGGGGTACCCAGGAAAGGAGAAAGAGGGAGGGGCACATCACCTCTTCTCCTCCCCCTCCTCTGGACTCGGCGCGGCGCTCAGCCTCCGCCGCCTCCAAGGGGCGCTGTCACACGTCCCGAGGCTGCATCAAGTAGCAGCCGGGGGAAACATTGTGGGACCCAGGACGGGAACGAGAGACAAAGCCGCACCCCGTGTCCCGTCGCTTCCAGTGAGGTTCAGTTCTGTCCTAACTCGAGTGCCTCTTATCCAGATGCTGCTGCTGCTACTGCATTTCCTCCTTCCCTTGAGTTCTGATGGTGCCCAGAACTCCAACACAACCTCAGAAGGTGCTCCTTTCTCTTAACATCTCTCCAAAAGCCTACTTCCACTGCATTTCACTGTTTCCGTTTTTTCACATTCACTATCTCAACCAAGTCCATCTCTTCCTTCATTTTAATTTATCTGGGACAAATACATCTTATTTATTCCTTCTTTCCAAACTCCATTTCCTTTCCCGATCCTATTGACTCGTTATCCTCCTGAATCATAGTCTGAGACTTTGTTCTAATTGTCCCTTCTTCCTAACCTACAGCAACACAGCCATCCCTCCCTCTTTTCGCTGGTGACCTTTCCCATTGATCCTTGCTCTATTATATCATGGTTCTTTAAAATTGACTATCTTTTCCCTTTCCCCTCCACCTCTGACAGGTTGCCAAATCATACACCCACCATGGGAAGGGGGGATCCGCTACAGGGGCCTGACCCGAGATCAGGTGCGGGCAATCAACTTCCTGCCCGTTGACTATGAGATTGAATATGTGTGCCGGGGGGATCGTGAGGTTGTGGGTCCCAAGGTTCGAAAGTGTCTCTCCAATGGTTCTTGGACAGATATGGACATGCCAAGTCGGTGTGGTGAGTAAACTTGCAATGATTCCTTTTGCTCTTCCTTTTCCTTAAGGAATCCTCCTTCCCCCCCCCCCCCTCACTCTCCTCCCCTCAAACTCCTTGGCCATTGCTATCTTGCAAGTAAGGACTTTAAATTGTATAAAATATTTTTAGAGCTGTGCTATGTACTATTAAGAATATAATGAAGTCATCAATCTATAGTATTTTTTCCATTCTCCCCACATAGTCCATTATGACTGTGGCTAATTGAATTTTTGTTATTTTACTTTGATGGTTATTGATGATACCTTACAAAAATAAATGCCTAAATCTAAGATTTATATCCATCCCATCTTGCATACTCCCCTCTCCCAATGTAGCTACACATATTTACTACATCATGATGCTGTAGAAAGAATCCTGAATTAGAAGGTAGAGGACTTGGGTTTAACTTCTGACTCTCACTTGCTGGCTGTGTTACTTCAGGCAATTCGCTTAAACTGATCAGCAATCAGTTTATCTGTAAAATGAGAGCATTGCATAGTTGACCCCTTAAAGTTTCTTCTAGATGACCCCTCAAGGATCCTATAAACTTGATTTTAATATTAGATTAAGTAAACCTTGGGAGTAATTATTATTGCATTATTTAGAATTTTAATAAGCAATTATATGTACAATTGAATTTTAATCATTATAATCAACTAAACTTCTTAAGAGTAAGAACATGTTTATTTTTCCTGTTATCAGAATCTGGCATAGTAGCTACCACACATAATAGCTACTTTAATGCTCATTTAATAAATGAATACTGGGAAAGGGTCTCTCTCTGCTGTGTCCAAAGATCTTGGTTCTTTCTCTCTTTGGATCTTGTTCTTTCCTTCCTCACTTACTTGAAAAGCATTCTGTCCATATCTCCTTATGCCCAATCTGGTTTCCTTCCTGTTCACTGAAATGAAAGAACTTTCTTCACTGATACATATATCAGAGGATATGTGTATGTAGTATATATATCTATATATGGTATATATATATATATATATCTATATATGTGATTTTAAATATCAGTATATACACTATATATATACAGTATATATATATGTATATATGATTATAAACATCAAATGATTTGCATCATTCCCTTTTTCTCTGTTTCTTTACAGTACGAACCTGTTCCAAGTCTTATCTGACACTGGATAATGGGACAGCTTTCCTCAGGGGAGGAAATCGTCCAGCCCTGGATGGTGCCTGGGTGGATTTCAGATGTGACTCTGGTTTCCATCTAGTGGGCAGTTCCCGAAGCATCTGTGCCCGGGGACAGTGGGATACCCCGAAGCCCTCCTGCCAGGGTGAGGGGAACAAGTACTGGGGTGTATTTAATGACAACAACTTTTAGGGGATAGGTCCCATGTAGGGAAGTGGGGATGGAAAAGGAAGAGGATACAGAAGAATACATTGGGGGTGGGGAGAGGCTGAAATAATATTCTATTCCCTCTTCCTATAACCCAGCCTCTACTTCTCTAATTGCAATGTTGCTTCTCTTAACTCTTTGTCTACCTCTGGGCCTCTTTTCTCAGCTTTACTTTTTTCCTTTTTCTGTACTCCTCATCTTTGACTCCCAACTTTTTCTCTCTTTCTCAAACTGTCTTACCTTACTCTTATAAATACTCTAATATTTTCTCCATAATCTTACTGTTTCTCTATGAATTTGTCTTTATGTTTTAAGGTTTCCTGCACCTGTCTTCTTATTTCAGTCATCAAATTTCCTATATGCCTCCTCAAAATATTCAAGTCCTACTTAAAGAAGATAATTCCAAAATTTAGAATGGGGCTGTTAGTTTGGGAGGGGAGTTGGGAAGAGAGAATGTAACATTTGGGAGACAATCTAGGACAAAAGGGATTTTATAGTAAACTTACTTTATCCAACCACTCTTTTCAGTCCTTAGGTTTCCCTCCTTAACCTCTTTATTTATTTATTTATTTTGAATTTCACGAATTTTCCCCCTAATCCAGCTTCCCTTCCCCCCCACCCCCACAGAAGGCAGTCTGTTAGTCTTCACATTCTTTACCTCTTTTTAAATGAGATTCTGGTGTTTGGTCCTCCATACTCTGCCCCCCCCCCCCCAAGTTTTCCACTTGCAGACTAGGGAAACCTGTTCTTAAATCTCTGGTATACTGTTTCTTTGTGTCAACTTCCCTAACCTTAAAAACTTTTTCTGCTCCTTCAAGATTCTGCTCTTACCCTTTAATACCCTGTCTATCCTCATTGAACCCTAAGTCTTTGACACTCAGCAATCTTAACCTCACCTTTTGGCTATTCTTCCCTAAACCCTGCTCTGCTCCTGAGAAAATACAAGTTCTGACTTCCAGCCCCAACTTGCTCTTATTCCCAGACACCCTTCCTTCCCAGAAACTCAGGCGTTCTGCTCTCCCAAGTGCTGGACTTGGACAGGTGTGGGGGGGTCTTGGGAATCGGGCCAGGGAAAGCTGGGCATCAGTGATAATTCTTCTCTGCATCCTCATCTTTCCTGCTGCCAGTGAAGAGAACCACATATACAGGTGAGACCAGAGAAACCTACATTCCATTTACTGTACCACCTTCCTTTCTCTGTCATTCTATCCCTTCTTGTTCTATTCCTGTTCTATTCCCTCTGCCAGTTCTTCCTCTAGGCTGTTGCTCCCCCATCCTCTACTTCTAGATTCCCTGCCTTCCCTTAATTTCTCCTCCCAGATGCTATTCAGGTGAATATCAGGATGCTAGTGGAAGGACAGGGTGCCTCCATCCCTCAGTTCATTTTCTTAACAACCTTACCATTTTATCCAGACTTTGCTCCTACCCTCCCTTAAGTGCTCTCCTAATCCAAATGACCCCTGCTTCATTCTTTCTCAACCTTGTTTTTATCTATACCACCATCATTTTCAGTACCAATTGTACCAAGTCCTTTCTTCAATGCCCCATTTCTTTGCCCCCTAAAACACCCCATCACTTCTTCACCCTTCACTGTTCCAATATCATTTCCCTAAATTTCTTTTTCCATATTTTTTCTTTCCATTAATTCATCTGCTAAATCCTTCCCCACGCTGTTTTCCTGGACTCCCACTCCATTCTCCTCCTCTGCCTCACTTCCCTTTTTGGTCCCCAACTCTTCACCCATCCCCCTTGCCCTCCACTCGCCCATCGCGCGTCCACCCACCTTCCCCCTCCACTCCTAGCCCCGCCCCGCCCCCCTTCCTCACCTTCTCTCACGTGCTCGCTGGCCTCACTGCTCTCCCCGCCTCAGCATGCTGCAGCTTCCAGCTTCCTTCCCAAGCTCGGCTCCTCTTCCCTTTCCCGCCCCGCATCCTCCCTTTCAATCACCGCCCCTCGCACCCCCTGCGGCCGCGCCGCCGCCTGTGACGTCAGAGCCCGCCCCCTCCCCGCCTCTTGCCCCCTCCTCCTCCCACCGATAGCATCCTCCTTCCCTCGCTCTGTGCTCTGTCAGTCGGCTATAGGAGAGCTCTCGGCCACAGCAGCGGGAGCGGCCGGGGCTTGCTTAGGGAGACCAGACCCTCTGAGTCCCCCTCCCCCTCTTTTCCTCAAATTCGGGATGGAGGCGTCACCTCAGTCCCGGTCCCCGCTCCGGAGCCCCCCCTGAAAGTGTCTCCCCTGAGGTTTCTCACTCGTCCTCCCCGCAAACTGCCCCTCCGTTGGTCATGGACCCGGGTTCTCCCTCCCTTAGGGTGGGTTGGCCGCTACTGGTGGGGATGGTGCTGGTGGTGAATGTACCCCTGGTATGGGCCCCTAATTCTCCCCCTCGACCCGGTATCCCTCACCCTCATCCGCACCCCCGGGCCCCCTTAGCCCCCTCCTTAGGCCGGCGCGCTGTCTATATTGGGGCGCTGTTTCCCATGAGTGGGGGTTGGCCCGGGGGCCAGGCCTGCCAGCCGGCGGTGGAGATGGCGTTGGAAGACGTGAACAGCCGCAGGGACATCCTGCCTGACTACGAGCTCAAGCTCATCCACCACGACAGCAAGGTAGCTCCCCCTGGAATGGGGTTGCAGGGGACAGTGACATTTGGGCTGGGGACACTGCTCTGGGCAGGCACATATATCAGCTAGTAATTAAGGTCCAAGGTGATCTACCTAACAAAATAATCAGGATTTTCTCATCTAGGGAGTGTGGGGGCATGAAAGAAAATGATATATGATGGAGGGGGAAGGGAGGAGAGATTTGGAGAAGGAAATAGTGTAGGGGTACAAGCCGAGTTTACACAATAGCAAGGTAATTATTATGATGTAGGAAACTGAGGTGGGGGTTGGGGTGATTTAGGCTATGAAAAGAAATTAGGTACAAGAGAAAATTAGGCTAGAAACATTCAGAACAGGATTGGGATGAGGGACATTCTAAGCTAGATACCCAGTTACAGCAAAATAGACTCCAGGGGTTTGGGGGAGGAAATATGGGTAAATAGGAGTAAGAGGAACAGGGGTGGAAATCAGACAGGAACTGAAGTAATTGCAGAGCAGGATTTAGGCTCAAATGCATTACCCTCAACTCCAAGATATTCCTCATGTGAGTGAGTGGGGCAAAAGGGAGGGTTGGGAGCAGGGTATAGGAATGAGAAGAAAACTTGGTTATTAAAAGGATCTGTAGACCATTATTATTTTTCTTAGCAGTAATGTAATGGTTAAGAGAGAAATTGTGTTTGAACAAAACTAGGGACAGAGGCACAAGTTTATCTTCCAAGGAGAGTAACAATTTCTCATTCCTCAGCAATGTGGGGCATTTGAATATAGGAGAATAAAGATTTGGGGAGAAAGTTAGTGATATTCTAATGGATTACACATACTCCATGATAGGTACAAAGAGAGCATTGTATATGTATGAAAAAGTTTTGGATAAGGCATAAAATGATGGGCAAGGGATGGAATTAGAAGACTTTAGGACTTTATGCTAATTATTTAGGGCAACAAAGTAAACCCAGATCTATGTGTCTTCAGGGCAACTTGAAGAATGGCAAAACCAATTGACTAACCCTTGACTAACCCCTGAGAAGATCAGATTAGCCCCATGATACATGGGAAGAACAGGTTAATACAAGAGAAGTAAAAAAATACAGGGAGAACTGGAGGGATTAGGTAAGAGGTAGGGAGGGGATTTCATTTAAGAAGGGCATGCTAAGTGTGAGACGCAAAACAATCCTGTTTGGAAAAGGAAGGGAGATAACTGAATACAGGAAAAAAATTATGGTGAGGAATGAAATACTAGAAAAATCACTTCTGAGTCAAGATCACAGAGAAATGAGGGACACTTTGAGCTCGAATTCATCCACCTTAACAGGTGATTCCTTGGAGATGTAAAGGGAGCATATTGGGGGGGGGGGACATGGGATATGGAGCTGAAGAAAACAAATAAAAGTGGGAGGGAGGGGGAAGGGGAAAAAGAAATGTTTTCCTTGAGTACAAATGCTGATTTACTGGAGAGGAGTAGGCTATGGGGGAGGGAAGCAGTGATAATATATGTGTCTCTTAGTTCATAATGAGCCAAATACATATTCCCCTGACAAGTATGGAAGAGAAAGAGTACCCTACTCAAAGGGTAGGGTAACATATACTGTTACTATTAGAGGAATATTGAGAGGGTTTAGAATTTGGCACTTAGGAGAGGCAAAAAAGGAACTGGGATAAGTGATATATTTCTGGGAGAAGGAAGAAAAGTCTGGAAGAGTATTTCAAAAGTGAGGGGATGAGAAAAAAACTGCATCAGAATATTGAGAATTGATGTTGATAGGGGATAGGGTTGGTGGTCAAGTTTTAATTGAGTGTTTTTTCTTCTGATTTCCTAATTTCCTGTGGCCCAAATGTCAAACCTTAGTGGGGGAGAAGGTATCTCCAGGGGGCCACTTTTATTTCCTTTCTACCTGTCCCTGTGTTTCACCATCTCCAGACCCCTTGTGTTTCCTGCCCATCTCCCTTATGTCCCTGATCCCCTGCTGGGTTTCTGTAGCTTTTGAAAGGTCAGATCTTAAGAGAAAAGAGAACATGTACTGAGACCTATGGTTCCTGCTTGGTCCCTTTAACCCTCTTTCTTTCTCTTTATTCACCCTCAGCTCTTTATCTACTTTTTTTTTAATTGCCTATCCTAAGCTGTCAATTTCCTCTCACAGACCTCAAAGTATCTTTCCATTTCTCCTGTACTCCCTTCCTATTTCTTGTCCTCTTGCTCCTTTTTAGGTCTCCTGTTCCTTCCATCCCCCAATTGTTTCTCTTTTCTAAAGTACCAGTAAAAATGTCAGGACACAGTAGGGAGCATGGATAACTGAGATTCCTATGGTGTCCCTCCTCCCCCCCTTTCTCTTTCTCTTACCAGTGCTGAAAAGAGATAAGGGAAAAATATGGAATGTGAAAGAGGAAATTTAAAGTGAGGTGTGGGCTTATGGGAATTTTACTTATATTTTTATTACTTTCTATTAGAGAAATCTTGAGACATCAAGTCTGAGGAAGGGGTGGGGGAAGAATGTCTGGGGGATCAGCAGAAAGAACACAAGGGAACATAGTCAAGGGGAGGGGGGAAATGGTATGAGAGGATAATACTTGATAGAGAGGCAAGTACATCTGGAGAAGGAAGAGGGACAGAAAGGTAATAAAAGAAAGAATCTCAGAGCAGGGATAGGGGATGGGAAGGAGAGAGGGATCTGAAGTAAAATTGCTACCTGACTCCTACCCTTTCTATACAGTGCGATCCTGGACAAGCCACCAAGTACCTATATGAGCTGCTCTATAATGATCCCATCAAGATAATCCTCTTGCCAGGCTGCAGCTCTGTCTCCACCCTTGTAGCAGAGGCTGCCAGGATGTGGAACCTCATTGTGGTAAGCTAGAGCGTAGATAGTCATCTAGGAAATTCAACCTATGGGGGCAGGTTAACTCAGATATAGGGATCCAAATCCATTTTGATTGTGGATTGAATGCTTGGAATCTTCCTGAATGTTTGTCTTTTATTTCAAAGAAGGCCATGAATCATGACAAGCACATGAATTGGATTTAAGTGAGGGGGTATTGTGGTCAGTCAACCAGCCTCACTTTCAACTCCTGAACCATTTGAGCCCAGGCACCAGATAAGAACCAGAAGGACTGGAGATAGCTCTGAATGAAAGGCAATTAGGGTTAAGTGACTTACCCAAGGTCACCCAGTAAATGTAAAGTGTCTGAGGCAGGATTTGAGGTCAGTGTTCTATCTACTGTGCCACCTAGCTGCCCTAGCTTGAGAATCTTACTATTTTTGAGAACATTGTGGAGAAAATGGTCCCAGGTTCAGACTACTGTAAACCAAATCAACAAAGCTCCCACTCTGACTGATAATCCCAGAAATGTCCATAAAGTTATAGTTGCTTGAAATCTGACAGCTAGTTTCTCTAGCAGGATGATTTAGTTAGGTCTGGGGAAAAACTTCCCAGTTTTGAGGAAATATGTGAAACTTGTAGGAATGACTGAATGATATCTCTTTTCATAGGACTATCTTGGCAGAGTTAGAAAACCCTATGTCTGTGTGAGCAGTGAGGAAGGAGAAAAGAGAGAAATGGATTGACTTCCAGTAACTCTTAATAGCTTGGAGTTCATGTTGAATAAGTCTTATTGTACCATTCTCATCTCTTTCAGCTCTCTTATGGTTCAAGTTCACCAGCCCTGTCAAACCGACAGCGTTTTCCTACTTTCTTTCGAACTCATCCATCAGCGACCCTTCATAATCCTACCCGAGTGAAACTCTTTGAAAAGTGGGGCTGGAAGAAGATTGCCACTATTCAACAGACCACTGAGGTTTTCACTTCGGTGAGGGAGGTGGAGACTGGGGTCTGAGGTGGGGAGTGAAGCTCATTAAACCACTGTTTGGGGGTCATTTCCCTTATGAAAAGCATTTTATGGAATGAATGAATGGAAAAGCCCTTACTATACACTTACTATCACTGCATTAACTTCATAAAAAGAGAAATCATTTCTTACATAAAATGGCTGACTCTTCCAATTCAAGGGTTCTGTCATTTGCCTTTTAATGCTCTCATCTTATTTGTAGATCAGAAGATAAAAAAATCATTCCCAAATTCAGATAGCAGAAAAACACAGAAAGAAAAGGACACTCAGAAATGAGAGAAAGGTGTGTGTGATTGTGAAAATGAAGGGGGGAGAAGAGCGAACACCCAGAAAAGAAGCGAGGTAGCAAAGATACAGATTTCCACTGTCAATATTAAGAGAATTAATTGAAGGAGAGAAACTGGAGGGAGGGTAGAAAAGGAAATTCTTAGTTCTAGACCTGAGAAAGAAAGACATCAATCAGTCTGTATTTATTTCTCTGACCTTATTCTTTATGTCCACTTTCCCCTTTAGCAATTTTGCTTTCTGATACTCTAGATACAATTATGATTTTTCTTTTCTATTTTTTCACTTATTTTTCTGTTCACTAATTATCTATTTATATCAGCCCTATAATGGGTTTCCACTAACTTCTATGACCTTTCCAGTGACCTCTAGTCATGGAGATCATATTCTACTGATTTAAAAATCTGATCAGTTTTATCTTAAAGGTTCTGCCAGTTTAGGGAAGCCCCCTAGATTCTACAGAAAGCATATAGTTCTGGGATAACCTTGTAGTTAGCTTACTTGTAGGATTACTGACCAATTCTAAATTTACTCCCCAATTTACTCCTCAAACCTTATCTAAAATTTGAGCCTAGTACTGAGGCCTTATGGAATAATTTAGGAGGCAAATTCATTGTGTGTGTGTGTGTGTGTGTGTGTGTGTGTGTGTGTTGAACTTGTTCTTCTGTCTGCTTCTTCTAATTGGTTTTCAGCAAGGATATAATTAAATAGGTAGTAGGTGAGTGGAAAATGGGAAACTGCCCTGAATACAACCCTGTACGTAGGTAATCTGAATGCCATTCCCTCCTATTCACAATCTCTTTTTCCTTTTCTGCCTCATATGAACTCTACCTTAGGGCAAAATAGATCTTGTGGGGAAAATGTACAAAAGTGCTATTCTAAGAATATGTATTTGATATACAAGTTCCAAGTTAATTCTTTTTGTCTTTTCTCAAAGCATACTTCATATTTTTCCCAATTGTCAGACTTTGGATGATCTAGAGGAACGAGTGAAGGAAGCAGGAATTGAGATTACCTTTCGCCAGAGCTTCTTTTCTGATCCGGCTGTGCCAGTGAAGAACCTTAAGGTACGATAAAAGAATAAATAAGGATCTAGAACAGCCTGAACCCTACAAACTGCTGAAGATGACATGATTTTTTTTTTTTTTTTTTTTTTTTTTTTGTGGATAGTGAGGAAAGTCTGCCTGGGCAACAAGAAATCTAGGTCCTGGTAGTGAAAGGGAATGGTTCATCTCACTAATTCAGTTATTATCAATCAGATACTTACTCTATGTGGATCACTATATTAG
The DNA here is from genome assembly GCF_037893015.1 of Macrotis lagotis. Taxonomy (NCBI): domain Eukaryota; kingdom Metazoa; phylum Chordata; class Mammalia; order Peramelemorphia; family Peramelidae; genus Macrotis; species Macrotis lagotis. The sequence goes on from NC_133662.1 coordinate 10,068,500, forward strand.
GGACTTTGGGGGACTTACAGACCTCTTTCAGGATTTTTGCTTTTCTTCTTTCTGCAGCGCCAGGATGCTCGCATCATCGTGGGACTTTTCTATGAAACTGAAGCTCGTAAAGTTTTCTGTGAGGTGGAGCTGGACTCTGAAGAGGGAGGGTGGTCAGGGAGGACACATCAAGCCTTGGTTTCTCATGTTATCATTTTTGTACTCTTCTGTCCAAGCATTTTTCTGATATCATTTCTTTCAGATACCATTATATTCTACCTCAGTTTCCTGTGAGTTCCTATGAAATAGTTGAGGGCATTAAGGAGGAACTTCTGAGGGGAACTTTATTGACTTTATCTATTTTTTGTAACCCTGACATTTGTACGTGTCATATTTTGCCTCTCCCTTTTTCCTTTTTTTTTTTTTTGTGAATAACACAAAAGGATGGGCTGAAGTTTGAGCCAATCTTAGTCATTCCTCTCCTCTATACTCAGGTTTACAAAGAGCGCCTCTTTGGGAAGAAGTATGTCTGGTTCCTCATCGGCTGGTATGCTGATAACTGGTTTAGAACCCCTGACCCAGCCATCAACTGCACTGAACAGGAGATGGCAGAAGCAGTAGAAGGACATGTCACCACAGAAATTGTTATGCTAAACCCAGAGAACACTCGTGGTATCTCTAATATGGTGAGAAGTATTTGGGGCTAAATAGTTAGTAGGTATGTGAAGTGGGTCAGAGATCTGGGTGCAGGGATTATAATTAAAAGAATGTTGCTATAACTGGAACTTGACAGTGAGGGTTAGGGAATGTGATCACTTTTCTGTTCTGAATATGCTTGAATGGTGTGGTTGCTCTGGAGATGGGTGGGGGTAAGGAATCAAGTTTCTTTTATGCTCAGTGCTCTACTGAACTTGGGGAGGGGTGTGTGTGTCACTATAGAGATGAAGAGAAGTTGAAGATGTGTAAAGGGAGGGCAATGGAGTCAATAATTTAATTCTTTGGATGTTCTGTCAATTGTACTTTGCTTGACAGTCATTCAGTTCCTGAAAAGCTGGGTACAAATCAGATTTTATTTTCTCAGGAACATATTTTACTCAAATTTTTTTTTTTTTTGGGGGGGATGTTTTATTAACTTTTCTGCAAAAAAGGACCATTTCCCCTAGCGGGAAAAGCCTACTTAAATGTCTTTTCCTTCCTTCTGACTGATATTCATCTGGCCTGATTTCTAATGCTTTCTTTAAATTTTTATGTTAAGTAGTTTATGATTTATAAATAAATACTTAAAAGAACTAAGTGAGTTAGTTGGTGATTTCTTTTTTTGTAAAGCAAAATCTATTTAAAATATTCTTATGTACATTGATTCAGTAAACATACTGAGAGCTTAGAAGCCTTTTAGGAATAAATGGTCTATCTGGGGAATCACAACTGCATAAAACATTTATGGTGACAAGAAATGGCATATAAAAGTGCCAATATGAGTGTTAAATCAAAGCTATGGGAGTTCAGAGAAGAGGGAGAATTGATATGGGCTGAAGAAGTTGGAGAAAGCTTCTTTGAGTTAATGTGATCTGACCTGGACCTGGAAGGCAATTCGGGGGCCAATTAGTCAAATCCTTCTATTTTGTAAAATGAGGAACCCTTGAGTCCTTGAGAGAGGAAGAGAATGGTTCAAGGTTACATAGGTAGTAGGTGACAGAGTTAAGGTTTGAACCCAGTCTTCTGACTCCAAAAGTCAATGAGAGACAATCAATAATTTCATCAAGAAAGGAATAAACATACACTGCTGTCCCCACTTCTTTCTCTTTCCCCTCTTACCCTCACAGTAATGCTTGGATTTGGAAATCTCCTAATCCTCAGAGAGGGAGTCCTTAAAAATGAATCACCAAAGGAAGTTTGGGGAAAGTGGATAGAACTAGCCAACTGATTCAGAAAAGACTTTTTCATCATTGAGTTCAGGACTTGTCAGTAATCATGTTCTGCAAATGAACTGAGAGTACAAGTATTTTCTGATAGGAATTTAATAAACCTCTTAAAAATGTTGCTCAGTTTTGAAGTAGAAAATGACAGGGAATTTGTTTTTGGTTATTTGAGGGAACTAGTGTTTTATATAGAGAGATTTTAGAGAAAGATGACATTTAGTATCAAGGCCACAATGCTAGCCATAAGACTAGGCTTGATTGCTTGCTTAGAACAAAAACTAAAGTGATTTAACTTTACCAAAGGATAGAATTGGCTTAACTGCCTAGTGAGTAGGCTTTATGCATACTGAATAGGACAGAAAAATGGTTAGGTCAATGTAAAATGACTTGAATCCTAGGGGGGAAAAATCTTCCAAATAATGTAGGAGAAGGCCTTTTTGTGGGGACCCAGAATGACTATATTGTGAAACGTAGGGAACACAAGACAGAAGGGCTCACATTCAGAAATAAGACTAGGAAGCAAATTCTGGGAGGTACTAAAGAATTCTTAGACCCTGAAGCAGGTTCTGGGAGGGACTGTGAATTCTATCAGGGCTAGCAGCAAGATTTTGATGGATTGTGAATCCCACCAGCTTTAGCAGCAGTGCCAAGCAAAGTTGATCATGAGCCAGAAATTTCTGTATTTTGGACTAGCATTTGTTCTCACACATCTAACCCAGACAAGGATGAGGTGAAGAAAAGAGAGGAAAAAACTTACTTCCTGTGAGCTGTGCCAACTAAACTGATCTCTTGTGAGATGGTTGGAACAGAAATCTGTACTCTGTAGATTTGTTCATTTTAATATATTTTATTTTTCTTACTGCTTTCTGTTAATTCCTTAATAAAAATTTCTTTGGAAAATTATATCTTTGTCTTAGTAAAAGGAATTTTTCCATAAATGTTAAAAGACTAGGTAAATTAGGCTTAGCCAAAGTGGCTATGTTTATCCCAGTTCAGAACTCAGTAGAACTGGGGCAGGTATAAGGTGGGAAATTGGGAAAATGAAATGAAAGTTCAGTGGGGTTGGGCACTGGGTTGGGGGTCATTTGTGGATGTTGATGCCTTCTCAAGGCAATCTCATACAGTATTTAACATAGATTGGGGAGAGAATGGAAAGAAGGAAACTGTTTCAAAGGTCAATGTCATTGCCCAGACCTGGAATAGAAAAATAGCCATGGGAATAAATAAGAAACAAATCTGAGTAAGATCTGAAAGAGAGGATTGACAGAATTTGGTCATTGGTTATAGAGAACAAAGAAATGATATTGATTCAAAGGTTTTCAAGTCAGTGTGTTTGGGAGAATTGTGAAAATAGAGAAATTTTAAGGGAGAGCTAATTTTCTGAGTGAAGACTGGTTCAATTTTGTTCATAACGAGTTTGAAATGATGGAACATTCAGATAGAGATATTCTATAGGTATTTGCTAATGAAAAGTTACATCTGAGATGAGGTATGCATAGGACTTAAAAGCTAGAAAGGACCTTAGAAGTCAAAGAGTAGAGAAATCCCTTCATTTTATACAGGATTCAATCAAACTAAATGAAAAAGACTCAGTGTCTTTGTTCTGTGTATTTGTCTTATAAGCCAACAGACACATGGATACAGGCCAAGCATGGTATGCTGGAAAGAGCAAAGATCCTGAGGTCAGAGAACCTGGGTTCAAATCTCCCCTTTGTTACTACCTAGCTTCTGAGATTCTTTACAGCTTTAAACCTCTGATTCTCATTCATCTATTCAATGAATAAGTATGTGAATTAAATGGATAATGAAGCAGGAGTTATGGTACCCTGGTATATTAACTTTTTCTCTATTCCTTCCCTCGTCAGACATCCCAGGAATTTGTGCAAAAACTGACCCAGCGATTGGGGAGCAAGAAAGCTGAGGAGACTGGGGGCTTTCAGGAGGCACCTTTGGCTTATGATGCCATCTGGGCTTTGGCTTTAGCATTAAACAAGACTTCAGGGGGCAGTGGAGTCCATTCGAGTGGTGGGGTGCGACTTGAAGATTTCAACTATAACAACCAGACCATTACAGACCAGATCTACCGGGCTATGAACTCTTCATCCTTTGAAGGAGTTTCTGTGAGTCTTGTTCCATCCCTTACTTTCTATGGCTTTTTCTCAAATATTTTTACCCTTTAAATTATCTTTCATCCTCCAATCCCACAGTATCTTTTTATTCTGAATAGATTTCTTTGAATTTTCTTGGATTGTATGGACCTAACTTTTCTTTGTCCCCAGTTCAATTTTTGGCACTTATCTGTTCCTTATCCTCTTAAAAGTTACAGAAATACCCAATATAAAGGCAGCTAGATAATATAGTGGATAGAGTACAGGAAGACCTGAATTAAAATGTTACCTCATAGACTTAATAGCTGTGAGACCTTGAATAAGTCATTTAATTGCATATCTCAGTTTCCTCATCTATAAAATGGTTATAATTATAGTACATACTTCCCAGAATCATGAAGATAAAAGGAAAATGTATTTATAAAACTCTTCACAAACCTTAAAACTTTATATAAGTTTTATTATAAAAGAGAATGGGTATTCCATTTTCTTTTGACCTGTTATTGGATCGCTCCATGATTTTCATGATTCTCCTTAATACCATAGAATTTTTATTTCTGGAAGAAAATATAGAGAGCATCTACACGAACTTCTTCATGTTGCAGTTGAGAAAATTGAGGTCCTAACAGGTTTATGACTTGCTTCAGGGTCATATAGCTAGCTAAAGGCAGAGCTTTCTTAACTCAGTCTAGTGCTTTTTATAGTTTGAAGGTAATATACTGTCACAGATGCTTAACTTCATCTCTTTAGAGGAATGATGTTTTAAAATCTAGGGTACTAACAACTGGGGTGTGTCCTAAATGTAGGAAAATAGCATTTATTTTAAATACATGAGATATGAAAGCGTCCCTGATTTGCTTTTTTTTTTTTCTGTCCTTTTACCCATCCTTCCTCACATCCCTCCTCCCATCTCCATCCCTTTCCTTTAGGGTCATGTGGTATTTGATGCTAGTGGTTCTAGGATGGCCCGGACTCTCATTGAACAGCTACAGGGTGAGGGCAAGGTTTGTGGGGAGGAGAATTGGGATGTGGGAGGGATCCCAAGTGAAGAGAGAGACACCAAGTACAGAGGGGAGAGCTGTCAAGTGGAATACTGAGAAAAATTACAAGGTTATATTCTTTTTCCCTTGTGCCCTGGCTTATCTTTTCCATTCTTCAGGCTGAAGAAAGTGACAACTCTAAAATTTCTATATATCTGTTTATCTATAGCTCATTTATATATATATATGAGTACACTCTACATATATATATATGTATATATGTAACTCACTCTATGATTTAATAGCTGTGTTCCTAAAAAATTATAAATTTAATTAAATCTTATTTTCCCCATGACTTATATTATCTTTTAACAAATCTCTTCTCTTAAAATTTCCCCACTCTTACTTTCACTCTAGCTTTTCTATCCAAGGAGTTTAATCTGTAAGCATATGTTTTAAATTTGCAAAACTATCTAATTATTTCAAACAGTATTGTCATTTAAATGAATTAATTGAAAATTTTTGTGATGCTGACAACCACCCTACTTTTTAAGTCTGACATTTCTTATCTATTTATGAATCAATATTGTATTGGGTTTAATGATTATGTTTTCCTGTATGACCAATAAGTTTCTCTTGAATTAATTTATCTTCTCCATTCCTTAGTAAGACAATTATTTCTTGAGTCTCTTTAAAATGCTTTTTTTTAACCTTATCCCTTTCTTTTTATGTCTAGAATGAGGAAAAAAAGAAAGATATTTAACTACCATGAAAGAGATTTAAAGTAGTGCTTTCAGAAGCTGCCTAGAACAGGGAATGACAGGGAAAAGTGTGAGACATTGGAATAGGTTACTGAGAAAAGTTGTGAATCAATCTTTCTCTACAGAGTTTTGAAACTAGGAGAGATTCTCGTCTCTGAATTGGCTTAAGTGTGCTGTGCTTTCATGGAGATAAATGAAATGATGATTCCCAAGATCCCTTCAATTATAAACTTGTTATCCCTAGAGTTAGATAGAGGAGAAATCAAAGATAGCAGTGTGCCTTTTCAGGAGATGGGAGAAAAGAGGATGTGGGTTCTATTTTCTAAGTTTCTAAGTTCCTCTTTTGCCTACCCCCCTTCCTTCCTTCCTAGGTGGAAAATATATGCAGATTGGCTACTATGATAGTACTAAGGATGACCTCCACTGGCTGGGTGCTGATAAGTGGATTGGTGAGTGACATCTGTTGTCTTCTACTGTGACTTTATTTCCTACATCCCTTGTCCTTCTGTGAAGGGGAAAAGCAAAGGCTATTAATACTGGAGAAGGTGGGGGAGGATTGTGGTTGGAATATGGCAGCTATATAGCTTAGGACCCAGTTCAGAAAACTGGAGGGGGACTAAAACATATTTTTATCTTGGTGAAGAACTATTGAAGAAGTTCTTGGAGTAGTAAGAAAGTCACAGATTTTAGCAGTAGGTATGCTGAAGTTGAAGGAAGAAAAATGTTTTCACGCTGAAGGTTTCTGATATAGTAGAAAGACTGAACATAAGAGAACCTGTTTTTTGTTACACTTGTGATCTTAGGCAAAGTACTTAACTAGAGCTTTGTTTTCCATATTTGTAAAAGAAGGCAATTGATCTAGACTCTAGATCATATCTAAGACTCTTTATGTCTAATATATTAGTTTTCTTTTATAGTTCTCTATTCTGGTGTTATCACGCAAATTTTCAGGCAATCTAAAACCCTGAATTCAGAGCAAACTGGGGTGCTTATCCTGTAGAAGAGAAGATTTAAGGAGTGACCTAATTTTTGTCTAAGGCACATAAAGAGTTTTAAATGAGAAGAATGTTGCAGTGCTCTTCATTTATGTGGGAGTTTAAATTAAAATTGAGACAATAATTAGATAAAAAAGAAGGAATTTGAAGGGGAAAAAAGCTTTGAATTAGGCAACTGAGGCTAAATGGTGAAAGGATCTTTGTCCTGAAGTTTAAGAGAAAGATAAAAAGCTAGCCAAGAATCTGTCCCTGATGGTTTAAGCTGTTTGATACCTCGTTTTTATTTTTGATTTTTTAGCATCTAAAACAAGATGTTTAAAATTTTTTTAATTTAAACACACTTCCTCCCCTCCAAGTATCGTTTGCGTGCAATACATATATATATATGTATAATTATATGCATTATATATTTACACATATATAATATATCCATATATATTTATATTTTCTTTAAAGATAATTATTTTGGAGAACTTTGGGAGAATGTGTGATACCTCTTAAGGAATTTGTAGATTCTCTGAGAGACTGTTGATTTAGACATCTTCTCTAAAACAAGACACTGACTAATATATTTTTTATTTTTTGAATTTTACAATTTTCCCCCAAACTCGCTCCTCCCTCCCCCCCACAGAAGGCAATCTGATAGTCTTTACATTGTTTTCATGCTATACATTGATCAAAATTGAATGTGTTGAGAGAAAAATCATATATTTTATTTCTTCCTCTTATATTTTATTTTCTTCCTTAAGGATAAGAGATAGCAAACTTACATAATATATAAGATAACTTTTTCTTTAAAAATTAAAGGTGATAGTCTTTGATCTTTGTTTAAACTCCACAATTCTTTCTTTGGATTACAGATGGTATTCTCCATCACAGATATCCTAAAACTGTCCCTGATTATTGCACTGATGAAATGAGCAAGTCCATTAAGGTTGATCATCAACCCCATATTGCTGTTATGGTATACAATGTTCTTCTGGTTCTGCTCATCTCACTCAGCATCAGTTCATGCAAATTCATCCAGGCTTCTCTGAATTTTCATCCCTCCTGGTTTCTAATAGAACTATAATGTTCCAGAACATACATATACCACAATATGTTCAGCCATTCCCCAATTGATGGACATTCACTTGATTTCCAATACTTTGACACCACAAACAGGGCTGCTATGGATATTTTTGTACATGTGATATTTTTACCCTTTTTCATGATCTCTTCAGGGAATAGACCCAGTAGAGATATTGCTAGATCATAAGGTATGCGCATATTTTTGCCCTTTGGGTGTGATTCCAAATTGTTCTCCAGAAAGGTTGAATGAGTTTGCAGCTCCACCAACAGTGCATTAGTGTCCCAGATTTCCCACATCCCTTCCAATGTTGATCATTTGGACTAGATATGGTAAAGATTTTTTTCAACTCTGTGATTCTATAGTTTTTCTCACTTGATTTTTTTGACTCAAGCCTCTTTTGGTTCATCTTTTTGCCTGATCGTGACTGTATCCTGCTCCATCACTACTATACCTCCCTTTACTTAAGAAATGGAAATTTTGCAATCTACTTTGATGCTGAAACTCAGCATCTCTCCCAATCTTGTCTATTAGGAATATTTGTTTCCGTAATGTAACATTGTAGATCTTCTGCAGCTTTTCTCCTTTCTTTAGTAAGATTAGGATTTCATAAATATACATATACATATATATATATGTCTGTATACACACACACACATACATACATATGTATATATGATCAGAGACTTTTTTTTTTCAAATTCCTCACACTTTAGGGTTCTCTCATTTTTTTCTTTTCTGTTTCATTTTTCTTCCCCAATCCAGGAGGGTCCCCACCAGCTGACCAAACCTTGGTTATCAAGACATTCTCCCATCACTGTACTACACCTCCCTTTACTTAAGAAATGGAAATTTTGCAATCTACTTTGATGCTGAAACTCAGCATCTCTCCCAATCTTGTCTATTAGGAATATTTGTTTCCATAATGTAATATTCTAGATCTTCTGCAGCCTTTCTCCTTTCTTTAGTAAGATTAGGATTTCATAAATATATATGTGTGTGTGTGTGTGTGTGTGTGTGTGTGTGTACACACACACACACACACACACACATTCATACATACATATGTATATATGATCAGAGATTTTTTTTTTCAAATTCCTCACACTTTAGGGTTCTCTCATTTTTTTCCTTTTCTGTTTCATTTTTCTTCCCCAATCCAGGAGGATCCCCCCCAGCTGACCAAACCCTGGTTATCAAGACATTTCGCTTCCTATCCCAGAAGCTCTTTATTTCAGTCTCAGTACTATCCAGTTTGGGCATTGTGCTGGCCATCATTTGCCTGTCCTTTAACATCTACAACTCTCATGTCCGGTCAGTACCCCTTTCTCTGTTTTATTATCTCTATTTCCCAAATGACCTCTATAGTCTCTACCTATAAGTCTATTCATAAATGAATATCATGGTAGAAACAAAATTTTACTTTATCATAAAACCCATGTATCCCCAAGGGTGTCTGCCCAATGTTGGCTCCCTGACTTCCCATGCATCCTTCAGGTCATCTATATGGGGGAAAATGCCCCTTTGGAATTACATTAAGGCATTGATAGATCCTAAGCAAAACATAAACTCAAGAACACTTGTGACACTGGTAGGCCTTCTGTATCTTTTGCCCAATTAGAGAAAGTACAGAGATTAATCTGCCCTTAACCTGATTTCTCTCAAGTCTTTTAAAACTTGCTTTCTTGTGGTCCCATGGTCTCCATCCATGCCTGAGCTTAGGCCTGTGGTGCTGAGTGGAAAAGGTCTGGTTTATCCACAGAGAGGCAATTGGTTTTCCCTTTCCCTCTCTGTATTCTAGGTACATTCAGAATTCACAACCAAACTTGAACAATCTGACAGCTGTGGGCTGCTCCCTGGCTCTAGCTGCTGTCTTCCCACTTGGGCTGGATGGCCACCACATTAGGCAAGGCCTCTTCCCCTTTGTTTGTCAGGTAAGGAGCCTGGAAGCTGTGTCCTAACCACCTTGCTTAAGACATCTTTCATGCTTTATTCTCTCTTCTTTTTCCCTTTACTCCACAACTTTGTTCTCCATATTCCTTTCCTTTTCTCCATCTAAGAGTGATATTTCATGCTTTTCTCTGCCTAACTATTGAAGTCTTTCCCAATCTTTTTTCATTGTACAACAAATTCTAGAGAATGGCATGGTGAGCAAATAAATGCTCTTGGTGTCAGGATTAATTGGTTTTAAACTCTGCTACTGTGACTGTGTTATTAGGTCCATTACCCTTAGTGTCCTAGGCAAATCTGAAACTATAAGTTGCAAAGCAGATGCCCATCTGTATTGGTTCAGATAGTAAATCATAGTGGAAGCTCCCTACATGGATAAAATATGAAAATATGAAAAAATATGAAAAGGATTCCAAAGTCACTATGAGACATCTTGCAGGTAGGGGATGAAGTGGAGGAAGGAAAAATGCATGGACATGAAACCCACTGGCATAATATGCCTATGATGTAGGATTCCAGAGAAGAACCGAAAATTGACAAGAGGGAGCCCCCATTAGGTCCAGAAAGATGGAAATCTGTTGAAGCTAGAGAGAGAGGGCATGAGAGTCTCAAGAAATAGGGAGGAGGGGGTGGCTGGGTGGTGCAGTGGATAGAGCACCTGCCCTGGAGTTAAGGAGTACTTGAGTTCAAATCCGGCCTCAGACACTTAATAATTATCTATCTGTGTGGCCTTGGGCAAGCCCCTTGACCCCATTGCCTTGCAAAAATCTAAAAAAGAAATAGGGAGGAGGGCCAGCTGGATAGAGCACTGGCCCTGGAGACAGGAGGATCTGAGTTCAATTCTGGCCTCAGTCAGTTAATAATTGCCTAGCTGTGTGACCTTAGACAAGTCACCTAACCCCATTGCCTTAAATAAAAAATTTTTTAGAAAAAGAAACTAAGGAGGAGTGACCTCGAGAATAATCTTACAGGGAAAGATTGGATGTTTTAGGAAAAGACTTAACAAGGCACACCAGTAAAGTCAGTATTATATATCCTACCATGCTGGTTAGGGAGCACTTTATAATTAACATCCCATGTCCATTTTCTTGGCACAATTCACTCTCTCCCATCTTTTCTCCATCTTTCTTCTTGTTTGAATGCTCTCTCTCATCCTTCCTCTTTCTCTATTTCTCATGCTCTACAACTCACCACCTTCAATTCCCCTGTTCAAGTCTCTCCCTTGTCTCTTTCTTGTTTTGGCCCCTCCCTTTCTTTTCTTCACTTTCCACAATGCACATACTTATTTATTTTCTTTCCTTAGGCCCGACTCTGGCTTTTAGGCCTAGGCTTCAGTCTGGGCTATGGTTCCATGTTCACTAAGATCTGGTGGGTCCACACAGTATTCACAAAGAAGGAAGAGAAAAAGGAAAGAAGGAAGGTGAACTGGCCTACCCTCTACCCCAACCCTATACTAAGCCTAGTCTCCTCTACTTCAATCCTCTGAACCTTTTCAGGAATAATTAATAGACATTTGATGGTATTGAAGGTGGGGAGTGGCTGTATCTCAGGGTAGGTGAACTTTCTCTATTACAGACTCTAGAATCCTGGAAACTTTATGCTACAGTGGGGCTGCTGGTGGGACTGGATGTTTTCACATTGGCTATTTGGCAGATTGTGGATCCCTTACATCGAACTATTGAGGTGCACTTAAAAGCTATGGAGTTGGAACTGAAGGCACTAAGAGCAATTCATAAAGGAATTGACCTTGTTAGAAATTAGTTCAGAAGACCTCAGCAGAGATAACTCTCTAGCTCTACTACCAGATATTGAACAGACCCTTTGTCCCTTTAGAAGGAACTTTATCAAAGACATTAATTATACAGTTAGGTGGGGAAAAGGAGGCAGAAGACAGGCATTATGTAGTAATGTATGTAGTGGGAAGCTGGGATTTGGGGGTGAGGATGGGGAAGGGAAACTCATAGAATAGGAATTGGGGATGTTATTGAGTTGGAGGTACTTGTATTGAGAATAACTTATTCAGGGAAGGGGGAAATGTTGGAAACTTTATCCTAGACAGGAAGTAGAATGTAAGAAGTGGCAGCTGTTGTACCTATGATTCCATTTTTCCCTATAGTCTTTCACCAAGGAGGAACCAAAGCAAGATATTGATATATCCATTCTACCACAACTGGAGCATTGCAGCTCCAAGAAGATGAATACTTGGCTCGGTGGGTAGAGCATGGAGGATCTGAAGATGAAAATGGTCTTGAAAACAGAAGGGAGGAGGAGAAGAACAGAAAAGGGGGTTGGGAGAAATGGATGGGAGTCACCTGAGGCAAGATAGACAAAATTTTAACATTTTCACCAACTTGTATTGTATGTCTCCCATGCAAAAGTACTTCATATAATAAAGCCCTTTCCAAGGAAGGAAGAAAATTTGTCTCTGTCTGGGAGGAAATGAAATTCTTAAGATAGAGATATGAGTTACACTTCTGTAGTGGCCGAGAAATAAATTGGGAATAACGTTGACAATTATATCCCAGCTGTGACTGACAAGTCATAGGTTTCATTCTTCTTTGGTTTAGTTAGTTTTTCTCTATTGCCACAAACTTTATCCTTAACCCTGGAAAGTCTTCTATATGTATTACCATGTTTATTGTTGGTTTTCAGAATAGGTGATCTGGTAAGCCAGTATGTACAGCTCAGCATAGTTCTTCACCATTACTGAGAAAAAACTAAGCACATGGCCTGCTGAAAAGAGATCAGCAGTATTATCTTATATTCAAAGGATAGAACTTTATAGGGAAAAGGGAATGAGGTTTAGGGAAGAGGAGTGGGAGGTGGGATCAGGGTGGGAGGGAAGGAAGAAGGATTGGTGGTGCTATTGGATAACAAAAGCTACTTTGCTTTAATGAAAAATTATGGAACTATTGGCAGCTGGTGAAGGATTAGGGAAGTAGGGAGGGTTAGGGAAGGAATAGGTCTTGGGAGAGAATGAAAATCAGTGTTTTTCAATTTTTAATCCCTAGGTATCTTCTATGGATATAAGGGACTGTTGCTACTGCTTGGGATTTTCCTTGCCTATGAGACCAAGAGTGTTTCCACTGAGAAAATCAATGACCACCGAGCTGTTGGTATGGCAATTTACAATGTGGCGGTGAGTCATTTTGACATGATCTCTGAATCACTGGCCTCTGTCTACATATAGGTAGATCATCCTAGGACTCAGAAATGGAGATCTGATAACAATAAGGTTGTGAAGCCTAAACAAAATTTTGTGATATTAGAGCAAATTCACTTGGAATGAGTAGGGAATTGGGGAAAGGGGAGAAGGTGGAAATGGGGGGAGGTGACAGTCTTTCTGCATGCAGTCATACTGGGAAAGGCATTGTCTTGTCTTGTAGGAAGGCTGACTCAGCTCTCCATGGCATAAAAAACAGTCTCTGAGCTTTCCACAACCCTTCCATCTTCCCACCAGGGGAAGAGGTATAAAGGAGAGATGATGCCATCTTTTAGAGACTGCGGTGGGTAGCCTTGGCTAGGGAGACAAAGCTGGAAATATACCTTCCATTGTTAGCAACCTGGGTAAAGGTCCCAGTCACCTCACCTTTATATTATGGCTATGGCTCACATTTATAGTGAATATAAAGGAAATGGATTCTGGTTCAACATAGTAATGGTTGTCCTTTATTCCTGAAGAAGACCATGACATCAGGGAGATAATGCCATGACAAGCACACATGAATTGGATTTAAGTGAGGGTGTGCTGTGCTAAGTCACCAGTCTCACTTTATCCTCCAGATAGAAATTAGGACAATTGGAAATAACTAGAGATAACTCTGGATGCAAGGCATTAAGTGACTTGCCTAAGGTCACACAGCTAGTAAATGCCTGAGGCTGGATTCAAACTCCAAGACCAATGCTCTCTATCCACTGTGCTATATAACTGCCCTTCCATAGTATTTTGTAGTGATTTAATAGTAATTTTCAAATGCAATTAAATGTTCTATTCCTGAGACAGATGGGGAATATCAAATGTGAATGTAGGCTTTCTGTGCCTATCTATTGGCTATACTCATATGTCTGAGGAAGCAGAAGAGAGAAGGGGATTCATTGGTCAGGACTGGGAAAATGATTGGTGGAATGTTTCTTTGGAGTTCATCTCCAAATCAGTGGGTACCATATCTTTAAAGAGGTTATCTAATGGGATAGCCAACACCAACATGTTTCCCTTGGTAATTCCTCAAACTACATTAAGGTAAGAATTAGGAAGGGAGGAAATTTGTCTCACATCTTTTTGGACTCTAAAATTTCTGATGTTTTTACTCTCTTTAATCTTTCTGATGTTTTTAATCTCTTTAATCTTTTTCAGGTCCTGTGTCTCATCACTGCCCCAGTCACTATGATCCTATCCAGTCAACAGGATGCCGCTTTTGCTTTTGCTTCTCTTGCCATTGTATTTTCCTCCTACATTACTCTTGTTGTGCTTTTTGTACCCAAGGTAAAAATTTGTTATAGGAGGAAACTTTTTCTGAATTTATCTTAATCTAAATTTATCTGTTTTTTGATTGCTTCCTGATTCTCTCTTGTGTTTTTGTCTTTTATATCTCTTTCCCTTAACACTTTCTAATTCCTCTTTTATTCTATCTCTTCGCATAACCCAGAACTTACCCCCTTCCTCTCCCCACATACTTCTAGATTCTTTGATTCTACCCTTCCTCCTTCCCACCGTTATCCCTGTGCTGTTGTCACTTAATTTTATTTGTTGCTTCTTCTTCTTTACCTTTGCCATTAGATTCATTTGAGAATTTTGTTCTTCCTTTCTGTACCAATTCCTCTCAGATGCGGAGGTTGATCACCAGAGGAGAGTGGCAGTCTGAGGCCCAAGATACCATGAAAACAGGTTCATCTACTAATAACAATGAGGAAGAGAAATCACGACTCTTGGAGAAGGAGAATCGGGAGCTAGAAAAGATCATTGCTGAGGTGAGTGGGAGGAGTTTAAGGGAAGATCAGCTTGTGATTTTGAGGAACAGGTAGTTTTGGGGAAGAAGGGGTTGTGGAGTTTACATTCTATTTTATATATATATATATATATATATATATATATATACACACACACACACATACACACATTATTATATGTTGAAAATATATTATGTGCTAAATATAAATATTTAGAATATAAGTATGGATATGTGTGTGTGTGTGTGTGTGCACACACACACACACACATTGAAAGATTCCATTTTCTTCTAATTCTTTTCTTCTCTTGTCATTTTCCTGGTATTCCTTCCTTTTCCCTTTTCTCAATTCCTTCTTCCCTTTTTTCCTACTCCCTGTCATCCTTTTCCTTTCTGCTCTTGTATTTCTGCCACTAGAAGGAGGAACGCGTTTCTGAACTTCGTCATCAGCTCCAGTCTCGGCAGCAGCTCCGTTCACGGCGTCATCCCCCAACTCCTCCAGACCCTTCAGTGGGCCTTCCTTGTGGTACTTCTGAACCACCTGACCGGCTCAGTTGTGATGGGAGCCGGGTCCATTTGCTCTATAAGTGAGGGAGTAGGAGTGAGAGGAAGGGAAGTAGATAAGATATTTTTTGGGGGTGGGGAGAAGAGTGGGACCATGGAAACAAGTGGGGTGGAGGAGGCAATTAGGAAAAGTTTTGGAGATTTGAGGGGTGAAAATAAGAAGAAACCCTCATCCCCAAGGTATAGAAATGGGCTTTATGAACCCACTGTTGTCTGTCTGTCTTTCCTAGGGTGACATAGTTTTCTAGTACTCTAGAAAACAAGCCTTTTTCCTCATACCCACACATCTTCACATCATGGCTTTATTATCTCAACTCTAATTGCTCTTGACCATCTCTTGATGTACACATATATATCACTGCTTTCTCCAATCTTCTTGTGACTTGTTTCTAATTCTATCTCCCATTTACTGATAAGGCTCACCTAATTCATACTTATTGTGTCCTCTGAACTTCTCCTCTCACATGCTATGTACTTTTTCATACTCTTATATACTCATAGTTCTTTCTAGTCTATAAACAAGTGTTTTTTTCCTTTCTTGCAATTTTTTCTCCAGTGTTGGACCATCCCTACATTAAACTTAGAACCTTTATGTTCTTTCACTTTTTTCCCTGCTCCCTCCACACTTTTTAAATTTTTGCAAGTCAGTGGGTTAAGTGACTTGCCCAAGGACACCCAGCTAGATAATTATTAAGTGTCTGAGACCAGATTTGAACTTAGGTCCTCCTGACTCCAGGGCTGGTGCCTATCCACTACACTACTTAGCCGCCCAACCTCCACACATATTTAAACTCTCACATTTGCCCTTTTTTGGCCTACATTCTCTTTTTCCTTGCTCAATATTGCATTTGGATTTTTCTCATACATCTTTGTTCACAAACATATTGGTTTTCATTCAATTCAACAAATGTATTTTTAAGGATTTAATATATACTAGATACAGGGAAAAATGAAAAAACCACCTAATCCTTATCCTTATGAAGGTTACAGTCTAGTAGAAATTAGATATGTTAACAAAAACCTGTTCCACCAATCATTTTCCCAATCCTGACAAATCAATCCCCATTTTAACCTGATAGAATATTATAAACACATAGGAAAGGTCAGGGTGACACGAACAATTGAAGGATCATTTATAGTTAGAGATTGCAGAAAATCAGAGAAGCAGTATGATATGGTACATAAGGAGCTGACCTTGAAACCGGAAGGACCCAGGTTCAAGTCCTGACTCTGACACATCCTAGCTGTATAGCACTGAGTAACTTAAGCTTTTACTGTTCTTGTCAGAGAAGGTGCCAACCTACTTTGATAGAATTTCCTCACCTGACAGTCCCCTTTATCAATAAAATCACAGATCCAGTCCTTATCTCTGTTCAGAGTATGACTGTATATATTTGTGCTCTTATGTATGCTCATGATTGTGTGTGCATTCTCATATTTTCATGGTCATGTGTACTTTACATAAACCCCTATGTGCAAGTGCTATAACCAGGGCTTTCTGTATACATGCTAAGTTACCTTTGTATTTTGTGTACTGTTATAACTACATCTTCACTTTTCTTATATATATATTCTCACTCATAAACCCATGTGCCCCTCCTATACTATTGTTGATGGATTTCTTCTTCTATGCTTACTTGCTTCCTCTTGCCTACACTTACACACATAATCACAATTTTTCTTCCCTCACATGATACTTTCCTTCTGATTGTCACACCACTTAGTGCTCTATCCATATTCATATCTATCCTCCCAGTGATCCTTCCCTTCTGACACAACTCCCTTGGGCTTAGATTTTGGGGAGAACTGAGGGAGGAGGCACAGAGGGCATAATTGAACTACTTTTAGTAGTTAGTAACTAAGCAGTTGTGACCTGAAAGAGAGATGCCAGATGAACATATTGGGCATGGATATTGTGGTGTCTTCTGAGGAAGATTCTCTTAGACCTTCAATAAACCAGAGATCAGTGTGACACATGGCATCTTTTCCTTCCTCTATTGTTGAGAAAGGAGCAAACTCCTCTTTATCTTAGAGAAAACTGAAGGATTAATTAAATTTATAAGCCAATGAAGAGACATTGAAGAGAAAGGGGAGGGTGTTAGCTACTTCTTAGAATTATTGGTGGGAGTATGGACTCCTTAATAGGAATAGTCTCCATATTCTGAAGCATATTTCCATCAGAGTTTGAGAAGTCTCCTCTTAAAATCCAAAAAAAAACCTTACATAGCAAATGAATGAAATGGTATGATAATCTTCAATAGTAACATTTTTTGAATTTTGCATCCTAAAAACATATGAGGGCAGTGAAATAAAATCTTTATTATTTAATAGCCAAAAGATAAGATTGTGCTGCTTAGATTTTTGTATTCTCTGAACTCCCAGGCACTCATTCGTTGTAGGGAAGTATCTTGATCTTTCCTTTTCTTGTTCTAGAAAAGATTTATTGCCTCTTGATCCCTATTTAAGGCTAAAGAGAGTTAATGATTTCTAATTCTCTATATTGTTAAAAAGACAGAAGGAACATAGTTGAAATCTACTGAGACTTGTTTTCTGATCTAACTTCAAGGGAGAGAGCAAAGAGGAAGAAAATAATTATGGCAACTATGCAAAAATTAGATGTTTTGAAAGTAAGTTTTTTCAGTAGCTGAACACACAAAAAGGATATCAGAGTCTTCCTAAGCATGAATGGTTCGTAATGGGGGACCTAGTGGGATAGGATTTCGTGGGATGAGAATACATTAGCTACAGAAGAATAGTTAGGAAGATTCCAGCTCTTCCCACTCTGTTCTCTCCCTCCCCTTCACTCTGGGAAGGAGTTACAGAATCATGAACCCTTCAAGTTGGGAGGGACATTAGCAACTTTATATTGCAACCTTTCTCCCAAAGGAATCCTCTTTGCCTCCATGCACTTCTTGAAGACTTCCAATGGGGAATCCCACTCCTTCTCAAGGGAGTACATTTTACCTATGGACAGTTCTAGTTTTTAGGAAGTTTTTCCTGATATCAAGTACAAATGGACTTCTTTGCAACATCTACCCAGTTCTCCTCATTCTGCTTTCTGGAGTCTAGTCCTTCCACAGGCAACCCTTCAGATACTTAGGATCATTGTAGGGCTAGAAGGGAACTATTTAGTTCAACCTTCTTTTAGAAGTAACTGAGACCAGGAAGTATTCTTTTTGATATACCACTGAACACAGCTTTCATGTCCCTGCTCCTACCTTCATGTCCCCTGCAATCTTTTCTAGGCTAAATATTCATAGTTTCTTCAACTGAACATCACATTGTATAATCGAGCTCCTTCACTATCCTGATCTCTCTCATATGGACATTCTTGGGCGTAATTATTAATGTTCTTCCTAAACTGATACAAAAAAATACTACAGAAGTCATCTGACCATGATATGCTCTTCTTTTTTTTATTTAAAATTTTATTTTTTATTCTCATTTTGTGCAATTTTTTTTACATTAATAAAATATTCTTGTTTAAGAGCAAACAAAATACCCCCCCATGAATATAGACTTGCTTGAGCGATAAAGTAAAGGGGAGAGGAAAAAAAAATTAAAATAAAAAAATAGTAATAATTGTAGGTATGGCCAGATGGCGCAATGGACAAAACATCAGCCCTGGAGCCACAAGCACCCGAGCCCACATCTAGCCCCATAGACCCAACAATCACCCAGCCGTGTGACATGCAAGCCACCTGATCCCCACTGCCCTGCAAAAACCAAAAAGAAAGAAAAAGACCCCAAATAGTAATAATAGTAGGGGTGGCTGGGTGGCAGACAGAGCATTGGCCCTTGAGCCAGGAGCACCGGGATCCAAATCCGGCCTCAGACACCCAAAGATCACCCCGCTATGTGGCCCCAGGCAGGCCACCCAGCCCCATGTGCCCTGCACCCTCCCCCAAATAATAATAATAATAATAAAAAATGTGCTTCAGTCTTTGTTCCAACACCAACAACTCTGTCATGGGTGGATCACATTCTTTATGGTAAGTCCATTGCGAAAGTTACTTCCATATTTTTCCAACGTTGCCATTGCTGATCACAACTCCCTCCTTTCTTATTTCTCCACTACCATGTACTATATTTTCTCTCTCCTTTCACTCTGACTCTGCTGTAGGGTCACTGAGTGGCACAGCAGACAGATCCCTGGTCCTGGGGCCAAGAGGCCCTGAGTCCCCATACCACCCCTTAGGCCCAGAATCCACCTGGCCCTATGTTCCAGGACAGGCCATCCAATCCCAGCCCCTTGCAAGAAGCAAAAAAGAAACTGTTATATCTGACCACTCTCCCCCGATGGTCCATCCTCTCCTCCTTTATTCACATCCCCACCCCTTCCCCCTGCTCCCCCCTCCTTCTTACTCCAGTTGTCTATACCCCATTGAGTATATTTGCTGTTTCCTCTCCTAGCCATCTCTGATGAGAGCAAAGG
The DNA here is from genome assembly GCF_037893015.1 of Macrotis lagotis. Classification (NCBI taxonomy): domain Eukaryota; kingdom Metazoa; phylum Chordata; class Mammalia; order Peramelemorphia; family Peramelidae; genus Macrotis; species Macrotis lagotis. Next base: position 10,088,206 of record NC_133662.1, read on the forward strand.
TTCCCTCATTCCCCCTTGCCTCTCCCCTTCCATATCATTGCAATAGCTCATTGTAATAAAGAAAAATCTTATTATATGAAATATCTTGGCCTATTCACCCCTCTCCTTTTTCTTTCCCCCATTACATTTCCCTTTTTTTTCTATTGACTCCATTTTTATACCATATTTTATCTTCGACTTCAGCTTTCTCCTGTGCTTCAACTATAAAAGCTCCTTCTACCTGCTCTATTAGCTGAGAAGGTTCATATGAGTATTATCAGTGTCATTTTTCTATGCAGGAATACATGCAGTTCATCATCATTAAGTCCCTCATATTTTCCACCTCTCCTCCAATCTCCATGCTTCACCTGAGTCCTGTATCTGAAGATCAAACCTTCTGTTCAGCTCTGGCCATTCTGAAAGGAACATTTGAAATTCCCCTGGTTCATTGAAAGTCCATTTTTTTTCCCCTGGAAGAGGACATTCAGCCTTGCTAGGTAGTTCATTCTTGGCTGCATTCTAAGCTCTTTTGCCTTTCAGTATATTCCAAGCCCTATGAGCTTCCAATGTAGTTGCTGCAAAGTCCTGTGTGATCCTGATTGTAGCTCCATGATATTTGAACTGTGTTCTTCTGGCTGCTTGTAATATTTTCTCTTTGACTTGGGAGTTCTGGAACTTGGCTATAATATTCCTAGGGATTGGTTTTTTGGGATCTCTTTCTCAGGGGGATCGGTGGATTCTCTCCATTTCTATTTTGCCCTCTGCTTCTAGAATATCAGGGCAATTTTCCTGTAGTAATTCTTTGAAAATGATGTCAAGGCTCTTTTCCTGATCATGACTTTTAGGTATTCCAATAATTTTTAAATTATCTTTTCTAAGTCTGTTTTCCATATCAGTTGTTTTTTCAATGAGATATTTCACATTTTCTTCTAATTTTTCATTCTTTTGGTTTTGAAGTATTGATTCCTGATTTCTGGTAAATTCATCAATCTCCCTGAATTCTATTCTTTGTCTGAAGGATTTGTTCTTAGAGTTTTCTTATCTCTTTTTCCATCTGGCCAATTTTCTTTTTAAAGCATTCTTCTCCTCAATAACTTTTTGAACTGTTTTATCCATTTGAACTAAGCTGTTTTTTAACATGCTATTTTCTTCAGCATTTTTTTGGATTTCCTTGACTAAGCTGCTGACTTCATTTTCATGTTTTTCCTGCATCTCTCTCATTTCTTTTCCCAGTTTTTCTTCTAACTCCCTCATTTGATTTTCAAAGTCTTTTTTGAGCTCTGTCATAGCCTGATCCCAGTTTCTGTTTTTCTGGGAGTCTTTAGATGCAGGAGCTTGTGTTTCCTCATCTTCAGACTTAGTATATTGATCCTTCTTGGGATCATAGATAATGTATTTCTCAGTAGTGTTCCTCATTTTTCTCTGCTTGCTCATTTTCCCAGCCTAAGCCTGTTTTTGGGGTGCTTCCTGAGCTTTTGGGGTACTCCCACAAGGGTCTCAGTGTGTGAGGCTCTGTCCTCCCTCCTGGTCTGTGAATAACCATATGCGCTCCCGTCTGCCACGGACCTGAGGTGGAAGGGGCCGCTGCTGTTCTGTGTGGGGGCCTAGACTGTGATCAATATCTGAATGTGTTCAGAGCCCCAAAGTCCTGTTCCAGGGGAGGGGACAGAGCTCTGCAGTCTCTCTTCACTCCCCTCCCTCAACTCAATGTGGTCATGCCCTGGAGGCTCCTGCTTGCTGGGTCCGCCTGCTTCTGTTCCTGGATCTGGGCTGAGGTGGCCACTGCTTGCTGTGTGCCCTGAGGGCTGGGCTCCACGTGCTTGCTCTGGCAGAGGTCCCCCACTGTTCCCCCACTTTGTGCCCGGTACTCCCTGGGGTGTAGCTCAGGAAACCCCTCCTGCTGTGAGCTGGGGCTCCCAGTGCCCTGGGGCTACCTCTGGAAGGCTGAAGTTCTTTCGCTCTGGTGAGCTGCCTGTCCGACCCCAGGGAGCAGAGCCTTTCTGTTCTTTTCCAGGTTACTTTGAATAGGAGAACTGCCTCTCTGGGTCCCTTTGTGGGTTCTGATGATATGCTTTTCTTAAAGTACCCCAAAATTGTATATAACATCATTGACTTGTATTGAACTTTCAATTTACCAAAACCCAAGATGCTTTTTTCCAAACAAACTATTAAATAAACATGTCTCCCTCTTGGAGAAAGAGATAAAGAAGGAGTGTATTCTAGGTATGATGGACAGCTTGTGCAAAGGCATAATATGCAAGGAAAAGTTTGATCTGACTAAAGAATACATGAAGAGAAAAAATGCATAAGAAGTCTATTAATCTTTAAACTTCAAACAGAAGCTTTCATTTTATCCTGAAGTCAAGAGAACTGGAACTTTTTTTTTGTCTGAAGAGAATCACAAGGTCAGAACTGTGCTTTGGGAATGCTACTTTGGCAGCCATATGGATGGGCAACTAGGTGGTGCAGTGGGTAAAGGCCAGACTTGAAACCAGGAGGACTTATCTTTCTGAGTTCAAATCTGGCCTCAGACTCTTACTAGTTGTGTGACCTTGGGCAAGTCACTCAACCCTGTTTGTCTCAGTTTCCTCATCTGTAAAAATGAGCTGGAAAAGGAAATGACAAACCACTCCAGGATCTTTGTCAAGAAAATCCCAAATGAGATCATGAAGAGTTGAACATAACTGAAAAATGACAGAACAGAGCAACCAAATGAAGGATGAATAGTATTGTTAACTATCTCTTCCTATCTTTGGGTTATCTCCAAATTTCATTTATGCTTTATATAAGAAATGTTTTAAATATTTATGATTTTCCTCCTCCAACCCCAATAATTGATAAAAATGTTAAATATGCAGAGGCCTGGACATTCCACTGAAAATTTGCCAAATTTATATTGAACTATTATCAACTACTCCTTGAGCCTGTCCATGCAACCAACTGACTGATTTCAGTTATTTTTAGCATATAGCTCTTGATTTTTTCTACAAGTATAGCAAAATAAACTTTATTGACTGCTGATTAAAAATCTCCATAAGTTCTTTATGGTATTCCCTGGCCTACCAGTTTAATAACCCTGTCAAATAATGTAAAAAAGATGATTATGATGGCACTTGTTCTTGAAGACTCTTTGTGATCACTACTTCTTTTCTAGTTATTCACTATTAGTTAACAAATGATTCCAGAATTTTGCTAAGAAATAAAGTAAAGATCACAGTCTAATAGTTAGCATTTATATTGCACTTTAAGGTTTGTGAAACAATTTTCAAATATTTTCTCCTCATAGCAACCTTGGGAGGTATTATTATTATTATTATTATTATTATTATTATTAATTTTTTGCAAGGCCATGGGGTTAAGTGACTTGCCCAAGATCACACAGCTAAGTATTAAGGGTCTGAGGCTGGATTTGAACTCAGGTCCTCCTGACTCCAGGGGTGGTGCTCTATCCACTGTGCCACCTAACTGCCCCCCAGTAGGTGCTATTATTAATCTCCATTTTTACAGATGGGAAAATTGAGGCAGAGGTTAAGTGATTTTTCCCAAGATTAACAAAGCTAGTAAGTATATGAGACCAGATTTGAAAGTATGTCTTTCTGACCCCATGTCTAAGAGCTATAGAGCTCTTAGTATAAGAAATATAAGTATATGAATAAGTATAAGTATATATAAGTATAAGTATAAGAAATATAAGTATAAGTATATATATATAAGATATATATCTATATCTATATCTATATATCTATCTATATATCTTATATATATAAGTATATATATAAGAAATGTAAGTATAAGTATAAGAAATATATGTATAAGAAATAGTTCTTATACTTCCTCCTTGCCTCTAGAGATACTATCTGTTCATTTCCCCCCTTTCAAAAACATTTTTTTTTTACATTTCATTGTTCTTTTGTTGAGAGAAAAATTCATTTGGGCTATTCACTCTGCTTAAGGAGACAAAACTCAGGATAAAGAGAATTAAAAGTATTTTATAAGTATGTCAAATTAATAGGCAGACCACTGGAGATCAACAATGGCTTCATGGTAAAGATAGTTTTTTAAAACAATTTTTAAATTTCATTTATTTTGAATTTTACAATTTCCCCCCTAATCTTGCTTCCATCCCCCCATCCCCCACAGAAGGCAGTCTGTTAGTCTTTACATTGTTTCCATGGCATACATTGATCTAAGTTGAATGTGATGAGAAATCATATTCTTAAGTAAAAAAATAAAGTATAAGAGACAGCAAAATTACATAATAAGTTAATTTTTTTTAATTAAAGGTCTTTGGTCTTTGTTCCAACTCCACAATTCTTTCTCTGGATACAGATGGTATTCTTCATTGCAGATATCCCAAAATTGTGCCTGATTGTTGCAGTGATGGAATGAGCAGGTCCATTAAGATTGATCATCACCCCCATGTTGCTGTTAGAGTGTACAATGTTCTCCTGGTTCTGCTCATCTCACTCGTGAAAACATTTTTTAAAGGTAACTTTAAAGCAATTCAGATTGGTTAACCTAAGCAAAAGAAGTTGTACTTTCCCAAGGTAACTGCTGACTTGGTGTCTCCTTCCCCACCATAACCTCTTCCAACATTGAAAAACAGGGTTGGGAACAATGGGTCACTGAGTGAGCATAATTTTCAACTTAATTTTAACTTTCCTCACCAGTCTCAGCTCATTCTGAATTTTAACATTCCTGACATTGTTCTTAAAGGATTGTGACTTTTTAGTCATTTTTCTTATCTACCCTTAATCTTCTATATGTATCCTTTTAAAACAGAAGTTAGTTGATGAGTTCTTCATTCTTCTATTTTTTTCCTCATCAAAATTTTTGATATCTTAAGGATTATAAAGCAAGCCTAGTATTCTCAGGCCTCCACTTTTAAACATTTTTTTTAAATTTTGAGTTCCAAATTCTCTCCCTATCTCCTTTCTTTCCCCACCTTGAAAAGGCAAATGATTGGATATAAATTATATATATATATATATATATATATATATATATATATATATACATATAAATATATATAATCTATCTATCTATCTATCTATCTATCTATCTATCTATCTATCTATATATATATACATCTATATATATGAAGCCATGTGAAGTATTTCTATACTAACCTTACAGCAAAAGAAAAAATCCCAAATATAGAGAAAATTTAAAAAGTATGCTTTGATCTGCATTCAGATTCCATTGGTTCCTTCTCTACAAGTGGATAGCATTTTTCATCATTAGTTCTTTTGAATTGTCTCATATTGCTTAGAACAGCTTAGTCATTCACAGTTGATCAACAGACAATATTTGTTACTATGTACAATGTGGTTCCACTCACTTCATTTTGTATCAGTTTATGCAAAATCCCAGGTTTTTCTAAGAGCATTCCGCTTATCATTTCTTATATCATGATTGTTTTCCATCACAACAATATGCCACAACTTGTTCAGTCATTCTGTAATTGATAGGCATCTTCTTGGTTTCTAATTCTTTACTGTCCTAAAAAGAACTGTTAAAAATATTTTTGTACATAAGGTTCTTTCCCCTCTTCTTTGATCTCTTTGGATTACAGACCTAGTAATGGCATCTTTTGTTTTTTCATCCATCTGGGACAGGATTCCCCTTTAGGATTCTGACCTCCTTCCTGCCCCAGTTAATATTTCTGGGCTCAGAGCCACCAACATCAATTTTAAAATAGCAGAGAGAAAATAACTTTTGCTTAAGATCAGAGTTTATCATCCAAATTGCTAATTCTTTTTCAACTGACTTCTGTACCCTTAGGCCTAGAGTGAAATATTGATACTTTGCCCTCCTTGCCTTAACTAACTTTCCTTTGGTATTTACCTTATGTTTCTGGTCCAGTCCTGAGGCATTAGAGAATGTTCTTTTATCATAAAACATGAATTGACTTCTCATTTGAAATGTGAAATTCTCTTGCCTCAACTATTCCTTTGGGAATTATTTGTCATATGTGGGATATAGCCTCAAAAGTCCCTTCAACATTTAAAGAATAAATTCTTTCCCTTTTTTGGATAGTTCTTTTCTATTGCTACCCTTTTATGAAAGAGTTTTTCTCAGTTTCAGTTATCTTAGAGTACTGGGATCCATCTTCCTTCCATTGTACCCTGGACATGTATATTTCTATTCTCTTACCTACCCTCTTTCCCATCTTTTTGGTTATTAGAGAAAATGTAAACTTCTACTTGGTTATCTTGGACTATACATTGGGTGACAGTCCTCTTAAATATCTGTATTGTTTGTACTTCATGGCTATATCTCTATATCTCTGGTTTTGTGTTGTGTGTGTATGTTGGGGATGGATGGATATAGAAGAAACACTAGCAGCTGGAGAACACATTTCAGGAAGTGGTTTAACTTTGAAGGAAGCTAGGTATTATAAGAGATGAAAGTGAGTGAAGAGTGCATTCCAGACATGGAGGACAACCTATGCAAAATTATGGAGATGAGAGATTGAATGATATATGAGAGAAGCAGAGATAAGCCTGGTTTAGTTAGACTATGATGTGTGTAAAGTATCATAAGCCTTGAATGGTAGGTTGGAGTCATCTAATGAAGGACTTCCTTTTACATTGACCAATTTCCCTCCATGACTTGCATTAATTTCTTTTCTTCTCATAACCATCTCCTTTCAAACTACCACCAAGAGGTCTTTGTTGATTCCCCTCTATTTTATTTAGTCTTTTATTCTTCAACCACACACACACAAAAATCAGATTTTGTACACAGCAGAAATGTTTTCCTTTTCTGCTATTAGTCTGAGTGTTTTTAAGAGGAGGATCATGGAATCATATAATTTGGGAGCTGAAGGATATCTCAGCTCCATTTTTTTCCTAGCCCTTTCATGAAATGAAACATACCCAACAAATGGTTATCTGTCCAGTCTTTCCTTGAGGACCTTCAAGGAGGGGAATTTGTTATTTTTCTAGACAGCCCATTCTACTTTTGGTTAGCACTAATTATAAGTTTTCAGAATATTGAGCCTAAATTTGCCTTTTTATGATTTCTGTTTATTGTTCCTAGTTCTTCTCTCTGGAGTCAAATGGAATTAACTTCTACTTCATATGATAGCTCTGTCCTTCAAATACTTGAATATAGTTATCATGTCTCCTCTCCTCCCAATCAGAAACATCAAGCAATCCTTATATGAAATGGACTCAAGACTTCACTATTCTTATTGCCGTTCTCAGGACAATCTCAAGTTTATCAATATCTTTAACTATAATTCCTAGAACTGGACACAATATGAGGACAGAATATAGTGGAACTATTACCTTTATTTCTATAATTTTTACTACTATTAATGTAGTGCAGGTGAGTGCAGGTGACTGCCAAACTTTCTAATCAGTTTGGTCTTTATGATTGGAGACCTCCATAAATACATACCACCCACAAAGTCAAAGGGATTTAGGAGTACAGACTATCAAATGACTCATTTTAGGTTTCCTAGGTTTGAAACCACTTTTGGGATGTCTCAGTAAATGAGGCTTGTCAGGATACCAGGTGGGTAATGTGGGTTTTTAAAAAACTAGAATCCCAAAAGTCTTTTAGTTTCCTTCATTGTGGGAAACAGTGTCATATTATTTTGTACTATTTTAAGAAGCATTTGCCAGGTTCATGATAGGTTGCATAGAAAAGAAAATCTATCCAACTCATTTTCCTTAGTAACTATACTTTTTCCTTTGCAGAATCCCATCTGAAAACTGGTTGCAATGGAAATTCATTTTTATGAGTGTTCTAGGCTAGGTCTGGGACATAGGCCAGTTCCCTGTAAAGTACCATCTTGGAGCAAAATGACTCTCAAGATATTCAACAGTTGACAAAATGAGATTTAGGGGAAACAACATTCACCAAGAATATGGTTTAAGCATACTGAGAACTGATTCAGATGAATGGAGTGTCCTGCCTCTTGAGTTGTTTGTAGGAGTCTATCAGCCAAGTGTGGGAGAGTTATCTGGAGCTCTTTTAGCCTTTTAGTACTCAGACAACCAGGAAATGAGGCCTTGAGTCCTCTGAACCAATTAAATATGGAGAATGATTTCAATAATTTTTCAGGAAACACTAGCCTAACTTGCATGGGAATAAAAATATGGTGCTTGATCACACTCTAACCTTTGGTAGCAAGGTCCTTAAGGTCTTTTGGAAGACTTTCTACCACTTTAGTGATCATTGCTGACTTCGAGAACACAAAGCATCCTGATATATGTAGCATTAAAGAAGAAAAAGAATACTGTTACAGAGACAACAAAAGAAAACAAACAATGTAAGCATCCTGTAGGAGTGTCTGAATATGAGGCAACCAAGCACAGAAGCCTCAACCTTCCTGAATCAAAACAAAGGGGTAAATGAGTGTCTTTGCATGTCTTTGCAGTTTAGAGCATGACCATATAATGGGGTGACTGTGAACAGGAGCAGCATTAGGCATTTCTCTAATGCCTCTGCAAAAATTATACTTAATCATTAATCTTTATCAGGTATCAGGAAAAATTGTCTTAGATCCATTTAATGTTCCCATTTCACTAGTCAGGATCTTCCCCTTTATAAGCCTCATTGGGAAGGGAAATCCCAAATACTTAACCCATTTGGGGCTTCTAAGGATTTGTTTGTCTTACGGGGTGTGGGGAGGGAGATGAGTTTATTACCAAAAAGCAATCCAACTGCCGTCAATGCCACCCATTAGTTCTCCAGATCCTTCATGAGGAGGAGTTGTCCTAAAGCAATATGGACCCAGTTGATTTTAGATTACATAAAAGTAAAGGGTTGGCGCAAGCCTGATTTTGCCAGGGCTTATGTCAGCTCCCACTAGTGGGATCCCCCACTCTGTTACTGCTAGGTTGCCATTGCCATTTATGCCTGCCCCCTTAGATCATCTGCTACCTCCATGTGGGACTGAGACCTGAGTGATAGTACTATATGGTACCATATGCATATTCTCTGTATGGTCCTATATGGAAGAATAATAAGATACTTCCACTTCTCCAAATTACCAGGGCAAGACAACTGTCACTACTTGAGTCTAAGATCTGCCCTATGCAGAGACCTGATTATGCCCCTATGTCAAGGCAGAGTATGTCCCTCCCATGCTGGGTCAAGTGTTATCCCTTTTTTCTTGTCTAATTCTCCTTCCCTCCTTACCCTACCATATTGGGTCAAGTAATGCAAATGTCACTGTCCCTGCTTGGTTTATCATAGGTCAGATCCCTTCACATGGGGCAACTCAGGCAATCCCAAGTAATTTTGGTTGATCATAGTAGGGTTTGTGTTCTTGAGTTCTTTCTATTAATGGTCATCCTTTTCACTGTAGAAATTTCTCTGTAATACTCAGCATCTGGTCATCAGACTTGTATTTCTTGAGATATCCACCAAGTGTTAAGGATCCTACTTTACACGTAGGGCCTTCTTGTGTGTGACCTTAAGGTGTACAAACAGCATATTAAAATGACCTGATTCTACTAGGAAATTGTGGCTTGAGCTTTAACTGGCTAAGCCAACCATAATGTTTTGGGATTTCCATCTTTTAGGGAAAGAACTCGCCTAATCTACATTGTGGAGAGAGGGGAGACAGAGGAAAAGCCATAGAAGATTTTGTTTCTAACATCATGTCTTGCCCATCTTATGTTTGTAATATTTTTTTAGTACCCAATAGCAAGACTTTATCCCCACTGAATTTAGTATGATACTCTAGCCTATTAAGATTCTTTTGGTTTCTGACCCTTTCATCTACTGTGGTAGCTATCCACCCCACCTCCAATTTTACCTCATCTTCAAATGCAATGTATGTTCAATCTGTATCAATGAAAAAAAATGTTAAGCACAGATACTGCTGGGAGATCTCCCACCATGTTGATATTGAATTATTATCTACTCTTTGAGTACAACTATTCAAACAGTTGTCAATAAGATCGTATTATTTCCAAATCTCTACCTCTCCATTTTCATCCCAAGAAGAATATGAAATATGTATCAAAAGTTTTGATAAAATCTAGGCAAAATATATTCACAGAGTTCCCTTCATCAGCTAGCTTAATCTGGCAAAAAGGACCTTTTAAAAAAAATCAGCTTCCATTTTTCTTTATGTCACTTTAACATTTTTATTATATGTAAGTGTTTTATTTGTTTTTCCAATTATATAGAATGGTAGATTTTGCCAATTATTTTTTTGCAAGGTTTTGGGCTTTATAATTTTTCCTTCTTCCCTCCCTTCTCTTCCTCTTCCCCCAAAAGAAGGCACTCAGATATTGTCTTTACGTTTGCTTCCAGGATATGCATAGATCCAAATTGAACATGTTGTGAGAGAAGAATCAGATTCAAAAGGAAGAAAACAGAGATAACAAAAATAATACATAAAATAACTTTTAAAAATTGAGGATAATAAGTTTGGTCTTCATTTAAACTCCACAGTTCCTTCTCTGGATGCAGATGGTATTTTCCATCAAAGTCCCTTAAAATTGTCTTTGATTATTGAGCTGCAGAAATGAACAAGTTCATCATTGTTGATCACGACCCCATGTTGTTAGTGTATATAATTTTGTTCTGGTTCTGCTCCTCTCAGCATTATCTCTCTTTTTTTAATTTTAAAGATTTTATTTATTTTTGAGTTTTACAATTTTTCCCCTAAATTTCTTCCCTCTCCCCACCCCCAAGAGGGCAGTCTGTTAGTCCTTGCATTGTTTCCATGGTATACATTGATCTAAGTTGAATATGATGAGAGAAATCATATCCTTTAGGAAGAAAAATTCTAAGAGATTGCAAAATTATATAATAATATAATGATTTTCACTTCAGCTGAAGCAAAATATATTTTGCTGCAACCTTTTACTTTTATTCTATATGTATCTCTCTGCTTCAAATTAGTTTCTTGTAAGCAGCATATTGTAGGATTCTAGTTTTTAATCTACTTTGCTATTTACTTAGGTATTAAGGGAGAGCTCATCCCATTCACATTCAAAGTTATAATGACTAACTATTGCCCTCCATGCTATCTTCCCTCTTTTTGTATTTTCCCCTTTATCCATATTCCCCAGTGTTTTGTTTCTGAATTCTGCCATCTTCAGTGTGTTTTCCCTCCTATATCAACTCCTCTCCCCTTTATTTCCCTTTCCTCCTTCCCTTCCTTCTGTTAGTTCCCCTTTTTCTCCCCCTTCCCATCTGCCCCCTCCCCTTCCCCCCTTTTAATACTTGAAAGGTAAGATAAGTTTCTTAACTGAGTCTTTGTAAATTAACTTTAAGCCAAGTCTGGTGAGATGAAGAGTCAGGTGGTTCTCACCTCCTCCCTTCTTCCCCTCAATTACAATAGGTCTTTTGTACCTCTTGATGTAATGAGATTTACCCCATTCAGTCTCCCTCCAACCTCCCTTCTCCTTTCTGCTTCCCCCTTTTAAGGAGGTATTGTTTTTAAATCATTTTGAGTCACAGAAAAGTTATGAGTGTCCATCACTTCTAGCTAAATAATAGAGTTACAATTCTTGAGAGTTGTTAGAATCTTTCTCCTAGGTAGGGATATAGCCAGTTTCATCTTATTGGATAGCAGTTTGTTTTTTTCTTTCCTCCCCCTTTTTTTTTAACCTTTTCATGTCTCTCTTGAGTCTTCTGTTTGATGTCCAAATTTTGTAGTTAACTCTGGTATTTTCATCAGGAAATGTTGGAAGTCCCCCAGTTTATCGAATGTCCATCTTTTCCCCTGGAAGAGAAGGCTCAGCTTTGCCAGATAGTGGATTCTTGGCTGCATTCCAAACCCCCATGCTCTTCAGAATATCTCATTCCAGGCCCTTCAATCCCTTAATGTTGATGCAGCCAGGTCCTGCATAATCCTTACTGTGACTCCTTGGTAATTAAATTGTTTCTTTCTGGCTGCCTGCAGGATATTCTCTTTTATCTAATAGTTCTGTAATTTGGTCACAACATTTCTTGGTGTTTTCATTTTAGGATCTCTTTCCAGAGGGTATCGATGTATTCTTTCAATAACTATTTTGTTCTCTTGTTCCATATCAGGGAAGTTTTTCATCACTAAATCCCATAATATTAAGTCCAGGTTTTTTTCCCCTTCAATGTTTTCAGGAAGTCCTATAATTCTCAGGTTGTCCCTTCTCAATAACTTCTTGAGGTCGCTGGTTTTGCTGATGAGGTATTTCATATATTCTTTTATTTTTTCGATCTTTTGGTTTTGTCTAACAAAATCTTGTTGTCTCATGAAGTTGTTAGTTTCCACAGATGCCATTATTTTTTTTGAAACTGTCAGTTTTGATTGATTCATAGCCTGCTGGCTTTTTGTTTGTTTAATTTTGATTTTTTTTCAGTTCATGATTTTATTTCTTGGAGTATTCATATTTCAAAATCACTGCCAGGTTTGTATAGTATAATACTAGCCTCTCTATGTTGAACAACATTTTTTTTAAGATTTTATTTTGAGTTTTATAATTTCCCCCCCCCATTCTTGCTTCCCTCCTCCTACCCCCCAAAGAAGGTCTGTTAGTCTTTACATTGTTTCCATGTTATACATTGATCTCAGTTGAATGTGATGACCCAGAAAGCATATCCTTAAGGAAGAAAAATAAAGTATAAGATAGTAAAATAACTTAATAAAATAATGTTTTTTTTTTTTCTAATTTGAAGGTAATAGTCTTTGGTCTTTGTTCAAAGTCCATAATTCTTTCTCTGGATACAGATGGTATTCTGCAGTGCAGATAGCCCAAAATTGTCCCTGGTTGTTGCACTGATGGAATGAGCAAATCCATCAAGGTTGATCATCACCCCCATGTTGCTGTTAAGGTGTACAATATTTTTCTCGTTCTTCTCATCTCACTCAGCATCAGTTCATGCAAATCCTTCCAGGCTTCCCTGAATTCCCATCCCTCCTGGTTTCTTTTTTTTAAATAAAGATTTTATTTATTTTGAGTTTTACAATCCCCCCCCCCCATTCTTGCTTCCCTCCTCCCACCCCCACAGAAGGCATTCTGTTAGTGTTTACATTGGTTCCATGTTATACATTGATCTCAGCTGAAAGCGATGACAGAGAAATCACATGCTTAAGGAAAAAAAAGTATGAGATAGTATAATTACATAATGATATAAGGCTTTTTTTCCCCTCGAATTTGATGGTAATAATCTTTAGTCTTTATTCAAGGTCCATAATTCTTTCTTTGGATACAGATGGTATTCTCCATTGTAAATAGCTCAGAATTGTCCTTGGTTGTTGCACTGAAGGGATGAACAAGTCCATCAGGGTTGATCATCATCCCCATGTTGCTGTTAAGGTATGTAATGTTTTTCTGGTTCTGCTCATATCACTCAGCATCATTTCATGCAAATGTTTCCAGGCTTCCCTGAATTCCCATCCCTCCTGATTTCTAATAGAACAATAGTGTTCCATGACATACATATACTACAATTTGTTAAGCCATTCCCCAATTGAAGGACATTCACTTAATTTCTAATATTTTTCCACCACACAAAGGGCTGCTATAAATATTTTTGTACAAGTGATGTTTTTACCCTTTTTCATAATCTCTTCAGGATATAGACCCAGTAGTGGTATTGCTGGATCAAAGGGTATGCACATTTTTGTTGCCCTTTGGGCATAATCCCTAATTGCTCTCCAGAAAAGTTGGATGAGTTCACAGTTCCACCAACAGTATAATAGTGTCCCAGATTTCCCACTTCCCTTCCAACATTGATCATTGCCTTTTCTGGTCATATTGGCCAGTATGAGTGGTGTGAAGTGGTACCTCAGAGATACTTTAATTTTCATTTCTCTAATAAGTAATGATTTGGAACAATTTTTCATATGACCATGGATTGCTTTGATTTCTTCAGCTTTAAATGGCCTTTGCATATTCTTTTACCATTTTTCAATTGAGGAATAGCTTTTTTCCCCCCCAAAATTTGGCTCGGTTCTCTGTATATTTTAGAATGGAGCCCTTTGTCAGAAATACTAGTTGCAAAAATTGTTTCCCAATTTACTTTTCTTTTTATCTTGGTTACAGTGATTTTGTCTGTGCAAAAGCTTTTTAATTTAATGTAGTCAAAATTATCTAGTCTGTTTTGAATTATGTTCTCTATCTCTTCCTTGGTCATAAACTATTTCCCATACATCTGACAGGTAAACTACTCCTTAATCTTCTAATTTGTTTATAATATTGTTTTTTATGTCTAGATCCTGTATCCATTTGGATCTTATCTTGGTAAAGGGTGTGAGGTGTTGGTCTAATCTAAGTTTCTTCCCTACTAACTTCCAATTATCCCAGCAGTTTTTATCAAAGAGAGAGTTTTTATCCCAATGGCTGGACTCTTTGGGTTTATCAAACAGCAGATTACTATTATTATCTCCTGCTTTTACACCTAGTCTATTCCACTGCTCCACCACTCTATTTCTTAGCCAATACCAAACAGTTTTGATGACTGATGCTTTATAATATAATTTTAGATCAGGCAGTGCTAAGCCACCTTCTTTGCACTTTTTTTTCATTAAGCTCCTGACAATTCTTGACTTTTTATTTCTCCATATGAATTTACTTACAATGTTTTCTAACTAATTAAAGTAATTTTTTGGAATTTTGATTGGTAGGGCACCAAACAAATAGTTTAGTTTTGGTAGAATTGTCATTTTTATTATATTAGCTCTACCTATCCATGAGCAGTTGATAGTTGCACAATTATTTAAATCTGATTTAATTTGCCTGAGAAGTGTTTTATAATTGCATTCATAAAGATTCTAAGTCTGCCTTGGCAAATAGACTGCCAAATATTTTATATTGTCTGAGGTTACTTTCAATGAAATTTCTCTTTCTAGCTCTTCCTGCTCTATCTTGCTAGTCATATATAGAAAAGTTGAGGATTTATGAGGGTTTATTTTATAACCTGCAACTTTGCTAAAATTGATAATTGTTTCCAGTAGTTTTTTGGATGATTTCTTGGGATTTTCTAGGTAGACCATCATGTCATCTGTGAAGAGTGAGAGTTTTGTCTCTTCCTTCCCAATTCTAATTCCTTCAATTTCTTTTTCTTCTCTAATTGCTGATGCTAACATTTCTAATACTATATTGAATAGTAGTGGTGATGATGAGCACCCCTGATCTTATTGGGAATGCCTCTAGCCTCTCCCCATTGAATATAATGCTTGTTGATGGTTTCAGATAGATATTGCTCATTATTTTAAGGAACAGTCCATTTATTCCTACACTCTCTAGTGTTTTTAATAGGAATGGATGCTGTATTTTGTCAAAAGCTTTTTCAGCATCTATTGATATGATCATATGATTTCTGATAGGTTTGTTGTTGATATAATTGAGTATACCAACAGTTTTCCTATTATTGAACCACCCCTGCATTCCTGGAATAAATCCTACTTGATCATAACGTATTATCCTAGTGAAAATTTGTTGTATCCGTTTTGGTAAGATTTTATTTAATATTTTTGCATCTATATTCATCAGGGAAATAGGTCTATAATTTTCTTTCTCTGTTTTAACTCTTCCTGCTTTAGGTAACAGTCACCATATTGGTTTCATAGAAAGAGTTAGGCAGAGTTCCATCTTTCCCTATTTTTCCAAAGAGTTTATATAGAATTGGAAGCAATTTCTCCTTAAATGTTTGGTAGAATTCACTTGTGAATCCATTAGGCCCTGGAGATTTTTTCTTAGGGAGTTCAATGTTGGCTTCTTGAATTTCTTTTTCTGATTCAGTTTCCAATTAGTTCTGGGTCTATATCTCCTTGGCCCAATATTGTATATGACTTTTATTGCATTGTGACCTGAGAAAGATGTATTCACTATTTCTGCCTTTCTGCAGTTGATCATTAGGTTTTTATGTCCTAGTACATGGTCAATTTTTGTATAAGTTCCATGCACTGCAGAGAAAAAGGTATATTCCTTTCTATCTCCATTCAGTTTCCTCCATAAGTGTACCATATCTAATTTTTCTAACTATCTATTTACTTCCTTAACTTCTTTCTTGTTTATTTCATGATTTGATTTATCTAGATCTGCGAGTGGGAAGTTGAGGTCTCCCACTAGTAGAGTTTTGTTGTCTTTGTCTTCCTGTAGTTCTTTAAGCTTCTCCTCTAAGAATCTGTGTGCTGTCCCACTGGGTGCATATATATTCAGTATTGAAATAACTTTATTGTCTATGGTACCTTTTATTTTATTTTATTTTTTTTGGATGAGAAGTTTGGTTTATTTCTTTCAATTCCAGTAGTTCAGCAAAAAACAAATTACAAAAAAACTTTAACAGAACAAAATGCCTTTAGCAAAGTAACTATAAAAGGAAACCAGAATTGCTAATAGTTCAGTGGTATTCTGTCATCAAAAACTTAGAAAATTCAAATAAAGCCAAAATATTACAATATAATCATAATTAATCTACTTTTACATAAAGTAAAAATGTAAGTAAAAGAAAACTACAAAGGGACAAGGGCACTGTATTGGGCCCCAAAAATGTTTTACATATCTTAAAGTAGCCTAACAAAGAAAATACTGCTCCTACTGTATTTATGCCTTTAGTGTTAACGGTATAGTTTAGACACTATGTGGAAGAGACAAAGTGCACAAAGATAGAATGTGTAGAATCTATATAATGGATAAAGTACCCACACAAATGAGATAATGAAGACAATTTTCAATTAGTTCTTCCTGAACAATAGCTGTACCCACCAAAGTAATTCTTTTCTCTGCAAATCATCATAACTACTTCCAGTTTCTCTTCACTACACTGACAAATCTTCTGCAGCCTTCACCTAGGAAGAACTCAACACCTCCCTCCTGAAGTATACAGAAATCTTAAAATATTTTAACATTTAATATACTCCTAACAAAATACAATACCTATGTGTATAGTACTTATTTTACTCATATAAACACTATGCTCAACAGAATAAAAATTAGAAAGTGAGGACTTGTACACAAATGCTAAAAAGGATTGTCTCAACAAAATTGAACATGCCCACATCAACAGAACAAAATTAGGATGGACTGTGGGCCCTAATATGCAAAGTCTCATGAAGGACTTGGGGATTACCAACTAGATTCTCTAATACTAGATTCTACTAATATATTAACTGCTGAAGTACAGCTATTAATTAACATTAAAACTGAAGAAGTCAAATAAAACTACAAAATCAGTCTTTCAACTTAAGGATGCAAAAGTGCAAATGAACTTGTGATGTCAAACCACAAAAAATCTCGATGTTACATTTCTATTTCAACTTTTGAGCATGTTAACACTGACTTCTCTATCACAATCATATAGAACGGAATTAAGCATGAACATCTGCTTTATAGCTAGGTCTCTTGAAAAGGCTAGCAGCAACATAAAAAGGACCTGAAGGTTCCATTAGTACTCCTACTTTAAACAAAGAACAGGAAATGGACTTGTGGATTCACCCTTTAAAAATGCACCAAATCTCAACAGGCTTGCAAATTTTGTAACATTGTAAAGAATTACATTTCTTATAGAACTCTTTAAGAGTCCTTTGGTAGGCAGGCTCTCAAAAGCTCAATCTGTAGAAGAAACCAATGAAAGTAAGATAGTGAGATAATAAAACTGTCACCTTTCAAAATTTGTATAAATGTTTGAAATGCAATGCTAATTATGAAGGCAATTTATGACTTGAAATTTCAGATATACTATTCTGAGAAAAATATCTCTTCTAAAAAAATCTATTTTTTGTCTATACCTAAGGAATGTACTGTACAGGAACACAAATCTTAAGTATCAACAGGCACAATTCTTGATAGGACAGGAAATCTAGATTCTGCTCAGTGAAGAGACTTATTTGGTTTGAATTGGAAAAGGACTGGGAGTGGGAGGTGGGGAGAAGAGAGAGGTTGTGCAAACAATTGAATGTACATCACAAGAGTATTATTGTAGCTCAAAGTAGGTCAGGCCAGGTGCTTAAAATTAAGTGGGCTACATTGGTTTAGAACTTAGTGGACTACTATTTAAATTTTAAAATATTAAGACTGTAATTTGACCAAAAACTGGATAGATAGAAAGGAGCAAGAATTCTTAGAGTAGTCTTTAAAAAAAAATTCTATTTTCTTTTGTTTCTTTACTCAAAGGGAATGTAATCTGATAAAGTGCTTTCAAGATTTTGCCCCTAATTTAGTGACTGATGCCAAAATGCTTCCTAGTTGTACAAAAAGACTGATTCTCCTTGTATGGTGTCAAGCACTGTTCCCAAGTACTGTACTTGCTTATTTATCCACAATAAACTAAAGCTTTTTTTTAAAGTCCATCTAAAATGTATACAAAAACAATGAGTTCTGAAACATCTAACACAAAACACTCACGTAATACCCCTCCTTTTTTTACTTTAGCTGAAGCAAAATATATTTTGCTCCAATCTTTTACCTTTACTCTATATGTATCTCTGTTTCAAATGAGTTTCTTGTAAGCAGCATAATGTAGGATTCTGGTTTTTAATCCACTCTGCTATTTGCTTCTGTTTTAAGGGAGAGGTCATCCCATTCACATTCAAAGTTATGATTACTAATTCTTTATTGCACTCTGTGCTATCTTCCCTCTGTTTGTATTTTCCCCCTTCCCCCCCTTTATCCATCTTCCCCAGTCTTTTGTTTCTGAAAACCACCCCTTCAGTGTGTATGCCCTCCTATATCACCCCCTCACCTTTCTTTCCCCTTTCCCTTTTTCCCTTTTCCCTTCCCTTCCTTTTGTTAATTCCCCCTTTCCTCCCACTCCCCTTCCCTTTCTCTGTCCCCCCTCCTCTTTTCCACTTTTAATACTTGAAAGGTTAGATGTTTTATAAGTTAACTGAGTATATGTAGGTTGACTTTAAGCCAAGTCTGATGAGAAGACGATTCAGGTGTTTCTTATCTGCTCCCTTCTTCCCCTCTATTACCATAGGTTTTTGTGTACCTCTTAGTGTAATGAGATTTACCCCATTCAATCCCCTCCCTCTTCCCATCTCTTTCCTGTCCCCCTTTTTAAGGAAGTATTGGTTTTTAGATCATCCTATCTAAGTCATAAAATTCCGAGTGTCTGTCACTTCTAGTTCTGTATATTCTATCATATAGAGTTAAAATTCTTGAGAGTTATTAGAGTCTTTCTCCCAAATGGGGTTAAAGCCAGTTACATCTCTTTAGATAGCAGTCTCATGGATAGATTATAAATGTCCATCATTTATGGCTAGGTATATTCTCTCTGTTAGAGTTACAATTCTCAAGATTTATGAGAATCTTTTTCCCCATGCTGGGGTATAGCCAGTTTCAACTTACTGGATAGCAGGTTTTTTTTCCTTTTACCCCCCCCTTTTTTTTTTTTACCTTTTCATGTATCTCTTGAACCTCCTGTTTGATATCAAAATTTTCTATTTAGCTCTGGTTTTTTCATCAGGAATTTTTGGAATTCTTCCATTTCGTTAAATGTCCATCTTTTTCCTGGAAGAGAAGGCTCAGCTTTGCAGGAAAGTAGATTCTTGGCTGCATTCCAAGCTCCCATGCTCTTCGAAATATCTCGTTCCAGGCCCTTTGATCCCTTAAAGTTGATGCAGCCAGGTCCTGCGTGATCCTTACTGTGGCTCCTTAATATTTAAATTGTTTCTTTCTGGCTGCTTGCAGGATTTTCTCTTTTATTTGATAGTTCTGGAGTTTGGCCACAACATTCCTTGGTATTTTCCTTTTAGGATCTTTTTCTGTTGGGAATTGATGTACTCTTTCAATAACTACTTTGCCCTCCGATTCCATGATGTCAGGGCAGTTTTCCATCACTAGATCCTGTAATATTAAGTCCAGGCTTTTTTTCTCTTCAATGTTTTCAGGAAGTCCTATAATTTTCAGGTTTTCCCTCCTTAATCTATTCTCGAGGTCAGTGGTTTTGTTGATGAGGTATTTCTTTCTCCCAAGAGGGTATATACCCAGTTTCATCTTATTGGATAGCAGTATTTTTAGCTTTTCATGTGTCTCTTGAGCCTCCTGTTTGATGTCCAAATTTTTATTTAGCTCTTGCATGAAATTTTTTTTAAGATTTTATTTTAGTTTTACAGTTTTCCTCCTAATCTTACCTCCCCGCCCCCATGGAAAGCAATCTGTCATTCTTTATTTTGTTTCCATGTTGTACATTGATCTAAATTGAGTGTGTTGAGAGAGAAATCATATTGTAGGGTTCTGGTTTTTAATCCACTCTGCTATTCACTTATGTTTTAAGGGGGAGTTTGTCCCATTCACATTCAAAGTTATGATTACTAATTCTTTATTGCCCTCCATGCTATTTTCCCTCTGTTTGTATCCCCCCTTTCCCCCCTTATCCATATTCTCCAGTATTTTGTTTCTGAATATCATCCCCTTCAGTGTTTGCCCTCCTATATCACTCCCTCCCCTTTCTTTCCCCTTTCCCTTTTTCCTTTGTCCCTTCCCTTCCTTTTGGTAGTTCCCCCTTCCCCCCCTCCCTTTCTCCATCCCCACTCCCCTTTTCCCCCTTTTAATACTTGAAAGGTTAGATATTTTTAAGTTAACTAAGTATGTGTAAATTGACTTTAAGCCAAGTCTGATGAGAAGATTCAGGTGTTTCTCATCTCCTCCTTCTTCCCCTCTATTATCATAGGTATTTTGTACCTCTTAATGTAATGAGATTTACCACATCCAATCCCCTCCCTCCTCCCTGTCTCCTTCCTGTCCCCCTTTTTAAGGAGGTAGTGTTTTTAAAAATCATTCTATCTGAGTCACAGAAAATTCTGAGTATCCATCACTTCTAGCTAAGTATATTCTATCTAATAGAGTTAAAATTCTTGAAAGTTATTAGTCTTTCTCCCAAGTGGGGTTAAAGCCAGTTACATCCCATTGGATAGCAGTCTTATGGATACGTCATGAATGTCCATCACTTCTGGCTAGGTATATTCTCTCTATTAGAGTTACAATTCTCAAGATTTATGAGGATCTTTTCCCCCATGCTGAGATATAGCCACTTTCAACTTGTTGGATAGCAGTTTTTTTTCCTTTTACCCCCCACCCTTTTTTTACCTTTTCATATGTCTCTTGAACCTCCTGTTTGATGTTGTTCAAATTTCCTATTTAGCTCTAGTCTTTTCATCAGGAATTTTTGGAATTCTTCCGTTTTGTTAAATGTCCATCTTTTTCCCTAGAAGAGAAGGCTCAGCTTTGCAGGATAGTGGATTCTTGGCTGCATTCCAAGCTCCCTTGCTCTTCAAAATATCTTATTCCAGGCCCTTTGACCCCTTAATATTGATGCAGCCAGGTCCTGTGTAATCCTTAATATGGCTCCTTGATATTTAAATTGTTTCTTTCTGGCTGCTTGCAGAATTTTCTTTTTTATCTGATATTTCTGGAATTTGGCCACAACATTCCTTGGTGTTTTCATTTTAGGATCTTTTTCTGGAGGGGATCAATGTATTCTTTTAATCACTACTTTGCCCTCTGGTTCCATGATATTAGGGCAATTTTCCATCACTGTAATAGTAGATCCTGTAATATTAAATTCAGGCTTTTTTTTTCTCTTCAATGTTTTCAGGAAGTCCAATAATTTTCAGGTTGCCCCTTCATGACCTATTGTCGAGGTCAGTCGTTTTGTTGATGAGGTATTTCACCTTTTCTTCTCCTTTTTCTCTTTTTTTAATTTTGTTTGATAGGCTCTTGCTGTCTCATGAAGTCGTTAGTTTCTGCAGACTTCATTCTTTGTTTTTTAGGGAGGAATTTTCTTCAGTAGCCTTTTGCAATTCCTTTTCCAATTAGTTAATTCTACTTTTGAAAGAGCTTTTCATTTGACCAATTGAGGTTTTGAGAGAATTATTTTCTTTTTGCATTTGTGCAATTGAGGATCTGAGAGATTTATTTTCATTTTGTATTTGTCCGATTGTATTTTCTAAGTATTTGTTTTCTTGTTGCAAGATATTAATCTTCTCTTGGGTTTCATTTGCCAAATTTTCCAATTGATTTTTAAACTCCTTCCTTATTTCTTCAAGGGAGTCTTTCTGTGCTGGAGACCAGATCATATTCTCCTCAAAGTTTCTAGGTCTCTCTGAGTTAGGGTCTTTTTCTTCTAAGAATTTTTCTATGGATCCACCTTTCTGCTGACCCTTCTTCATTTTGCTAAGACCTTGAGTTGGGGAGGGGCTGGTTCACAGGGGTTTGGTGTTGGGATCCCTAGAGGCTTTACTCACTGAGTGCAATTTCTCTGGCTGGCCATTAGGAGGTGCTGGTTGCTTTCTCTGGCATGTCTGTGACCTTGATTGAGGCCCTCTCCCTTAGCTTGAAGGGAAGGGTTGAAGCTATTGAATCCTTTTGCCTTCAATCAATGGTGGGCTTTACCCTGGGGTGAGGTCATTCCTCTCCCTCTTGTCAGCTGGGCTGATTCTTCTGCTCACAAACCTGTGCCTGAGGCAGAAGTAGTCTGCAATTGTTTGTTCTGTGAAGGGGCCTCAGCTGAAATGGAGGCATGGACTCAGAGTTCCTCAGACCCTAGGAGCCCAGGGATGGTATCCACAGCTCTCCTGCACTGGAACTCTCCCCCCAGCCCTGTCGGCAAACTCCAGTGGGTCAGTGCAAACTCTAGTGCCTCTGCTCCCTAGTTAACTCAAGCCCCCGAGGTCTAGCCCCACCGCTGATCCAGCAGGTCGATCTCTTGGGCCCTTCGACTCCCTGGCTCCAATTTAACCACTAATCTGGCTGATCTGGGGCTGATCTGCCCTTTGCACCTGGACTCACCCATCTGAACTCACCCAAAGCTGCAGAAGACAGATACTGATGTAGATGTTCTTTCTCCTGGCTTTTCTTTCTGGGTTTTGTGGGTTGGGTTTCTGTTAAGAGGTTTGTTTCATATGATAGATGGGGAAAGATCAGGAGAATTTAGAACTGTACCTGTCTTCTCTTTGCCATTTTGGCCAGAAGTCTGACATGAAATCTTGGAAGTCTCCCATTTCATTAAATGTCCATCTTTTCCCTTGGAACAGAAGGCTCAACTTCGCCAGGTAGTGGATTCTTGGCTACATTCCAAGCTCCCTTGCTGTTTGGAATATCTCATTCCAGGCCCTTTGTTCCCCTAATGTTGCTGCAGCCAGTTCCTGGGTAATAGTTACTGTGGCTTCTTGGCATTTAATTTTTTTTCTTTCTGGTTTCTTGCAGGATTTTTTTCTTTTATGTAATAATTCTGGAATTTGGCCACAACACTCCTTGGTATTTCATTTTAGGATCTCTTTTCCAGAGATCGATGTATTCTTTCAATAACTATTTTGACCTTCATGATATCAGGGCAGTTTTCCATCACTGAATCCTGTAATATTAAGTCCAGGCTTTTTTTCTCTTCAATGTTTTCAGGATGGTCTATAATTCTCAGGTTTTCCCATCTTGATCTATTCTCCAGGTCAGTGGTTTTGCTAATGAGGTATTTTACATTTTCTTCTATTTTTTCTATCTTTTGATTTTGTTTAACACAATTTTGTTGTCTCATGAAGTAATTAGTTTCCGTTAATTCCATTTTCTTTTTTTTAGAGAAGATTTTTCTTCATTTCTCTTTTGCAGCTCCTTTTCCAGTTGGTCAATTCTATTTTTGAAGGATTTTTCCATTTGCCCAAGGGTAATTTTTAGAGAATTAAGTTTCTTTTTGCATTTGCCCAATTGAGGATCTGAGAGAATTATTCTCATTTTGTATTTGTCCAATTGTATTTTCCCATGTTTTGTTTTCTTGTTGTGAGATGTTAATTTTCTCTTGCAATGTGTTAATTTTCTTGTGTTTCTTTTCCCAACTTTTCCAATTGATTTTTTTTAGGTTTTTGCAAGGCAAATGGGGTTAAGTGGCTTGCCCAAGGCCACACAGCTAGGTAATTATTAAGTGTCTGAGACAGGATTTGAACCCAGGTATTCCCAGCTCCAAGGTCGGTGCTTTATCCACTATGCCACCTAGCCGCCCTCTCCAATTGATTTTTAATCTCCTTCCTGATTTCTTCAAGGAAGTCTTTCTGGACTGGAGACCAATTCATATTGTCCTCAGAAGTGCTAGATCTCTTTGGGTTAGAATCTGATTCTTCTAAATATTTCTCCATGGGTTCCCCTTTTTCCTGTTTTTTCTTCATTTTTCTAGGATCTTGTGTTTAGTTTTGCTTTTGAAGATCCTAAGAGGCTTTGTTCACTTAGTTTAGTAATTCCAAAGTCCAGCCAGTAGGGTATGTTGTTTTGGTTTCTCTGGACTGATTGAGGAGGGGCAGTTGGGTTTGAGTTGACTTTGAACAATGGGCTGTAAGCCAATCTCCCTTTCAGTTTAGTGTGCTCCTTGATCCACACCTATGCCTGAGGGGATGGGTCAGTGGGGTGGCTGCTGTTTGTTCCTGGAAGAATGCTCCAAAAGTATTGTTCAGGGTATTGAGACCCTAACCCAAAATGACTACTTGGAGTCCTTTCAAAGTGGCAGCAAAGAGTTAAAATTTATTTCAATTCTTGCAAGAAGTGGGGCAGTGTTAGGGGGAGGCTAGGTGGCACAATAGATAGAGCACCAACCCTGGAGTCAATAGTACCTGAGGTCAAATATGAACTCAGACACTTAATTACCTAGCTATGTGGCCTTGGGCAAGCCACTTAACCTCATTGCCTTGCAAAAAAAAAAGGAGCAGGGCAGTTCCTAACTCTCTATGAGAGAGAGAGAGAGAGAGAGAGAGAGAGAGAGAGAGAGAGAGAGAAGGAGAGAGAAGGAAAAGCTGAATTACAGAAGCTGAAGCAGGGTTAAAAAAACCCCCCACAAAATATACAACCTATTTCCCCTCCTCTTTTCTGCTGGCCTTTACAACAATTAGTCAAACTTGATGGTCTGAAGAGAAGGGAGGGGTTTGCCTAAGTTTGTACAGGAGAATTTGTCTTTGTTTACACCTTATATGGTTAGGGTGACATAATTTTTCTAGCGGGAGATCTGGGTTCTCACACTTACCTGATTCTTGAGAAATAGAAACTGAGGCCCATGGTTTGAACTAATTTAGCACTATATTTCTGAAAAGTCAGCATTTTTACCCCTCACAGTATGGAGCTCAGGTCCTGCTATGAGCTGGACCAAAGAATCTGTGATCTGTGGCTAAAGTTTATCTCCAACTGCCTCTCACCAAAGTCTGTGTGGCTACTGCTGGTCCTTTGCCCCGCCCCCCCCCCCCCCCCCCCCCCCCCTGCACTGACCCTCTGGTCTCCTCTCCAGGTTCACCCATGTTCCCCTGAGACAGACCTTGTTATTAGGTGTTCATCTCCTAGCTTCTTTTTCTTTGTTTTGTCGAGTTTCTGTTTCATGTTATTCATGAGGGGACACAGGGAGCCCTTAAAGCAGTGCCTGTCTTCTCTCTGCTATCTTGGCTGGAAGTCTCCACTCAGCATTATTTCATACAAGTCTTTTCAGGCTTTTCTGAAATCCCATGCTTCATATTTTCTTATAGAACAATAGTGTTCTATCACATACATATATCACAATTTGTTCAGCCATTCCTCAAATGATGAGCATCACCTTGATTTCCAATTCTTTGCCACTATAAACAAAACTGCTATGAACATTTTTGTACATGGGAATTTTTACAACCCTTTTCATGATCTCTTCAGGATACAGACCCAGTAGTGGTATGACTGAATGAAAGGGTATGGCATGACCATGATAACTTTTTAATTACCTTTTTAGATGTACACCAAGTAATTCTTTAATGATCTTTAATGATCCAACAGAAGAACATTCAGGTCCATTTCTTCTGGAATCATCTGATGCAGTTCTATGACTTTGGATGTTGTCACAGAGATTTTCTTTAGGTTACTTGTAAAGATATTATCTCTTGAAAAAAAAATAGAACCCTTTCTTTTAAAAGATCAAAACTTGGGTTTAAAATGAAATTTTGGAATCTAGATCATGAAAAAATTACAATCAAAATTGCAGTCTGTTTGTTCTTTCCCCCATTTGGAGAATTTATATTCAATTAACAAAAAAATAATTTCCACAGGACTTTGAATTCTACTACAAAAGTGAACTTAGTAAAAATTTCTGAATATATTTGATAATCATTTTAGAGCAGTATGTATCCAGTAAGTGATTTACAAATAAAATAGTTTCAACCATTTACTAATGTATCAAAATGAATCAGAAATCCTTAGCTGTAAATGAATTTTTCTTTAGGATTTTTTTTTTTTTGCAAGGCGATGGGGGTAAGTGGCTTGCCCAAGGCCACACAGCTAGGTAATTATTAAGTGTCTGAGGCTGGATCTGAACCCAGGTACTCCTGACTCCAGGGCCGGTGCTCTATCCACTGCGCCACCTAGCCATCCCTAGGATATTTTAAAAATAGACCACAGGGAGCTGTGAACTCATCCAACCTTTCTGGAGAGCAATTGGGAATTATGCCCAAATACCCTTTGATTCAGCAATACCACTGCTGGATCTATACCCTGAAGAGATTATGAAAAAGGGTAAAAACATCACTTGTACAAAAATATTTATAGCAGCCCTGTTTGTGGTGGCAAATAATTGGAAATTAAGTGAATATCCTTCAATTGGGGAATAGCTTAACAAACTGTGGCATATGTATGTCATGGAACAATATTGTTCTATTAGAAACCAGGAGGGATGGGAATTCAGGGAAGCCTGGAAACATTTGCATGAACTGATGCTGAGCAAGATGAGCAGAACCAGAAAAACATTGTATACCCTAACAGCAACATGGGGGTGATGTTCAATCTTGATGGACTTGCTCATCCCTGCAGGGCAACAACCAGGGACAATTTTGGGCTATCTGCAAATGGAAAATACCATCTGTATCCAGAGAAAGAATTATGGACTTTGAACAAAGACCAAAGACTATTACCTTCAAATTAGGACAAAACCCTGTTATCTTAATACATAATTTTACTATCTCATATTTTATTTGTCTTCCTTAAGGATATGATTTCTCTGTCATAACATTCAACTGAGATAAATGTATAACATGGAACCAATGTAAACACTAACAGAATGCCTTGTGTGGGGGGTGGGGGAAGCACAATTCATCTTCTGATGTTATTAGGTAATTAATGTTCTTTTTCTTAAAACAGAAACAGAGTCTGTTATAATAGAGCTATATATATCTTGACATCCCAAAATCTTTTATCATATTTACTTAAATGGCCCCTTATCAATTTGAAAAAAATTAAAGTATCTTAGTTGCTATAGGACCATGTAGCTGATAATACATGCAGAAACTACATACTAGATAACTGTAGGGAAATAGCATAAATTTTCATCCCTGCATTTAATATTATTTTTTATACTGATCACCTGACATGGTTATAACAATTTATTGTGAAGAACAGAGACAGAAGTGAAATTGCCTTATTTATTTAGATGCTAGTTTCCAGATAGGTCATATTGATGACCAAATATTTTGAGTCAGATTCAAAGACTGCAAGGTGAGATATTTCAAATGTCATTCTGCGAAAACCAAGTCAGAAGAATTCAACCTCATTGTGCCAAACAGTCATTCTCCTAAGGTTTCTCATACAGACCATAACCTACAATATGCATATCCAAAATCCTACAGGGTTACTGGCAGCAATAGACATTGACCCAGAAGCATTTATTTTCCTGGTGGTCAGACATAGAATAGTAATAAACAGTCCCCAAATATCTTAAAATAGTAAATTTCAATAAATCAGAACTTCATCTGAGTTCAATTTACAAGAATCAAATATTGATTATAATCTCACATTGGCAACAGCAAATTATCACAGAAAAATTACAAATTGTTTTTATCCATCTTGTATGGTGATTTTGCTTCAAAATATATAGAAGTAGATTCCATAAAAACCATTTTCTCTATTATGTTATTATGTATGTTCAATGTAAGAAGCAAGCACTTTAGCAAGAACTCAGAACCACTCTTAGTGGACCAAAGAGGATTGGTTTTAATAAACCCTTTAAGGATGTGTATCCATAATAGAAATGGGCACATGTGGTAACATGAGATCAGGGTCTTTTATCTCCTGTCTAGAAACACAAGTCCCTCCCATTTCCACAACTGGCTGAATATTGCCAAGGTCAAAGTCCTATTTGATGTATCCAATTTTCTTCCCACATGGGTTCAAATTTCTTATCAAACTTCCCCTTTCCCATAATCTGATAGACTTTGAAAGGGATAACACAGATGTTTCAGTCTGACTACTGGTACTGACTACTGACTACTTCATTCACAAATTCACCCAACCTGCTAATTTTATGGTTCCTTGTTTTCCTGGGACAGTCCATCCCCTTATTCTCTATAATAGAGATTTCTCTTGCTCCCAATTAGCTTGATTTACATCTATAAGTCAACATTCCTCAGATTCTATCACTATAGCTTCTTTCCTCATCTTCCCTAGGTGTTTCCCCTCTAAGAAACTTTACTAAGTTTTTTTTTAGATTTTTCAAGACAATGGGGTTAAGTGGCTTGCCCAAGGCCACATGACTAGGTAATTATTAAGTGTCTGAAGTCTGATTTGAACCCAGGTACTCCTGACTCCAAGGCCGGTGCTCTATTCACTGCGCCACCTAGCCGCCCCCTAAGTTTCCCATAACTAATGTAGAAATGAAATCTAATCACTTACTACATTCAATAATAATCATAAAAAGCAACCCTTTGCTTCCAGAATCCTTTCAAAACAATTAGAACATCTTTAGGTGGACTTTGAAATAATTCACATATATTTTTACAATCTGATTCCAGATGTAATAAACAAAAGATAACTCTCCAAATAGGGTGACATATGAATTTTTACCCTTCACTAATATGTTTCCATACTGAAATTTTATTTCTTAAAACAAAACATCATAGAGGTTTCTTAATTTTAATCTTTGCACTTAGCATTTTTCAAATGCAGAAATTAAAGCTATACATAATCATATGAAAAAAATTCTCCAAATCATTACTGATTAGAGAAATGTAAATTTAAATCACTATGAGGTTTACACCCATCAGAATGACTAAGAGGACAAAAAGAGAAAACAAGATTTTCTTTTTTTGGAAAGGATGGAGAGGTTGTGGGAGGACTGGGACATTAATTCATTGTTTGTGGAGTTGTGAACTAATCCAGCCATTCTGGAAAGCGACATGGAACTATGCCCAAAGAGTAATAAAACTAATGACCCAATAATACCAATACTAAGTCCATGTCCAGAAGAAATCCAAAAAAAATGTGGAAAGTCCCACATGTTCCAAAATATTCCTAGCAGCTCTTTTTGCAGTGACAAAGAATGGGTACCTTCTCATTTCCTACTGCTTTTCAGTTTCTTTTTAATGTGTTGACTTCCTCCATTAGATTTTGATTTCCTTGAAAGAAGTAATTGTCTTTTGCCTTTCTTTGTATCCCAAACATTATTGTTGTTCAGTTCAGTTGAATGGAATTCTATGTGACCTTATGGATGTTGTCCATAGAATTTTCTTGGCAAAGATACTGGCATGGTTTGTCATTTCCTTCTCCAGAGTGTCTCCATTTTACAGATGAGGAACTGAGGCAAATGGGGAGAACTGACTTGTTCAGGGACAAATAGTAATGACTAAGAACAGATTTGAACTCAGATCTTCCTGACTCCAGACCTAGCATTCTATTTACTGCACCACCTACCTGGTTCTACCTGGAAAACTTATTTTCCTGAGTACAAATATGACATCAGACACTTAACTGTTTGAATGACCCTAGGGAATTCACTTTTTGACCCTGTTTGCCTCAGTCCCATAGCTATAAAATGAACTGGTGATGGAAATGGTAAATTACTTCAGAATCTTTGCCAAGAAAACCTCAAATGGGGTCAGGAAGAGTTGGATGAACTGAACAGCAACAATTAAGGCTTATTAACTTGGGTTAACATTATAATAGAGAATAGATAAGTGTCCCTTTAGAATCCTAAATCTTCCAAGAGCACTGAGGAAGTTAAACAAGAAAAAGAGTTCCTGGGGGTACATCCTGAGGATGGGAAGAAGGGAAAAGAAGGAAAGGTAAAGGGAATACATACACTTACATAGAAGGGGGCATGAGAAGAAGCTACAAACATGGATTCAGTTGGGGGAGACTGAACAGCAGATGAACCTCACTCTTTTGAAATGGAAAAAAGGAAGGTTGAGGACACACACATGATTAGTTTAGTGTAGGAATACATCAGAGTCATTAGGAAAATAAAGATAGGGAGGAATGACCTGTAAAAGGAGGTCATACAGTGATGGGGATAGTCATAAGCAAGACAAATGTCTTAGTCCTGAATAGGGAACTGAAAGAAAAAAAATAAAAAAACTAGAATCTATGAATGGATGTTCTTAGACATTTGGGGAATTGATTGAACAAATTGTGGCATATGAATGTAATGAAATATTATTGTGCCATAAGGAATGATGGAAGAAATAGTTTGTGTATATATATATTTATATATGAATTTTATATTTATATATATATATATTTGAATTTTATTTAAGGCAATATATATATAGAATTTGAATTTTATTTAAGGCAATGTACCTAAGGTCACACTGCAATCATTAAGTGTCTAAGGTCATATTTGAATTCAGGTCCTCCTGACTCCAGAGCTGGTGCTCTATCCACTGTGCCACCTAGCTGCTCCCTATATTTATTATTTTTACAGTTAATTCTAAAAATAAATTTCTACAATTTTCTCTTCCACCCTCTATTCTTTCTTCTGTCATTTAAAGGGGATTTTGATATAGAGTAGA
This sequence comes from Macrotis lagotis, assembly GCF_037893015.1. Classification (NCBI taxonomy): domain Eukaryota; kingdom Metazoa; phylum Chordata; class Mammalia; order Peramelemorphia; family Peramelidae; genus Macrotis; species Macrotis lagotis. The sequence goes on from NC_133662.1 coordinate 10,118,849, forward strand.
CAAATGCAGTCATGCAAAACATATCTATAGTTATATTATGAAAGAGAAAATAGAAAAATTTTTTTTAAAAGGTTAAAAAAAGGTATGCTTTGATCTGCATTCAGATTCCACTAGTTCTTTAATCACCTTTGGAATTACCTAGGATCATTATATTGCTGAGAATAGTTAAGTCATTCACAGTTTATCATTGTATGATACTACTGCTATTGTGTACAATGTTCTCATTTCTTCTCATTTCACTTTTCTATACAGCTTTTTCTGAAAGCATTCTGTTTATCTCTCATAGCATCATAGTATCCCATCACAAAGAGTCAGCTAGATGGTTCAGGAAATAGTGCTCTGGCCTTCAAATTCAGCACCAGAAACTTATTAGTTATAGGACCACTTAATCCTGATTGTTTCTCTTCCAGGGCTATCTTTAGTCTCCTGGTTTTTATCTGACCACTGGACCCAGATGGCTCTGGAGGAGAAAATAAGCCTGGTGTCTTAGGACAGCTAAGTCAAATCCAATTCACTCACTCAAATTCAGTTTTCATGCATGCCATGGCTTCATCTCCTTCATGTCATGGTCTTTTTCAAGAACAAAAGACAAATATCATCATCATCCCATCATGATCATATACCACAATTGCTTCAGTCATTACCCATTTGATAAACAATTCTCAACTTCTATTTTTTTGCTACCACAAAAAACTTCTATACATTTTTATATACAAATAGGTCCTTTCCTTTAAAAAAACTCTTTGGGATACAGACCTAGGAAAGTGGTATTGCTGAGTCAAAGGGTATGTGCAATTGGGCTTAGTTCCAAATTGTACTCCAGAATGATTAAATTCACAACTTCACCAACAGTGAATTGGTATTACAATTTTCCTACATCCCCATTTGCCAATTTCCTTTTCTGTCATATTAGTCAATCTGATAGGTATATGATGGTATCTCAGAGTTGTTTTAATTTGCAATTCTTTATTTGAAAAATGAGGCTTTTATCAGAGGAACTTTCTATAAAACTCCCCCCCTCCCAGTTTTCTACTTTCCTTCTAATCTTGACTTTATTGGTACTGTTTTTGTGAAACCTGCTTGATTTAATGTAATCAGAATTATCCAGTTTACATCTGATAAGTCTATCTCATTTAGTTTGTATTCTTTTATCTATGGATAAACCATAGATCTGACAGATTAAATAATTCCATGTTTCCCAAATTTGCTTTATGGCATCATTACTTATGTCTAACTCATATACCTGTTTTGATCTTAGATTGGCATATGGTGTGAGATGCTGTTCTATACCTAGTTTCCACCAAACTACTTTCCAGTTTTCCCAATAGTTTTTGTCAAATAGTGAATTCTTGTCCCCTAGATCTGGATCAAACACAAGATTATTATGGCTTTTTCCTAACTTTTTTGTACCTCTACTACTCTGTTTTTAATTAGTACCACACTGTTTTTTTTTTTAATTATTATATGGTTTGAAATATGATATGACTAGGTCACCTTCTTTTACATTTAAAAAAATTAAGTATGTTGCTATTCTTGACCTTTTGTACTTCTAGCTGGATTTTGTTATTAGTTTTTTGATCTCTACACAAAAAAAATTTTGTTTGAAATTCCACTGAATAATTATAATTTGTTTGGAATTGTCATTTTTATTATATTGGCTTGACCTACAGTTAATATATTTCCAGTGTTTTAGATCTGACTTTATTTGTATGAAAAATGTTTTGCAATTGCGTTCAAATAGTTCTTGAAAGTTCTTGGAAGATAAACTCTTAAGAAGGTTATTTTAAATGAAATTTGAAATTTGAAAGCCTATGGTTATTTTACATGAAATTTTTGGTTTTATATCTTCTGGTTGGACTTTGTTAGTACTATGTAGAAATGCTGATGTGGGTTTTTTATATCCTGTAATTGCTCAAGTTGTTAATTATTTCAACTAGGTTTTTTTGATCATTTGAGATTTTCCAAGGATAGCATTCTACTATCTTTAAAAAGTGATAGTTTTGTTCTTTTATTATCTATTTTAATTCCTTCAATTTCTTTCTCTAGAATTTTTTAGTGCAATATTGAATGAAAGTTTTTTTGTTTTTTTTTCTTTAGGTTTTTGGAAGGCAAATGGGGTTAAGTGGTTTGCCCAAGGCCACACAGCTAAGTAATTATTATGTGTCTGAGGCCAAATTTGAGCTCAGGTACTCTTGACTCCAGGGCTGGTGCTCTACCCTCATTGCGCCACCTACTGCCCCACTATTAGTTTTTGGTAAATGATGTTTTACCTTGGTTCTTGAAGAAGATGAATTAGATTTAAGTGAGGAGGGTGCTGTGCTAGGTCACCAGATTCATTTTTTCTTTGGAGTCTTCTAGGTCCAGTGGTCACATATGGAATAGGACTACCGGAGATGGTCCTGATTGCAAGACAATCAGGGTTAAGTGACTTGTCCAGGGTCACACATCTAATAATTGTCTGAGGTCAAATTTGAACTCAGGTCCTTTTGACTGAAGGGCTAGTGTTCTATCTACTGTACTTTTAGAGACTGTCCAGCTATACTTTTAGATAAATGCTACTTACTATATTGCTACTAATAAATGAGGAAAGCTTCCTATTCTTTCTAGAGTTTTTAAAAGGAATAAGTATCATTTTTTCAAAAGCTTTTTCTGCATCTATTAAGATATTATATGATTGTTGTTTTTGTTATTGATATGGTCAGTTATACTAATGTTTTCCTAATCTTATGTCTTTCAGTACTGGTTTCAGTTCCCACCTGGTCATACAGTATGACCTTTGTGACTTGTTAATATTTTATTTAATTTTTTATATCAATATTTATTAGGGAATTCCTTGTCTGTTAATATGGGCAATTTATATTTTTGTAAATATCCATTTTTTATTTAGATTGTTAGAGATTTATTGACATATAATTGAGAATTATAACTTCTAATAATTGAATTTGTTCTTCCTTGATGAGTTCACTTTTTTATTTTAAGTTGGTTTCTTTTTTTAAAAAATCAAATTATGTAATGATTAATCTTTTTATTTAAAAAAATTAAAACCAGCTCCTATTTTTTTTATTAGTTTGGTGGTTTTCTTACCTTCAATTTTATTAACCTCTTCTTTGACCATTAGGGTGTCCAATTTGGTGTTCAATTAATTTGTTCTTTTTTAGTTTTGCTCTTGTTGTGTGCCCTTTTTATTGATCTGTTCTTTCTAAAATTTTTCTGATAAAACATTTACAGATAGACATTTTTCTCTAAGTACTGATTTGGCTACAAACCACTAATTTTTGTTATGCTGTATCATTGTTATTCTCTTCAATGAATTTACTGATACTTTCTGTTTTATTCTATGATCCACTCATTCTTTAGGATTGAATTATTTAGTTTCCAATTAATTTTTAATCTATGTTTATATGCATTTAATATATCTTTTTCCTACATTTGGTTGTGAAGTTTTTTAAAGCCCAAATACATGGATTTTGTGCATGAAAATGCCTTGTCAGTTGAAGAAAAAGGTATATTTCTTTCTATTCCCATTCATTTTTCTCCAGAGGTCTCTAATTTACTCCAGAGGTAAGGAATGCATTTAATATGTTTGTTTTTCTGTATTTGGTTGTGAGATTTTTAATGCCCTAATATATGGTCATTGTCTTTCTCTTTATGAAAAATGCCATGTCAGTTGAGAAGAAGGTATATTCCTTTCTATTCCCATTCAGTTTTCTCTAGAGGTCTATCATAGCTAACTTTTCTATAATTGTACTCATCCTCACCTTTTTTCTTGTTTATATTTTGATTAAGGTTTGAGAGGCGAGAGTTGAAGTCCTCCACTAGTACACTTTTATTATTTATTTCCTTCTGTAATTCATTTAACTTTTCCTTTAAGAATTTGGATACTATATCATTTGATGCTTATAAGTTTAGAATCAAAATTCTTTCATTATCATTTAGCAAAATGATGTTTCTTACCTTATCTTTTTCAGCTAGATGCATTTTTTCTTCCTACTTTAACTCCAGAGATTTTAAAAAGCAAAAAAAAATGCACATATACAAAAATATAGCAACTCTTTTTTTGTAGTGACAAAGAATTGGAAATTGATGGCATGCTGATTGTCAATTTTAGGGTTCTAACCGTCATTTAGGTAAAGGTTGAACAAGTTGTTACATTTTAATATAATGGAATACTATTGTTCAATAAGAAATCAGGAGCAGGCAGTTTTCAGAAAAACCTGGAAAGCCTTATATGAACTGATGCTGAGTGAAGTGAGCAAACCAGGAGGACATTGTGCAGTAACATACTGTGATGATTAGTTATGATAGACTTAGTTCTTTTCAGTAATATAGTTATCAAAGACAATTACCAAAGACTTGTCATGGAAAATGCTATCCACATCCAGAGAAAGAACTATGAAGTCTGAATGCAGACTAGCATACTATTTTTCACTTTTTAAAATTTGTATTTTGTTTTATTTTTTCATGTTTTTTCTCCTTTTGTTCTGATTCTTCATTTCAACATAACTAAAATGGAAATATGTTTAACATGATTATACTTGATGTACCTACATAAACTTTCTTACTGTTTTGGAGAGGAAAGGAGGAAGGGAGAAAAATTTGGAACTCAAAATATCACAAAAATGAATGTTGAAAACTATACATGTTTTGGGAAAAAAAATAAAATATTATTGACTGAGGAAAAAATGTATTTTGATTCTGACCACTTACCAGCCATCCCTTTTATCAGCCCTCTACATTCTTTTATTCCCTACCTCTCCTTCTTTGCTTGTGGGATAAACTAGATTTCTAAACCCAACTGAGTACTAATACTATTCCAGCTGTGAGTCAATTTTGATGATAGTAAGGTGTTGGGGGTGGGGGGAAGAGGCTTGGTGGTCGCTTAGCGGGGGAAACATAATCCCCTTATAAAGGAATGTTACAGAACTCGGCCCCTCATTGTTTAAGAGTTCATGGGAGGGAGGACAGAAGGGATAAAATAATCCCCTTATAAAGGAATGTTACAGAACTCGGCCCCTCATTGTTTAAGAGTTCATGGGAGGGAGGACAGGGGGGATAAAAGTGTCTGCTGAGAGGTAGGGAGGGAGCGGGAATGTGATCACAGAAGAATAAAGACTCATGACCCACCTCAGGCGCTCTGTCTGGTTCTTCCCCCATCAAAGAGTGGGGGCCGGAGGTACCCCGAAGACTCACCACGCGTTGGACTGGTGAGTAAGAGGACGGACTAGCATTAAGAAGCCGGCGTTGTAAATAAAAACCCGGCAAGTGGTGCCGAAACCCGGGACCTGATTTTGCTAGGGAACGTCTGAATCCGCTGGTCGGATTCTCCAGACAGCCTTGGTCGTTTCTGACCCGGAGGAAGGAGAGGGCGTTTACTCTCAGATATTGCCTGAGGGACATATCCCTATTGTGTTGACTATGCTTTCTTTCTCTCCCCTTTCTCCTTCTGCTCTAATCACGCTCCTTGCCGTGCTGGCCTGTCTGATTGTGCCCTGCTGCCTCCTTCTCTTTTGCCGAATGGGAACTTTCCAGTTCTGCCACCTGTTAGGATTGCAGCCTCGGCTAGTAGACAGCATGGGGGGCCGGAATAGTATTCCCGCCTTTGAGCCGGAGGAAAAAGAGGCCGTTGCAGCGCAGCTTTATAAACTCTGCGCTAAGCATGGCCGTAAATTACCTATCAAGACGTGCCGTGCTTTTGTTGAGAATATCTGGAACATCTGCCCTTGGGTGCAACATAGTGGGATCCAACCAGATAAATGGAAGGTGGTAGGGCAGCAGATGGCCTCCTATAATGACACCTGCCCGGGAAAACTGACCCCCAAGGATTTTACAGTGTATAAGATAGTGGATGCAGCCCTGCATCCCCAGAAGGTGACTTTGGCACGAACAATCAGCACTCAGGTGGGTAGCTCGTTGGCGGGATCGGATTCAGAGGGCTCAGAGGAAGAGGGAAGGCCACTCCCTCCCCTGTATCCGTGGGAGGAACTTAGAAGAAACAATGGGGGAACAAGGGGCCCCCAGGGAGAAGAAAATGCCGCATGCCCCTCCTTACCGAGACAGAATGAAAAGGGGGAGGGCGATGAATGTGGCACACTTAGAGATTCAGGGCCGGAAGTTTCCGAGCGCGGGAAGGGAGGGGTGCAAACAGCCCTCAGGGGTGGCAGGAAGAGGAGCGTGAGTAGGTGGGACCGGGAGGCTGCTGACGAGGAGGGAGAAGTCCGCGCTGATTGGACAGCTGCCGCGCCCCAGGCTTGGCGGCCCAGCCAGGAAACAGAGGCAAAAAATCCCCCGTGTTCCTTGTCCGCCCTTCAGAGATCCCCTCAAGGGCTCCGCCCATCCGGCCTACTTGCCACCAGTGCCTCCATAGCTATAGAGAAAGGGGAGGAGGTGGACTGGGATGACTGGGGCCTCTACCCGGTATTTACGGACCCCCTTACCGGAGCCCGAGACTACCGCCCTGTCCCTTTTAAGATGCTTAAGGAACTTAAGGAGGCCGTGACTAAATACGGCCCAAGCTCCCCTTATGTAAAAAGATTGATGCAAAACCTCTTTGCTACGCACCCTTGGACCCCTGCTGACTTTGACGAAATTGCAGCCGCGTGCCTGGATGCCTCCTCATATTTAGCTTTTAAGGCTCAGGCCCGCAGAGAGGCCTCTAAGCTGGCAAAATCCCGGGGTTATACTCCCCTGGATTTAGCCATTGACCTCCTGTGTGGAACTGGAGCCTATACTGACCCTGCTGTTCAGGCCCGGTATGGCCAGTTTGAGCTAGAGACTGTTAAAGAAACACATGTTGCAGCTTGGGATAAGATAGAAGAGCCAGAAAGATGGCTCCCTGTTTACAAGATAAGAGACCTTGATTAATGCCCAACCCTACGGGGTGAGAGGAATTTCTTCCTTTTTCAGGCCTTCTGATCATCGTAGGGATCCTTGGAGGTGCTCCATCTGAAGGAAATCCGACATGGGGAATACTCCGAGTTATTCCCTCTCCCCTTCCGGTAGCACGGAACTCCCCGATCTACCCTCGCCTGCTAGTAACCAATACATCGATGGGGCTCCCTTCTGCCTCGGTGGGGCCCCTCATGTGTGGCCACAGGGGAAAACATCGAGGATCCCATACCATGGAGGGATTGCCAGATGGCGGGAGGATACCCCCTTGAGGGTGAACAAGGACGCTGATTCTGGGAATCACCCTACTTGTTGTCTGTTTCTGCCGCCTAGCTAGGCGACAGAGGGGCTATATGCTTCTTACTCAGAAAGCCTTCATGGCCATGGAGACGGGGGAGGATCCCCAAGTCTGGCTAGCCGCCATGCATGACATGTGACACCTAGGGGTAAGACGAGGTAAACCCCAAGACGGGCAACTTCTCCTGACCCAGCCACCTAAGACAGGCCCTGAGGGTGTCGGGCGCCTAGGACGGGCAAGGTCCTGGGTTGAAGGAGATGACCTAAGACAGGGTTCCTCGCCCCCGGCTATCAGAGGCCAGTAGAAATGACACCGCTTAAGGCTAACCTCAGCACCGCTTAAGGTCACACCAAGTGATAACCTTGTAAAACAGAAAGGGGGAGATGTTGGGGGTGGGGGGAAGAGGCTTGGTGGTCGCTTAGCGGGGGAAACATAATCCCCTTATAAAGGAATGTTACAGAACTCGGCCCCTCATTGTTTAAGAGTTCATGGGAGGGAGGACAGAAGGGATAAAATAATCCCCTTATAAAGGAATGTTACAGAACTCGGCCCCTCATTGTTTAAGAGTTCATGGGAGGGAGGACAGGGGGGATAAAAGTGTCTGCTGAGAGGTAGGGAGGGAGCGGGAATGTGATCACAGAAGAATAAAGACTCATGACCCACCTCAGGCGCTCTGTCTGGTTCTTCCCCCATCAAAGAGTGGGGGCCGGAGGTACCCCGAAGACTCACCACGCGTTGGACTGGTGAGTAAGAGGACGGACTAGCATTAAGAAGCCGGCGTTGTAAATAAAAACCCGGCAGTAAGGCGTTGTCTGCAACTACCATCCTTCACTTCATTGTAAAAGCTCTTTTTTGGCACCTCTTTGATATGAGATACTTTATCTCATTCTTGTTTTCTTTCCCCTTCTCCCAGTGGATCCCTCTTTCTCATTCTTTTCATTTTTTTGAAATTATCCCATCCTATGAAAGTCAGCATTACAGCTCACAATCCGACTATACTTCTAAATTGTCCTACTAATGATAAAATAGTTAGGAGTTATTGAATTCTTTTCCTGTTTACCGTTTTATAATTCTCTTGAGTTTTGTATATGAAGGTCAAAATTTTAATTCAGCTTTTGTCTTTTCATCAGAAATATTTGAAAATCTTCAATCTAATTGATTATTCATTCCCTGCTCCTCCAAAGGTTTATACCTAGTTCTGTTGGGTAGGTTATTCTTAGTTGAAATCCTAACTTCTTTGCCCTCTAAAATATCACATTACATGCTCTCTAATCCTTTAACATATAAACTGTCTTTTCCTATCTCTAGGCCTATGATATTTGAATTTTTTCTTTCTGGCTCCTTGTAATATTTTCTCTTTGATCTGAGAAGTCTGGAATTTTGGTATAATATTCGTGGTAGTCTTCATTTTGGGATTTTTAAAATTTTTATTTTACCTCTGATTCTAGTATATCAGAGAAGTTTTCCTTGAAATGTGAAATTTAACCTCTTTCTTTGATCATGAATTTCAGTTAATTTAATAATTCTTTATTTATTTCTGATCTATTTTCTAGGCTAGTTATTTTTCCAATATATTTCACATATTCTTCTATTTTTTCATTCTTTTTGTTTCATTTTATATTTCTTGATGTTTTATGGAGTCATTAAATTCCACTTGTCAAATTCTAATTTTTAAGGATTTATTTTCTTCAGTTAGCTTTTGTACCCATTTTCCAATTTGACTGTTTCTCCTTTTTTAAGCAGTTCTTTTCTTCAGTGGATCCTTCTCCCTCTTTTTCCATTTAGCAATATCTTATTTATAAGGTGTTATTTTCTTCAGTATTTTTTGTACCTCTTTGTGCCAAGCTGATGACTTTGTCTTAATTTTCTTGCTTCACTCTCTTCCCACTTTTTCTCTCTTATATGATTTTAAAATTCCTTTTTGAGAGGTTCCAGGAATTATTTTTGGGCTAGTGATCAATTTGTATCTTTCCTTTGAGACTTTGGATATAGCAGTTTTGACTTTACTGTCTTCTTCTGAATTTGCATTTATGGTCAGATTCTTTTTTTTTTTTTTGCTGTTTGCTCATTTTTCTAGTCTATTTCTTGGCTTCTAACTTTATGTTAGAGTTGGGCTCTGCTCCCCAAGCTTCAGGCCTTTCTTGCTGTTTTTAGAGTTAGTTTTGGGATCTGGAGGTTTTCAGTTCTTAGATAGTTTGATCTAAGGAGAGGTGTGGTCATTGCTCTTTTGGTCTGTGTTCTGGTCTGCAAATAACCACAAGAACTCTTCTCCATTTTGGAACTGTGACTAATGCTCCTTTTTCTTGGGCAGCTTCAAGGGCTATCACTTTTTATGTCTCTGAAAATATGACTTGGGTTTCTCCTCTTCTGGGATTGCTATTGCCATTGCTCCCCTGTAAGCAACCACAAGCATTTTTCTTTGCCCTGGAAGAGCAACTAGGGTCCTGATGTGCTAAAGTGCTTCTCTTTACCTTGGAACTCTCACTGGAACTATGAATGGGCAATGCAAAGAGACTCCTGAACCCAATGCTAGCCCCCAACCCCCCCCCCCCAAACAGCTGCAGTTGTTGATACAGCCTCCTCTATTATCTCCTACTGACTTGCCAAGGCACCATGGTGTATGAGAATTGGGTCTCCAATAGAGGTTGAGGGTTCATGACAAGTAAATGAATTCACATAGCCTCTGGGATTTAAAACTGCTCAGGATTTATTGTAGATTTATTATAGATTATTATAGATTTATTATAAATATATGAAAAGTCATTTGCAAAGGATATAGATTAAAAATTTTTTCTCCTCCTGGAGAAGCAACAGGAACTTTTGAGGACAGGCTAGGAGAGGTTGTTTGAGAGAGAGAGAGAGATCACTTGTTGTGATAAAGAATCACATCCTGGGGGATGGAGCCAAGATGGCGACAGGAGAAACTATCTCTTAGTTGCTCTGGAGCAAATCTCATAAGCTAAGGAATCCAACTACATTTTCGAGAGACAGAACCCATAGAGGGAGGCAATTCTCCAATCCAAACATAACCTGGAAAAGAGCAGAAAGGCTTGGCTCCACAGGTCAGAGGGGTGGCCCACTAGAGGGGTGGCCCTCCAGAGCAAAGGAACTTCAGCCTCCTGGAGGAAGCCCCAGGGCCCTGCAAGCCATGGCTCACAGCAGCGGCGGTGGAGGTGGGGGGTGGAGTTTCCTGACTTATACCCCAGGGCGCACCAGGCACAACTTGGGGGAACAGCGGGGACCTCTACCAGAGTGAGCACATGAAGCCGAGCCCTCAGGGCACACCACGAGCAGTGTGGCTGCAGCAGCCCAGATCCAGGAACAGGGAGCAGAAGCTGGTAAGCAGGAGCCCCCAGGGCATGAGTGCAGAGCCTAGGGAGGGAGCAGAGAGAGACTGCTGAGCTCTGTCCTCTGTCCCTGGAACAGGACTCTGGGGCTCTGACCACATTCAGATCCTGATCACAGTCTAGGGCCCCATAGAACAGCAGGGCCCCCTCCAACTCAGCCCCATGGCAGAAGGGGCACTTATGGTCATTCACAGACCAGGAGGGAGGATAGAACCTCACACACTGAGATCCTTGTGGGGGTGTCCCAAAACCAGACTCAGGCTGGTAAAATGAGTAAACAGAAAAAAGAGGAACAACATTGAGAAATACTTTGCTTGTGATCCCAAGAAGGATCAAAATACTCAATCTGAAGATGAGGAAGTACAAGCTCCTGCATCTAAAGACTCCAAGAAAAACAGAAATTGGGCTCAGGCCATGACAGAGCTCGAAAAAGACTTTGAAAATCAAGTGAGGGAGATAGAGGAAAAATTGAGAAAAGAAATGAGAATGATGTAGGAAAATCATGAAAATGAAGTCAGCAGCTTAGTCAAGGAGATCCAAAAAAATGCTGAAGAAAATAGCATGCTAAAAACCAGCTTAGGTCAAATGGATAAAACAGTTCAAAAAATTATTGAGGAGAAGAATGCTTTAAAAAGCAAAATTGGCCAGATGGAAAAAGAGATAAGAAAACTCTGAGGAGAACAAATCCTTCAGACAAAGAACAGAATTCAGGGAGATTGATGAATTTACCAGAAATCAGGAATCAATAATTCAAAACCAAAAGAATGAAAAATTAGAAGAAAATGTGAAACATCTCACTGAAAAAAACAACAGATATGGAAAACAGATTTAGGAAAGATAATTTAAAAATTATTGGAATATCTGAAAGTCATGATCAGGAAAAGAGCCTTGACATCATTTTCAAAGAATTATTACAGGAAAATTGCCCTGATATCCTAGAAGTAGAGGGAAAAGTAGAAATGGAGAGAATCCACCAATCTCCCCAAGAAAGAGATCCAAAAAAAAAAAACTGCCAGGAATATTATGGCCAAGTTCCAGAACTCCCAAGTCAAAGAGAAAATATTACAAGCAGCCAGAAGGACACAATTCAAATATCATGGAGCTACAGTCAGGATCACACAGGACTTAGCAGCAACTACATTAAAAGCTCATAGGGCTTGGAATATAATGTTCTGGAAGGCAAAAGAGCTTAGACTGCAATCGAGAATAAACTACCCAGCAAAACTGAACATCCTCTTCCAGGGAAAAGGATGGACTTTCAATGAACTAGGGGAATTTCAAAAGTTCCTGTTGGAATGGACAGAGCTGAACAGAAGGTTTGACCTTCAAATACAGGACTCAGGTGAAGCAAGGAGACTGGAGGAGAGGGGAAAAATATGAGGGACTTAATGATGATGAACTGCATGTATTCCTGCATAGAAAAATAATACTGATAATACTCATATGAATCTTCACATTTAATAGAGCAGGTAGAAGGAGCGGTAGAAGGTAGATGAAGCACAGGAGCAAACTGAATTTGAAGATATATTGTGGTGTAAAAATGGAGTCGATAGATAAAAGGGAAATGTAATGGGAGAAAGAAAAAGGAGAGGAGGAATAGGCTAAGATATTTCATATAATGAGATTTTTCTTTATTAAAATGAGCTATTGCAATGATCTTGAAGGGTGGGAGGCAAGGGGGGAATGAGGGAATCTTTGCTCTCATCAGAGGTGGCTAGGAGAGGAAACAGCATATATATATTCAATGGGGTATTAGACATCTGCACTAAGAAGGAGAGAAGGGGGACAGGGGGAAGGGGGGGATGTGAGTGATGGAGGAGAGGATGCACCATGGGGGGAGAGTGGTCAGATATAACATATTTTCTTTTTTACTTCTTGCAAGGGGCTGGGATTGGATGGCCTGTCTGGGACCATAGGGCAGGGTGGATGCTGGGTAAGGGGTGGTATGTGGGCACGGGGCCTCTTGTCCCTGGGGCCGGGGATCTGTCTGCTGTACCACTCAACTACCCTACAGCAGAGACAGAGTGAAAGGAGAGAAAAAATATAGTTCGTGTTAGTAGAGAAGTATGAATGGAAGGAGTTGCAATCAGCCAATGGCAATGGTGGAAAAATATGAAAGTAACTTTTGTGATGGACTTATCCTAAAGAATATGATCCACCCAAGACAGAGCTGGTGGTATTGGAATACAGACTGAAGCACATTTTTTATTATTATTATTTTCTGGGGGGTGTTTCAGGGCAAATGGAACTGGGTGGCCTGCCTGGGGCCACACAGCTGGGTGATTGTTGGGTGTCTGAGTCTGCCACCCAGCTGCCCCTACTACTATTATTATTATTATTACTATTTTATTTTATTTTGGTTCTTTTTTATAGGGCAATGGAGTTGGGGTGGCTTGCATGGAGTCACACAACTGGGTGATTGTTGGGTCTCTGGGGCCGGATTTGGGCTCGAGTGCTCCTGGCTTCAGGGCTAGTGCTCCCTCCGCTGCACCACCTGGCCATACCTACTACTACTACTACTACTACTATTATTATTATTATTTAATTTTATTTTTTCTCTCCCTTTTACTTTTGCTTATGTGGGTCTATATTTTCTTGGGGGGAGAGGGTATTATGTTTACTCTTAAACAATATTTTAGTAATGTATAAGAAAACATTATTTGTACAAAATAAGAATAAATTAAAAAAAGAATCACATCCTATGTTTTAAAAAAGTCAAGACAATTTACAGATGAGGAAATCAGGATAATCCATAGTCATATGAAAAATTGCTCTAAATCACTACTTATTAGAGAAATGCAAATTAAAGCATCTCTGAGGTACCACCTCATACCTTTCAGACTGGCCAATATGACCAGAAAGGACAATGATCAATGTTGAAAGGGATGTGGGAAATATGGGACACTAATACATTGGTGATGGAGCTGTGAACTCATCCAACCTTTCTGGAGAGCAATTTGGCATTACATCTAAAGGGCAACAAAAATGTGCATACCCTTTGATCCAGAAATACCACTGTTGGGTCTATGCCCTGAAGAGATTATGAAAAAGGATAGAAACATCACTTGTGCAGAAATATTCATAGCAGCCCTGTTTGTGGTGGCAAAGAATTGGAAACTGAGTGAATGTCCATCAGTTGGGGAATGGCTTAATTAACTGTGGTATATTTATGTGATGGAACACTATTGTTCTATTAGAAACCAGGAGGGATGGGAATTCAGGGAAGACTGGAGGGATTTGCATGAACTAATGTTGAGTGAGATGAGGAGAACCAGAAAAACATTGCAACGTGAAGGTGATGATCAACCTTGGTGGACTTGCTCATTCCATCAGTGCAACAATCAGGCACAATTTTTTTTGGGATATCTTCACTAGAGAATGCCATCTTTATCCAGAGAAAGAATTATAGAGTTTGAAGAAAGACCAAAGACTATTATCTTTAATTTGGAAAAAAACCTGTTATCTTATTATGTAATCTTTCTATCTCTTATACTTTATTTTTTCCCCTTAAGGATATGATTTCTCTCTCATCACATTCAACTTCATTCAATGCATATCATTGAAACAATGTAAAGTCTAACAGACTGCCTTCTGTGGGGGTGGGGGGAGGGAAGCAAGATTAGGGGGAAAATTGTAAAATTCAAAATAAATACATTTTTAAAAAAGCCAAGAGTAAATACTTGCCAATTTTCAAAGATTTAGAAGATAGAGTTTCACTGGCTCATTCTTAGAGTTAATTATTGAGCACCTGGCATGAATATGGCAATTTGCTATTTAAGAGCACATAGGGACGTGAGGACAAGTTCCTTTATGTTTTAGATGTCCATTACAGGTAGAGGTTCCAGGAAATCCTTCTCAATGAACCAGGTTCCAAGTCTCCCAGGTGAATGCTCACTTTAAAAGAAACCTACCTCAGCTGAGGCTAGGGTCGGTCTTTCAGAGGTCACTCTTTTTACAGTATTAACATGGCTTCATTGGCATATTGTGGTCTTTTTAATTTAACAAATCTGATGTCAGACAGATCAATTATCAATATATTGTAATATAGCAATTACCTATAATCAGAGCTTCTAATGATTTGAACACTAAAGGAATCAAAGTGTGCCAGGCTGTGTTTGGGATTAAATATCAACAAAGAGATCCAGAGAAAAATTCAATTGCTCATGTACCTAAGGACAGTGTTGTAAATGAAATATAATCAGAATTTGAAATGTAAAAATACAATAATCCTAATTTACATTTAGAACTTGATTTTTTACAAAAGTAATTTTTTTTGCAATGAATCCATTTAGTTATTAACCATGGTTAAAATACATACATATCATACATAAAATACATACATACATACATACATATCATTGCTTTCAGAATTCTTTAAAACCATTAGAACATCTTAGGTGACTTTAAATATCCCAAAATGTGTTATTAATTTCAAAGTAATAAAACTGTAATAAGAACACCACAACACTTAGATTTTACAGAAGAATTTTTCCATTATTACATTATACACGAACCTACAGATCTACATTAAGTTGTTTAAAATTTCAGGGATCCCAGAGGAGTCATAATTTTTTATATATCCCTTATTACCCTTCAAAGCAATCAAGTATTCCAGGCTTTAACATTACAGCAAGTTACCAAATAATTATAAATATAATCTCTCTGCAGTTACAAAAGTATATCACATAATTAATAAACACATCTTACTCATCAATAGGTTACCTTAGAGGAGGGTCATACAATTGCTGTTTGCCCAGTTATCCAAATCAGTATATTGCAATTATTACCATGAGGGAAGAAATTTACAATTTTGACTTCTTTAAAATTAAACGTATAACTACTAACTTACATTAAACATAAGATACTTATGCTAATAACATCTTATTCCTTTAGAACAAAACCATTCCTTAACTGAAGATGGACCTTATAACTCAATATCTTTTACATTTTATTTTTTATGTTTATTTACCTCTATCCTAAATATCTCAAGAATTCAAATTTATCCATATGATAATTTTTAAAACTACAATTAACTCTTATTTATGCCATGGATACCAGGCAATGTTGCATTTATATAGAACAAGATTTCAAATTGATACATTTTCTCATTTTCAAATAACAGATGTTAAATAGATTTTACTTTAGTTTTTTTTTGTGTGTGTGTGTGTGTGTGTTATAAATAAATGAAAGAAAACCTGCTAGAGTGAGAGTAATTTGTAGATTTTATTCATGTATCCCTGCAGGATATGGTTACCTCACCTAGCATGAGGCACAAGGTAGCATTTGAACATCAGGTAATTTATAGTCTTCAGAAACTTTTTCCTCTCCCTCTTGGATTTTCATAGGCTCTCAGAGTTTGAGTTACAATCTAAGAGGTCCACCCACTCCATGACATGTCCCTAATAATGATTTTCCCCCATCATACAATGCATGATATACAGATGAACCCCAATCGTCACGGGGGTGTGTGGGATAATATCCAATTACTTAATTGTGCAAACTCAGTTGCATTAGGTCAAGAATTCTAGGTTACTTTCGACTGTTGAGAACTGGGTTCTCTGGAATGGGATTAGGAAAACTCTCCCAGTTTTGTAATTGGCTGGGGCCATTCCCTCTTCGTAATGAATTTCAAAGGGCCCCCCCCTGTGAATACCAACAACACCCTTCATTCCTCACCATATATGTATGTATATATATATATATATATATATATATATATATATATACACACACACACACACACACATGCATATATATGTATGTATGTATATGTATGTATAGTCCCTCCAATAAACATGTGATGAGAGACAAGGTTATTACAAACTTTGTTCTTTCAGCAGCAAAAGACCTCATGAAATTGTTGACAATGTATTATCAAGATTAATTTAACATTAAAACAAATCAGTTCACAGAATTTAATAAACTCACTACATAAATGCCTTTCCAAGACTCCTGAAGTGTTTCTCTTTCCCAAAAGAAATCGGCAAATATTCCTGAAAACATATTATTATTCAATATCATATCTACATTCCCAACTTTCTTCACATTCAATAAATCCTCATTTCCACAAAACTCCTGATTATCACTTCCCTTGAATTCAAGGTGAGTCTATAGGGAAATCTGTCAGTCTCGGTTTTTTTTTTTTTTACTAAATTTAGTAAAAAAAATTTACTAAATTTACTAAATTTACCAATTTAGCATTTTTCCCTTTAAACACAAGTAGGTGGGTGGGTGGGGAAACTTTTCCTTTCAAAAAGTCTCCCAACCCCTTCAGTCTTAATCTTTATCTCCCTTAAAATTCTTTCTCTTCTAAACTTAAGCATCTTGAAGGCAGAATGTCTTAGACTGAACAGAAATTTACTCATATTTCCTGGACTTGGAATTATAATCACAGAAAAATGAAAGTCAGATAACAAAGGTTATAAAAATAACCAAATTTTTCTAAACCCAAGAGAATACGTAAAATCTAAATTAATTAACATAGGCTGAATACAGATGTCAATCAATATTAGGTAAACAAAAACTTAGTTCACAGGTGAGAACATTTCACAAAGGTATTCTTCACAAATGTAAACCATAGATGGGGCTCAGCTTTTTGTTTTCTCTCTTTTTTTAAATTAAAAAAAATTTATTTAAGGCAATGGGATTAAGTGACTAGGCCAAGGTCACACAACTAGGCAATTATTAAATGTGTGAGGCTGCATTTGAACTCAGGTCCTTCTGACTCTAAGGTTGATGCTTTATCCACTGCATCACCTAGCTGCCCCCTTTTGTTTTCTCCAAGGTACAGGTGCGGCTCACCTGAAGATTGTACTATATTTGTTTATTTTTCTAATTTAAACCTGATTTAAAGGAAAAATATAGTCTTTGCAATTTCTGAGGTCAAATGGTATTAAAATTCCCTAGTAAGGAGGTAGTCTCAAATCTTATTAATTACTTAATTTTAAATTAGCCTTTTTAAAACAATTAAATCCAAAACCCCAAATAAAAGGAATCTTAACAACCAGGAACCATTTCAGAACTGAATTTTACACACATAGGAGTTTTAGACACAGATGCACACAGGCACAATTCTTTTTTTTTTCCCCAAGAAATTTTTTTTTTATTTCTCATTTTGTACAATTTTTTTTTACATTAATAAAATATTCTTGTTTAAGAGTAAATAAAATACCCCCTTCCCCCATAAATATAGACTTGCTTGAATGATAAAGTAAAGGGGAGAGAAAAAATTAAAATAAAAAAATAATAGTTATAATTGTAGGTATGGCTAGGTGGCGCAATGGACGGAGCACCAGCCCTGGAGCCATGAGCACCGGAGTCCACATCCAGCCCATAGACCCAACAATCACCCAGCCGTGTGACATGCAAGCCACCCAAACCCCACTGCCCTGCAAAAAACCAAAAAAAAAAAAAAAAAAAGGGAAAAAAACCCAAAATAAAATAAAATAGTAATAATAGTAGGGGTGGCTGGGTGGTGGACAGAGCACTGGCCATTGAGCCAGGCACACTCGGGTCCAAATCAGGCCGTAGACAACCAACAATCACCCTGCTATGCGTCTCCAGGCAGGCCACTCAGCCCCATGTGCCCTGCACCCTCCCCCAAATAATAATAATAAAAAATGTGCTTCAGTCTTTGTTCCAACACCAACAACTCTGTCATGGGTGGATCACATTCTTTATGATAAGTCCATTGCGAAAGTTACTTCCATATTTTTCCAACGTTGCCATTGCTGATCACAACTCCCTCCTTTCTTATTTCTCCACTACCATGTACTATATTTTCTCTCTCCTTTCACTCTGACTCTGCTGTAGGGTAGCTGAGTGGCACAGCAGACAGATCCCTGGTCCTGGGGCCAAGAGGCCCTGAGTCCCCATACCACCCCTTAGGCCCAGAATCCACCTGGCCCTATGGTCCAGGACAGGCCATCCAATCCCAGCCCCTTGCAAGAAGTAAAGAGACCACTCTCCCCCGATGGTCCATCCTCTCCTCCTTTATTCACATCCCCACCCCTTCCCCCTGCTCCCCACTCCTTCTTACTCCAGATATCTATACCCCATTGAGTATATATGCTGTTTCCTTTCCTAGCCACCTCTGATGAGAGCAAAGATTCCCTCATTCCCCCCTTGCCTCCCCCCTTCCATATCACTGTAATAGCTCATTGTAATAAAGAAAAATCTTATATGAAATATCTTGGCCTATTCCCCCTCTCCTTTTTCTTTCTCCCATTACATTTCCTTTTTTTCTATTGACTCCATTTTTACACCATATTTTACCTTTGAGTTCAGCTTTCTCCTGTGCTTCAACTATAAAAGCTCCTTCTACCTGCTCTATTAGCTGAGAAGGTTCATATGAGTATTATCAGTGTCATTTTTCTATGCAGGAATACATGCAGTTCATCATCATTAAGTCCCTCATATTTTCCACCTCTCCTCCAATCTCCATGCTTCACCTGAGTCCTGTATCTGAAGATCAAACCTTCTGTTCAGCTCTGGCCATTCTGAAAGGAACATTTGAAATTCCCCTGGTTCATTGAAAGTCCATCTTTTTCCCTGGAAGAAGACATTCAGCCTTTCTAGGTAGTTCATTCTTGGCTGCATTCTAAGTTCCTTTGCCTTCCAGTATATTATATTCCAAGCCCTACAAGCTTCCAATGTAGCTGCTAAGTCCTGTGTGATCCTGACTGCAGCTCCATGATATTTGAACTGTGTCCTTCTGGCTGCTTGTAATATTTTCTCTTTGACTTGGGAGTTCTGGAACTTGGCTATAATATTTCCAGGGGTTGGTTTTTTGGGATCTCTTTCTTGGGGAGATTGGTGGATTCTCTCCATTTCTATTTTGCCCTCTGCTTCTAGGATATCAGGGCAATTTTCCTGTAGTAATTCTTTGAAAATAATGTCAAGGCTCTTTTCCTGATCATGACTTTTAGGTATTCCAATAATTTTTAAATTATCTTTCCTAAGTCTGTTTTCTATATCAGTTGTTTTTTCAATGAGATATTTCACATTTTCTTCTAATTTTTCATTGTTTGGTTTTGAAGTATTGGTTCCTGATTTCTGGTAAATTCATCAATCTCCCTGAATTCTGTTCTTTGTCTGAAGGATTTGTTCTCCTCAGAGAGTTTTCTTATCTCTTTTTCCATCTGGCCAATTTTGCTTTTTAAGGCATTCTTCTCCTCAATAAATTTTTGAACTGTTTTATCCATTTGACCTAAGCTGGTTTTTAGCATGCTATTTTCTTCAGCATTTTTTTGGATTTCCTTGACTAAGCTGCTGACTTCATTTTCATGTTTTTCCTGCATCTCTCATTTCTTTTCCCAGTTTTTCTTCTAACTCCCTCATTTGATTTTCAAAGTCTTTTTTGAGCTCTGTCATAGCCTGAGCCCAGTTTCTGTTTTTTCTTGGAATCTTTAGATGTAGGAGCTTGTGCTTCTTCATCTTCAGACTGAGTATTTTGATCCTTCTTGGGTTCATTTGCAAAATATTTATCAATGGTGTTCCTCTTTTTTCTCTGCTTGCTCATTTTCCCAGCCTAAACCTGGTTTTGGGGTGCTTCCTGAGCTTTTGGGACACTCCCATAAGGGTCTCAGTGTGAGGCTCTATCCTCTCTCCTGGTCTGTGAATGACCATATGTGACCCCCTCTGCCACGGGGCTGAGGTGGGGGGTGGCCCTGCTGTTCTATTGGGAGGCCTAGACTGCAATCAGGATCTGAATATGGTCAGAGCCCCAGAGTTCTGTTTCAGGGGCAGAGGACAGAGCTCTGCAGTCTCTCTCTCTTTACTCCCCTCCCTAGGTTCAATGGGCTCATGCCCTGGGGGCTCCTGCTTACCAGCTCTGCCTGCTTCTGTTTCCTGGATCTGGGCTGTGCTTGCCAAGCTGCTGGCTGTGTGCCCTGAGGGCTGGGCTCCATGTGCTCGCTCTGGCAGAGGTCTCCCCCACTGTTGCCCGACTTTGTGCCCGGTGCTCCCTGGGGTGTAGGTCAGGAGACACCCCAGCTGCTGTGAGTGGTGGCTCCCAGCACCCTAGGACTGCCTCCGGGAGGCTGAAGTTCTTTCACTCTGGTGGGCTGCCCCTCTGGTGGGCAGCCCCTCCGACCCTGGGGAGCAGAGCCTTTCTGCTCTTTTCCAGGTTACCTTGAATAGGAGAACTGCCTCATTGGGTCCCTCTGTGTGTTCTGTCTCTCGAAAATTTAGTTAGAGTACTTAGCTTATGAGTTTTATGAGAGAGCCCCTAAGACAGGATCCTTTCTTGTGGCCATCTTGGTTCTGCCCCACAATTCTTTTTGAAGAAAGGTTACATATTTATCCAATTATGTGGTGAGAATTTAGGAAACTCTGGTCAGTTTACCAAAATCTCAAAAGTAGAGACCCTTTCCCATCTCTCCAGGCCAATGGAGGAATATGAAAGATCTTTGATTTAAAAAATATTTTTAAATACACACACAGACATATATTTATATTATTAATTTTGGAATCATATCAATTAAGACCAGTCAAAATAATAGGTTTAGAATCTTTAAGAATTTCTTGAGGAACCTCATATGTACGTATGTTATGATTTTAAAATAGCCAATAAATTGTAAAAATTCCTTAATAGAGTTGAATGCATTCTTAAGTTACTTTACAACAACTTAAACTCAGGTAGCCTATTGTAGAGATTTTAGCATATCAGGTCAAGGCTTAATTAAAATGGAATCTGAATTTCACTAGTCCCAGAAAGAGTTCATTCTTCCCCTTTTTTTTCTTTTAGCCAATTGACCACAAGGCATTTAAATCAATCTGCCTGCTTCACCCTCCCCTCCTCAAGTGTTGGGCTCTCCCAAACTTTTAAGTGTTAAGGCCCTTAGGGAATGGAGGGATGGAATTATAGGGAGCAGGACATTCACACCCTCTTCTCCCTAACCCAAGAATATATGGGGGAGTTCCCAATACTAAGCTATGAGACTAGACCAAGTTTTGGGGAATCTTACCTGGTTGGTAGTATAGAGTTGCATTCCAACTGGGACATGGATTAAGCTTCTTGGTTCTAAGAAGTAAGAACATTTTCCCTCCCCATTCCTGCAGCTGTCCAGAGAGGATGGAGACTGCAGAGTGAGCAAGAGCATTTCAGAAAGAGATAGAGCGAGACAGACAGAGAGGAGTCAGGCAGAAACACAGGTTGAACCATAGACAAGAGATTGTTCTCCATTTCCTTCTCAAATGCTAAGCTATTACTGAAAAAAGTTCCTTCTCAGCATACTCTTTTGAATTCCCAAAGACAAAATTATGCTACTGTAACAGAAAGGGTTATGTGCTACACGGATGTTTAATTTAATTGGTCTGAATCTGTCCCACAATGATTCACATTCTTTTAAGTATTTAAATAAGAATTTTGATAATTAATATACTTATAGCCCAAACATAACCCATTACTATACACACTTACATATATGTAAAACATCAGCATAGGTAAAGGAGAAATAAGAGATAAAAGAGAGTCACCCAATTGAGGAAGTTCCAACAAACTGGGAAATCTAGCTGAAGAAGTCCCAAGATGTCACCACAGCCTCCAGGGTCTTAATTGGGAAGGTCCCCTTGGCAGAATGTCCTCTCCAAAGGAATGGACTTCCAAAGCCCAGTTTCCCAAGACCTTTATAGTGCTCAAACAAAAGTGGCACAGATCCAAGGGTTTACAGGGCTGAACTCAGTGATCAATGGGCTCTCCACTGAACTCAATGATCCTGCTAGTGTCAGCCAAAACACCCTCAGATCCTGAGTACAATCATTTTCTCCAGATGTCTTGTGGTAAACACCTATGGGGCCAAGTCTCCAGGTGTGGATCCCAAAACATGTTTACTGGGAATGTTGCCCAGTACTCCTTGACCCAGAACTTGCCTTGATCAATCATGGTTCATGATGCTCTGCAAGTTCCTTCTCCTGGGACCATGATGGCTGATAGGAAAGATCTCATTTTAACCCTTCACTCTTCAGCTACTCAAAAGAAGGGCTCAAAAGCCAACTTCAAACCTTGGAGCATGCTTTCAATTGGCCAATGTCCACACACAGCAGACCCCTTTAGGGGCTGCAAGTCACAGTGGACTCAAAAGCAGTAGTTCCTTAACAAAAGTTACTGCAAAATCCTGGTCAGCAACAGATCTAGCATCCTAGAAACTATCTTCTGCCAACAGCACACAATCAACTCCTAGTACAATTTCAAACTCATAGTCTCACTTTTCTCATATTAATCCCTGGGGAAAGAGAAAGATTTACCTCGAAATCCAATTTGGTCTGATCTGGGAAAGAGCTCTAGTTCAGAGTTTCCCTCACCTCATATACATCTGAGCAGATCCAGAGAGATTCAGGTGTTCTCTTTGTGGATTGTCAAAATGTAATGGGCAAGAATTGGAGTCTCCAATAGAGATTGTAAGACCTTGAAAAGTGAATGAATTCATGTACCCCTGGGATTTAAAACTACTCAGGATTCATTATAGATTGCTGCAAAGAATACAGATTTAAAACTTTTTCTCCTCCCAGGGAAGTGAGAGATACTTTGAAGACAGAAGTGAGAGGGGTGTTTAGGTCAGATTTTTATAATCTTGCCCATTATCTGAGTACTGAGGGCAAAGGGGAAGTCTCTCTTACATGATTGAAACTAGGTAGAAGGTTGGAAGTGGGAGGATGAGAATGAGGAGATGAATACAAATTTTACATTTAACAATGGAGTCAATTTACATATCAGGAACAGATAGCATTCCACACTTTAACAAAATTTAACAGCATAAAAGATTACAAAATTTGTTTCTAATTATGAATTTCCCATGTTCATAATTCTCTGCAACAACATGGCTTGTACTGCACTCTGCTACAGGCCTAACCACTACCTCAGTAAGACAAATCTTTTCTCTCAAACTCCTAAGTTGTCTTGGACTAGAAAATTGTTTCTTCCCAATCTGTTGTTCATTTTACCACTCTAGAATTCTGTTTTAGGCATATTTTTAAATTGTTTAGAAGGGAATTTAGAAGAGTTCAGGTGAATTTCTGTCTTTACTTCTGTCTTTACTTTTTTTTGATGTTGTTTTCCTTTTCCAGTCTTCTTATGCCTCATTCTACTTCACATCCTTCTGGAGCATTTCATCCTAACTGGTTATTTTTGGTGACTCTCTGTCATGCACACAATATTCTCCCTCCTCAGCTCTACTTCAGAGTTTACAATTAAAGTCCTATCTTCTGTGAGAAGCCTTTCCCAGTCTTCCTTAATCTTCATATTTTCCCACTGAGATAACCTACAACTTTTCCTCTAAATATCTGACTTGCACAAAGGTGTTTGCATGTTATTTTCCCAATTAGACTATGAGTTCCTTGAGAACAGGAATATGTTTTGCCTTTCTTTGTAATCTTTAGTGCTTAGCACAGTGTCTGGACACACAGTGCTTACTAAATGTTAGTTGACTAATTGAAAAAGAAATCAAAACAGCAGTGAAATCTAAAGCTAATAGTTCTTTGATACTGGGCAATTTACCTATCCTTGTTTGCATCAGTTTCCTTTTCTGTAAAATTAACTGGAGAAGGAAATGCATTGCCACTTTAGTATCCTTCCCAAGAAAACTCCAAAAGGAGTCATAAAAAATTGGATGTGACTGAAAAACTCAACAGCAACAACAACCACAACTATGGTGTATTTCTTATAAGCCGGACCACAGTACACTAAGTCTTGGTTGCATTAGCAAGTTTTTTAAGACTCAGGATCTTTTTAGAGTCACTTTATTTTTTTTTTTAGGTTTTTTTTTTTGCAAGGCAAATGGGGGTTAAGTGGCTTGGCCAAGGCCACACAGCTAGGTAATTATTAAGTGTCTGAGACCAGATCTGAACCCAGGTACTCCTGACTCCAGGGCCGGTGCTTTATCCACTATGCCACCTAGCCGCCCCTTAGAGTCACTTTAAACAGTAGTAGTCTCAGTAAGCTTCTTTAGAAAGGGCAATATTTATACCCCAGAAGAGGGAGATCAACATCGGTAACAAAAGAAAAAAATGGTAAACTCTCAAATGTATGAAGGATTCTTTGATTTTTTTTTCCCAGTAATTTGAAGGAATAGGAATCAGCTCATGAATACATGCTGAGGAAATTTTGGGGCTAGGAGGAAGGAATCCAGAGTACCATACCTTATATGACCACCAGAGGGCAAGAGAATTCCTATTATCAGGCTACCTAGTAAAGTCTGATTAGGAAAATATCCAAGTGGTTGAGTTTTTATAAATTATTTCTCTGAAATATTCTGAAACATTTTCATAGAACAGAATAACAGAAAATCTTATGACTTGTTGAGGGCCAGCTTCTGTAGGAGTGAGGACACGTGTCTCTGGAACTAAAGTAACCAAGGAAAAGCATGTATTCTTGCTCATTAATGATTTGGTTGGCTCACCAATGAACCCTGACCTAAACATCTGCTGAGCTAGAGGTGTATGGGAAACTTTCCGATAAGGAAGTCTATAGACTTCAAGAATAAATACCGTAAATTTAATCAGGGAAGCTATGCAGTTGGATTTTGTCTGACTTGTCATGTCCAAGATAAGTTTTGTTATAAAAGTCTGGATATTCAACAATAAAGTCAAAAGATTGTTTTCATGACATTAAGTGTTGGTACTTTCATGACATCTAAAAGTTCATGGGAACTTCAACCTGACTCTCAAGTCAATGTTCATATGCACACCTGAGTTATTGCAGATGATAACGTACCCAAACAAGGGGGGACCGGGAGGGGAATTAGTCTTGAAAGTAAAGACATGTCTGGATATTCTGCAGGTCACAAAGTGTGCTACAAGACAATAGGTACTGGGGAATATGTTTTTTTTCACCAGGTTCAAAACAGAGAGCATTAATATGGGACAGGGACAATCTAAGGATAGAGGACATTAT
This sequence comes from Macrotis lagotis, assembly GCF_037893015.1. Classification (NCBI taxonomy): domain Eukaryota; kingdom Metazoa; phylum Chordata; class Mammalia; order Peramelemorphia; family Peramelidae; genus Macrotis; species Macrotis lagotis. The sequence goes on from NC_133662.1 coordinate 10,144,269, forward strand.
TTGAGAGAGTTAAAGCAGATAATTAAAGAAAGAGGCTTGTTAATAACAAGAAAGCAATTGGAAGAATTTATTGAATGTGTACAAAAATGTTGTCCTTGGTTTCCGAAAGAAGTAATAAATACTGAAAAAATGGGAGACTATTGGAAGATAGATGAGCAAACATTTTAGACAAAGGTCAGGAGGCATTTCCTATAGGAATCTTTTCATTGTGGACTATTTTTAAAATCTGTAGGACTACCCTGGAGATGTTACTTTGGCTCAGAGTATATTAAAAGTTGATGTAGATGTTCAAACTATTCAGCAGGAAGACAAGAGTAAAAAAGAAAAAGAGGAAGAAGAATAGTGGCCTTTACCACCAACACCACCTCCTCCTAACTTTAATAACCCACCTTCTGCTCATTTATGGTCTAAAGAAGAAAATGCTAACTTAGACAAGGGGCATATGAATGTTGTTCAAAAGGCTGCTCAAAAAGAAACAGATAAAGGAGAGATTCCATGGGACATGAAAGAGTTATTGTTCTCCTTTCCCATATTTGAGAGACCTGATCCAAAGAATCCAGGGAATGTTTTGTGAGATTATGATAATCTAGACTTTAAAATATTTAAGGAATCAAAATCAACAACAAGCACATATGGCAATACTACCCCATATATTTTAACTATGATAGAAATATTAGCTAGACAAATACTAGCCCCAGAAGATAGGATAGCAAAAACTGTTCTTATATCAGACTACTTAATATGTAAAATGGAATTTTTTGAGAATTATTCCAGTCAAGCTAAAAGAAATGAAGGAGCAGGGTTAAGAATAACATTTGAAATGCTCACTGGCACTGATCCATGGGCAGGAGTAAATAAACAAACTGGGCATAGTTTACAAGCATATCAACAAATATCCATTGCCACAAAACAGGCATGGCTGAAATTACCTGAAAAGGAAGGAGACAAGGCTTCAGTTACAAAAATAAAATAAGGAGCTAATGAAAATTTTGCACAATTTCTTGCTAGACTGCAATAGGCAGTTCATAGGGGTTGAGAGATCAGACAGCTTGCTTTCTCGTGGTTTGTTCACTTCCACCTTGAAGTTAGCAGAGAGAGAAATTAAGAAAAAGGTCTAGGGGAGGCTAGGTGGAACAGTGGTGAGAGCACCCCCCCCCCCCCCACCCGCCCGGAGTCAGGAGTACTTGAGTTTAAATCCGACCTCAGACACTTAATAATAACCTAGCTGTGTGGCCTTGGGCAAGCCACTTAACGCCATTGCCTTGCAAAAACCTAAAAAAAAGGTCTAGCTAAGAGAGAGAATTATTTCATGAAGACTTGATAAAATAAAATAAGATGTTAAAAAATGTTTAAAAGGGAATTTATTTGAAGTTATAGAAACAGAGAAAGTGACAGTGAGTATTTGAAGATGAGAAAGGTATGTATTAAATAAACAATCACAAAAAATGCTATTTGACATTGAGAAAGCTTTGAGGAAGTACATTCCAGAAAGACAAGATAATCAGGTCCATTCTAAAGTATATGATTTGATTATTACAGAAAATGATGGGATAATTAAGGATTTAAAAAATGGAAGACTCCCCTCCCAGAAAAGATTTAGGGCTGTCCCATTAAAAAGAAGTTATTTGGTTTACTCTAAGCTGAAGTGGGACAGGGTTGAAGGATTTTTGAGTGACCATTTGCCTCCTCAAAAGTTATAGTTATAGTTATTTTTAGTTAAAATCAAGAAGAGTTAACTATTAAAACCTTTGAATGAAAAAATGTATTGTGAAGAATGGAATGTTCTCTGTTTTTTCTCCTCTGGTTTCTAGGAGATTTGTCATCTTTGGCAGTGTTTGTTTTTGTTTTCCCGCTGGAGTGGGTGTGGTTTGTCTGGCACCCTGTTGTCTTTGTATAGTATTTAAGGGACCCTCTAATGTGAGAGCAAGGTGGGGTTTCCCTGGAGTTTGGGGGCCTCTCTGGTTTGAAATGCTCTGACTCCATTTATGTGTTTTACATGTGTTTTAAATCACGGTCAGAGGGAAGTTCTCAGCTGTCTCTGCATGGTCAGGCCTGCTGCCATGTCTCTGTGTTCTGATTGGTTAATCTTTTTGCCATTCTTTCTTTTCAAAATTAGATCTTTTTTTTTCCCCAAAAACTCATGATTTGGTGCCAGAAAAAGAGATTTTCCTGAAAATCATGTTGTTTTTGGAGGAGAAGAGATTCCATTATTTTCTTTTATTTTATATCATTTCTTTTCTAGTCTGATTGACTAACAGGGTTTTATTTACTGATTTGGCAAATTATACTTATAAGGGACCAAGAAGAAATTGAAATTCTCCCTAAAATTATAGTTTTGACTGGTCTTAATTAACATGTTAAAGAAAAGAGTTTTTTTGATTATAAAAGAGAGTCATTAAAAAAAGAATGAATGGATATGCTAAAATAGATAGGGGCAGAATGACCTTGTTAGAGTCTGGGAGTCTGCCAAAATCATTGTCAGCACAGACTCCTGAGTTATGTGCTTTTAATCAGGCTTTAAAATTGCTAAAATGGGGGGAGGAAGATAATATGTACACAGATTGAAAATATACTTATTGCTAAAATTCCATGTATTAAAAAAATCTGAGGTGAGTGAGGAATGATAAACAGTAAAGGTAAAGAATTAGTGAATATTACCTTGATATCTCAAAATATGAGGAATCTCCAATTCCCAAAATATCATTTTGTCAGTGAGGATAAAAATCTCTTATAAGTGAGAGTACTGAGAAGTTAGAATAGCACTGATACAGATAAGATGAATTTGCAAATTTTTATATTTTTAAAAGGAAAATAATTTAAGATAATTTTGTATATGAGTTTGGGAACTTATAAGATTATTATGAGAACTATAAAGAAAGTCTTGTAATCATAAGGGATTTTTAGAAACATGTGGTCTAAAGAATTTTAAATGCATTGCAAAGTTTTAGGGAGTAAAGAGAATATACATTAAATTGAAATGTGTTATGTATAATTAGTGAACTTTGTATAAAAACAGATTCAAACAATTTGTTTTTGAAAATTTAAAATTGTGTTACAATAACAAACAATGAATGATCTTTATAAAGATTTTTTTTATTAAAGATATTATTTGAGTTTTACAATTTTCCCCCAATCTTACTTACCTCCCCTCACCCCCCCCCATGAAAAGCACTCTGTCAGTCTTTAATTTGTTTCCATGTTGTACATTGATCCAAATTGAGTGTGATCAGAGAGAAATCATATCCTTAAGGAAGAGACAAAAAGTCTAAGAGATAACAAGATCAGATAATAAGATGTGTTTTTTTTTTTTCTAAATTAAAGGGAATAGTCCTTGCACTTTGTTCAAACTCCATGGCTCTTTATCTGGATACAGATGGCACTCTCTTTTGTAGACAGCCCAAAATTATTCCCAATTGTTGCACTGATGGAATGAGTGAGTCCTTCAAGGTTGAACATCACCCCCATGTTGCTGTTAGGGTATACAGTGTTTTTCTGGTTCTGCTCATCTCACTCAGCATCAGTTCATGCAAATCCCTCCAGGCTTCCCTGAATTCCCATCCCTCCTGGTTTCTAATAGAACAGTAGTGTTCCATGACATACATATACCACAGTTTGCTAAGCCATTCCCTAATTGAAGGACATTTACTTGATTTCCAATTCTTTGCCACCACAAACAGGGCTGCTATAAATATTTTTGTTCAAGTGATGTTTTTACCCTTTTTCACCATCTCTTCAGGGTATAGACCCAGTAATGGTATTGCTGGGTCAAAGGGTATGCTCATTTTTGTTGCCCTTTGGGCATAGTTCCAAATTTCTCTCCAGAAGGGTTGGATGAGTTCACAGCTCTACCAACAGTGTAATAGTGTCCCAGATTTCCAACACCCCTACCAGCAATGATCATTATCCTTTCTGGTCATATTGGCTAGTCTGAGAGGTGTGAGGTGGTACCTTAGAGAAGCTTTAATTTGCATTTTTCTAATAAGTAATGATTTAGAGCAATTTTTCATATGGCTATGAATTGCTTTGTTCTCCTCATCTATAAATTGCCTTTCCATATCCTTTGACCATTTGTCAATTGGGGAAAGGCTTTTTGTTTTAAAAATATGACTCAGTTCTCTGTATATTTTAGAAATGAGTCCTTTGTCAGAATCATTAATTGTAAAGATTGTTTCCCAAATTACTACATTTCTTTTGATCTTGGTTACATTGGTTTTATCTGTGCAAAACCTTTTTAATTTAATGTAATTGAAATCATCTAGTTGACTTTTGGTGATGTTCTCCAACTCTTCCTTAGTCATAAACTGCTCCTCTTTCCATAGATCTGACAAGTAAAGATTTGTTATAAGAAAATTAGAGAATACCTTGTTACCATGTTATATCTCTCAAGGTCTTTTTGGCCCAGAGAGTTTGTGAAAAGCTGTGTTCTTCCACTTAGTGTTTATTAATAGGAATATTAATATGTAAGATCAAAGTAGCTTACTTAATATCTGTTATTTAAGAAGAAGAAATTGTATTTGCATCCTGTAACACTGGCATTGGTAAAAGATTTACATTGGATTTTTGAAATTTTAAACTAAATTCATAGAGAATCTTATTTTCTTTTTGAAAATAGGAATGAAGAAGAGGAAAATATAAAAACAGATGTGAAATAAATTTGAGTGTAACAGATATTTAGTTCTAAGAGAACTTATTTTGTTTTTGTTTTAAGAGATGAGATGTCAGGATGGAAACTTTATGCTTCATGTAGATTAAGAATTTAATGTTCAAGTTTAAAAAAGCAAAATGGTAAACTCAGAAGGGTGTATAAGATATTGGGAAGTATATCTTAACTGTAATTATTTCCAATAATATTGAATAAATGTGAGGGTCTTTGAAAAATGATTGGGAAATTGAAAATTATGTAATCCATAATAGGTAACTTACTGATGAGCAAGATGTCAAAAAATTATATAATCTAGTTTTGTCAACATAAGCTATTTTACTGTAATAATGTCAAAGTCTATTGATTGCTTTGTAGAGGTAATGAGGGGAAAATATCTGGGTTCCCTGAAATTTTTAAACATTTTGATGGACCCTATTCTAGATCTATAGGTCCATAAATGCAATAATAGAAGAGAAATTGCAAACTCCTTTTACATCAACACAAAAGAATGAATTATCTGCTATATTAATGGTATTAAAAGAACAGAAACAACCTTTAACATTTTTTTACGGATAGTAAGTATATCATGTGGTCAGACAAATAGAAACAGACCTTATTAAACATAGCACTGATGAAGAATTATATCAACTTTTTAAAGAATTACAAGAAATTGTAAGAAATAGATACAATCCCCCCTTTTTTTTAGATTTTTGCAAGGCAAACGGGGTTAAGTGGCTTGCCCAAGGCCACACAGCTAGGTAATTATTAAGTACAATCCCTTTTTATTGAACATATAAATTCCCACACTGGATTGCCTGGGTCTATATGTGAAGGTAATCATAGGGCTGATCAATGAGCCCTTTCACTTCTTATAAGCTTAGTAGAAGAGCAAGCTAAGTTGTCTCACAAAAAATTTCATCAAAATACCTCTTTACCTTATAAGGAAAGAATTTAAAATCACCAGAGTGCAAGCTAAGATTATAGTAAAATACTGTCAACAATGCATTACATATTTACCTACCCCTCTAAATTGTTCTAAGAATCCTACGCCAGGATCCTTATGAGTTGTGGCAGATGAATGTGACTCATTATGCACCTTTTGGAAAAATGAAATTTATTGATATTACTGTAGATAACAGGACAAAGTTATTTAGGGGCTATACGTGGTGTGGTTGATCATTTATTCCATTGTTTTGCTATTACAGGGATGCCAAAATTCATAAAAATAGATAATGACTCCAGATTTGCTTCTAGGGCATTTAAACAATTCTGCCTATATTATAATATAAACATATTGCAGGCATTCTCTATAACCCTTCTAGTCAAGCTTTAGTAGAAAGAAAACATAAAGATCTTAAGAGATTTCTGGCAGTACAAAAGAAGGGGGAATAAATAGGGACAAAAGGGAAACAAAAGAGGAGAATAATCTTGTCTTATATACCATGAATTTTTAAACATTGAATGATAAACAATTAACACCTGCAGAAAGATTTTTTTAATAAGGATATGCAACATGTAGAGAAGGGCATGGTCATGTGGAAGGACCCTAAGTATGAACAATGAAAAGGACTTGGTCAATTACTAACCTAGGGTCGAAGGTATGCTTCTATTTTGTCGGTAGATGGGGAAAGTGCTGGATACAGAAAGGAACATCAGACTGTGCAAACCAGATGAATCAAGTAATACAAAAAATGAACAACTTACACTTAAGAAATTGAAAAAGAAAAACTAAGAAGAGAAGGAAGGACAGACCATGCAAAAGGAAAGCATGACATAGATTTACAGGACAATTTGTGATGCTTACATTAATCATGAACAATTTGGGAACTGTAATAGGAACTGAATATTGAACTTTATGTTCAAAACCCTCCATGAGTAAACTACTCTACAGTGGGGAGAGAGTATGGCTGAAGTTGTATTGATAGGGGAAGTGGAAAATAATTTGGGGATATAACAAAGTTCCTACTGGAAATATCAAAGAAGACATGCTGAGAAGAGAAGTTAGATACAATTTTTCTGGCTTAAGTAGTATGACACTTATATGTTTTTTTAAAAAGTGGGCTGGCTAGGTGGCGCAGTGGATAGAGCACTGGCTCTGGAGTCAGGAGTACCTGAGTTCAAATCCGGCCTCAGACACTTAATAATTACCTAGCTATGTGGAATTTGGGCAAGCCACTTAACTCCATTTGCCTTGCAAAATCCTAAAAAATAAAAGTATACTGTATTAAATTAAGTACAACTAATCATTCAACTCATCCAAATATTTAAAGTATGGGAGCATTTAGGACCTTAGAAATGTTAGGAGTTCCATTTGTAGAAAGAAAGTACTGAAGGTAGAAAAAGATTTCTTACAGAATCTCCTTATTTAAATTTACATGCTTGGGATTTTAAACATTTTAAACACCCTGAGTTGCCTATCACACCTCATATAGAGGAATTTATGTCATTCTATTTTGCTACATGTAGAATTTTCCTGGTGGAGTTATTTCAAGGGGCATTCCAGGCTGTATTAAACCAATTATATACCCAGAAATAGGGTTAGCTAATTCAGAGATATGGAGATTTATGGCAGCAATAGATGAGATAAGATTTATACAGTGAAATATGACATTGGGCAAAATATTTTATGCAGACAATGAATTGTTAATGACTACATGCACAGGACCAAATATTGCTTTCATGATAGTATCTTCTAAAAATGTCAGTATTACTAGAGAAAAAGAGGGGTATAATGTTAACTGTTACAATTGCATTATTTGAGCATGTGTAGGTAAAGAAGTGATGAATAATGGTGTTGTTTTTATGATAAGACAATCAAAATTTGCTATAATATGTTTTTAGAAAAGGTATTAAAAAGAATTAGGCAAAAGAGATATGTGAGTTGCATTGTTTTTGGAATATTAAGTATAATATCAACTATTGCAGCTGCTATATATTATATATACTATATCCATGTAAGTGATGAATAAAGAAAAATAGAAGAAAAATATTTTCAAGAATTATTAGAAAATGTTACTAGAGCATTAAAGGCTCAGGAGAGAATTAATGAAGATTTTTATCATTTGATTAATGCATTACAAAACTCTGTAATGAACATAGGGGATCATGTGAATGCTATAGAGATGAGAGTACAATTGTAATGTGTTTATAGATTTTCTGCTATTTGTGTTGCTCCTTTAAAACATAATTTTTCACTTATTCCTTGGGATAACATAAAAATTATTTGAATGGAATATGGTATAATGATTCTATAACTAAGGACATGAATCAATTGCATAAAATTGTTAATGGTATTGCATTGGCACCTAGAATGGAAATGGTCTCAGATTTTGATAATTTGTTTAATTATCTTAATAGGTTTCATCCTTTTCATTTTATGAACCCATTAGTGAGCATGCTTCCTGGCATTTTTGCATTATTATCGACATTATGTTTTACTTCCATTTACCTCAAATGCCTTTATTTGCTGGGACAACATTTGGGTGCTCAAATAAACCTCTTTGCCCAGTTATTTAAATCTGATTTAATTTGTGTGAGAAGTGTTTTATAATTGTTTTCAAAAAGATTCTGAGTCTGTCTTGGCAAATAGACTCCCAAATATTTTATATTGTCTGAGGTTACTTTGAATGGGATTTCTCTTTCTAGCTCTTCCTGCTGTTTCTTTCTAGACATATATAGAAAAGTTGAGAATTTATGAGGGTTTATTTTATAACCTGCAACTTTGCTAAAATTGCTAATTGTTTACAGTAGTTTTTTGGATGATTTCTTGGGATTCTCTAGGTAGACCATCATGTCATCTGAAAAGAGTGAGAGTTTTGTCTCTTCCTTCCCAATTCTAATTCCTTCAATTTCTTTTTCTTCTCTAATTGCTGATGCCAACATTTCTAATACAATATTGAATAGTAGTGGTGATAATGGGCACCCTTGTTTCACCCCTGATATTATTGGGAATGCCTCTAGCCTCTCCCCATTGAATATAATGCTTATTGATGGTTTCAGATAGATACTGCTAATTATTTTAAGGAACAGTCCTCAAATAAACCTCTTAAAACTTCAGCATAAGTCTGAGAAGGGGGGAATTGGGTTTTTTTGGTTACTATTTTTAATTAAAGATTTTATTTGAGTTTTACAATTTTTCTCCCCAATCTTACTTCCCTCCCCCCACCTTCCCACAGAAAGCAATTTGCCAGTATTTACTTTGTTTCCATGTTGTACATTGATCCAATTTGAGTGTGATGAGAGGGAAATCATATCCTTAAGGAAGAAACAAAAAAGTATAAGAGATAACAAGTTCAGACAATAAGATATCTGTTTTTTTTCCCCTAAATTAAAGGGAATAGTCCTTGAGCTTTGTTCATACTCCACGGTTCTTTTTCTGCATACAGTTGGTATTCTCCATTGCAGGCAGCCCAAAATTGTCCCTGATTGTTGCACTGATGGATTGAGCAAGTCCATCAAGGTTGATCATCACCTCCATGTTGCTGTTAGGGTGTACAGTGTTTTTCTGGTTCTCCTCATCTCACTCAGCATCATTTCATGCAAATCCCTCCAGGCTTCCCTGAATTCCCATCCCTACTGGTTTCTAATAGAACAGTAGTGTTCCATGACATACATATACCACAGTTTGCTAAGCCATTCCCTAATTGAAGGACATTTACTTGATTTCAAATTCTTTGCCACCACAAACAGGGCTACTATAAATATTTTTGTTCAAGTGATGTTTTTACCTTTTTTCATCATCTCTTCAGGGTATAGACCCAGTAGTGGTATTGCTGGATCAAAAAGTATGCTCATTTTTGTTGCCCTTTGGGCATAGTTCCAAATTTCTCTCCAGAAAGGCCAGATGAATTCACAGCTCCACCAACAGGGTAATAATGCCCCAGTTTTCCCACAACTTTTGAGAAGGGGAATTGTTGAAGGCCAGCTTCCATAGGATTGAGGACACAGATGTCCCTGGAACTAAAGTAACCAAGGATAAGCATGTATTCTTGCTCATTAATGATTTGTTTGGCTCTCCAATGAACCCTGATCCAAACATCTGTGGAGCTAGAGGTGTGTGGGAAACATTCTGATAAGGAAGTCTACAGACTTCAAAGATTAAATATTGTAAATTTAACCAGGGAAGCTATGCAGCTGGATTTCATCTGACTTGCCATGTCTGAGATAAGTTTTGTTATAAAAGTTGGGATATTCTACAATAAAGTCAAGAAATTGTTTTCACAACATTAAGTGTTAGTGTTTTCATGATATCTAAGTGTTTGAGGGATAGCTCTTTGACCTGACTCTCAAGTCAATGTTCAGATGCACACCTGAGTTGTCGTGGGCGATAACTACTCTCCCATTATCCTTCATTCTGGTCCAGACAATATTATAGTTGAGAATTTGATTGTTGTATGAATGTAGTCAGGTACAATAGGGAAATTGTTTTATGTTCAGAGTTGAGACTAGAGTTACTGAATTCATGTGTAATCTTAACCTAGTGAACATTAATGTGCTTCAGGCAGTTAGGTGGTATAGTTGATGAGAGTGCTGATGTAGTAAAATGGTATGACTGGTGTCTTTTGATTCATGCATAGGGGCAGGTGACAGAGTCAAGAAAATTGGTGATGACTCAAGATTCACTGGATGACTTTGGCATCTTCAGAGTCTGACCAAGCTCTAAGCACACAGCATCTACTTCAGGTACCTTAATGATTGTCACAACAAATTGTGCTCATTTGCCCATTCCACCAAGAAAAGTCTTCACACGCTTGGAGTAGACACCACACCTAACTCTACTATGGGTTTAAGATCCCTCAGTTACCCTTGACCTGGTTTAACCTGCCTGCTGAAACAGTTTACTAGGGTATGACTGCTGTACATGCTATAACTTCTTGGAGTCACAGATGAGAAATAGGTGGATCAGGTGGACACCAATGATAGAAAGCAGCCCTGAAAAGGGCCCTCACACTTGAGATACTAGTCTTCCTAAAACATATTCTAAACCCCATTATACATTGGAAGATTAATGATTCTGGAACCAAGTAGATTTTGATTCATAATGGTGCAACTTAGAATAATAGATTTAAAGAAAGAAGGGGTCCTGGAGGTCATTGAGTTCAACCCCATCACTTCACAGATGAGAAAACAGGCTGAGAGAGGTTCAGTGACTTAATAAGGTTGATATATAAGGAAGAATTTGAATTCAAGTTTTCTTGATTTAAAGATCAGTCTGAATAACCTAGTTGTCTTTCCCTTTGGCAATCACTTAATAATTTTTTTTCTCACAAAGACTCATTTTCCTCAACTGTAAAATAAGAAGATTTAATTAGATGAACTTTAAGATCCTTTCCAGCTCTAATATTCTCAATCAATTGATTGTTATCTCAAGTCTGTGAGAAAAAGTTGTGAAGAGATTAAAAAAAGAGAGATACTCATATGTACATTTATAGTACTCTTTTTTGTTGTGACCAATATCTTCTGTCTCCATGGCATTTAAGACTGTAAAATGGGGAATAGTTAAACAATTTATAAATGTAAAAGAGCACTATTTTGCTGTAAGAAATAGTCAAGGGGATGGTTTTAGAAAGACTCACAAAGACATATGAACTTAAATAAAATGAAGTGAACAGAACCAGGAAAATAATATATACAATGGCAACAATATAGCAATGACAACTCTGAAGGATTCAGGAGCTATAATTAATATAATGGAATCAACTGCAATTCCAATAGACTCAGGATGAAACCCAAATTAATTTAGAGAACTAATGATTGAAGTATATTTCTTTCTTTGACATGGCTAATGAATACATTTTGTCTGACTATATATGTCTGTAACAGGTTTTGTTTTTATTGTCTTCTCAATGATTATAAAGGGGGTAAGTATGAGGGAAAGAATTCAAAAATTAAAATATAAAAATTAAAAAATAAAAGCTAAACAAAAGGAAAGCAGAAAGGTCTGGATATAGTTTGTTGGTATGCTTGATCAGGTATCAGTCAAATTAGATAGTTTGTTACCATTTACAAGTCTGTTAAAATTGTTTTTACAATAAGGAGAAAAAAAGGAAGGTGGGAAAAAGCAAAAAGGAGTAGAATAAGAGGAAAGAACATGAAGAAGCAAAATAGGAATAAAAATTAATATCATGAAATACTGCGAATGAATGAATAAAAATGTAAATAAAAATGAGATATCATTGAAAAATATGACAGAATCACCCATTTTAAGTTTGAAGAAATCATCTAACCCATTTCCTTCATTTTTGCAGATCAGGAGATAGGTCTAGAGAGTGAGTGACTTGATTAGGGTCACATATGTCAAAGAAGATTAATGTGGTAACAGAGAAAGAGATGATAGTTGGAGATAAAAGATAGAAATGATAAGAGATGGCCAGCTAGAGAAATCAAGGAAATAGGATAAAATATAGGATATAATTAATAAATTATAATAAATATTATATTAAATACAATCAATATATATTTATATTCTTATCTTTATATAATTATATAATATAAAATATATACTATACATTAATATATCACATGTTGTTATATATCATACATGATATAATATACAATATATGTATTTTATAATAAATACAATATATTTTTGTTATGCATTATCATATATTATATAATATAATAAATAATATATTATGTATTGTTATGCATAATAGTATATAATAAATGCACATAATATATTATAATATATAATTATATTACATATATATCTTTAGCCCAGAAGAATAAAAGCTTTTATTATTCATGGCCTAACTTCTTTGACCTGGGCTCTGTAAAGTGACAAAGAAACAGAGAGACTGAGAGAGAGAGTTAATTAGTTGGACATTTCACAAACTTTTCTAATTTATGTTGTTCGTGCCCGTCAATTCATCAAAACACGACAATGAAGGTATTTTTTTCCTCTCTTGTTATCCAGTGATACAACTTCATTCATTTATCTCTTCATTGATACTTCCTTCCCATAGACACAATGCTATATAGCACACAGTAGCCATCCTTTCAAGCCTGTTAACTACCAACACCATTCTCTATCCTTTTGATGAGAAATTTGTAAATGTAAGAAAACCCAAGAATGTCAGATTAATTGGTTGAGTAAAAGGGAGAACATAGACTGTGTTTCCTCCCCCTTCCCCACTTAGGTTCTTCTCTTTTTAGATAACAGAGATATTATGAAAACATTATAATAGTAAAAAAATACCTTTGTTTAAGAAAATGAAGTTCATGAAGTATGAGGAAATCTGTTTGGCATTTGTTTTTCTGGGAACAGAAATGCTAGACAGTGCTATCCCCACATTTTTACCTTGTTCTCCCTTTATAAACCGGGCAATAATTTTGGAACATATGGCTAGGAGCCTGAGGAATAGAATTTTCCTCTTTTGGAAAATTAACTGGTTCAGAAAATATCTTTTACATCATATACAAACCCAGTGAAATGACCCAGATGAAAGAAACTGGAGACATGATTCATATACTTGAAAAGTCTTGGTCTAGTTGAAGAATCAGAACAAATACAGTAATGGAAAAAAGCTGGAAGGAAAATGAATGATTCAAAAAACATCATAAACACAAACTGAATGCAGAAGACAAGTTTATGAGGATTAGAAGTTTATGAGAAAGTTCTTGGGGGAGGTGGCCTTGATTTTGGAGTAAAGTTAGGATATGACAGAGGCAGGACAATGGAGGCTGTTTAGGTCAAATCTCAGAGAAAAGAGATAGAGATTGGACCATAGATCTTGTTAGCAGTGGATAGAGGCAGGACTGGGTGGGATGCTATTGACAACTTTTAATGGTGGTGTCAATAGTAGGGTCAACTAGTCCTGAGAGGTCATCTTGGTCATAGCCTCTAGGAGGATTACAACGAACTCTTCCCTGACTAGTCCATTCTGTGTTTGAAAGCCCCTTCCTCATGGGATCTAGCTATTTTTTTTGGCTCTGTCTCCCTCCATTTCTTGCTTGAAAGAATTTTCATTATCTAGCTATCTAATTATCTGTTTCCATACTTAATTTACCTCACATTTTCAAATTTCTCTCAGACTTTCTATTCTGACTTGTCTCTCTTTAGTCTATCTCTTTGTGTGACTTGGGTTTTTCCCTTGTTTCTCTGTCTCTTTCATTTAACAAGAGCTTCTCTAGAGTTCTTGAGCATACATATGACCTTTTCCCCTCTCTTCAGTCTTTTTGATTTTTTTTCCTACCTCTCTGTCTATAACTTTTCCAAAACCATCTCATCTAGAGATTCATGTCTGTTCCATAAAGAGGGAACAAAATATCCTTTTTGTTAACTGTCAAACCTACCCCTCTCAGATCAAATTTTCTATTTACTTCTGGTCAGTGACAAAAATCTCCTAGATGTCATGTGACTGGAGCTCTTTTATGTCAAAAATTTGTTGGCCCAGTGCCTAGCTACAATTAATCTAGCAATATAGGAACAGAAAAGTGAATAAGGAAAGCAATATGAATTATGCTAAGATCTCCACAAAGCAATGTGAATTTTATCCCTTCAGGATGTCAGTGTAGTTATGTTGTATGCTTTGAAGTAAAAGTACCTATGCAACATAGATAAAATAATTTGAGATTTCTCTGTGATAATCTCTTGCTATTTCCAATGTGAGATTATAATTGATATTTAATCCTTGTGAGTTGAACTCAATTGAAGTTCTGATTAATTGGAGTTTACTATTTAAATTCTCATGGAACTGTTGAACTGTCATTGTTCTGTGTCTGACACTATGCTCAACAAAGGAAATGCTATTAGGCCAATTGTTGTATGGAAATCAGTAACCAAATAGGAGTTGGACACTACGGGTGACAGGCTCATTGGGTTAAGAGTTGAAAGAACAATTTTCAACAAATTCTGAGAGTGAACTCTTTCTGCCTTGGCTTTCCCAAATATGAAATTTAGGAAATTTCCCATAGGCAGATTTAAAATCTGGTCTACCTCATGACCTCTGCCTGGAAACTAACATTAAAGAAAAAAGTGAATTTTCCTGTGATGTCCTTGATCTTTATGGTAAATTGCTATAATCATATCATGTGATCAATATTGAAATCAGGTCTAGAAATTTAAGTCATTTGGTTTAAAGTTATCCTAATTTTAATAGCTAGCCAGGCAAGTGTATGGTTTTGACATAATTTTTGCAGTGGAATTCCTATTTTTATGGAAGTTTATTTTGGTAAATGAAGTAACATCATCCAATCAGGAGTCTGAATGATTAAAAGGAATAAGATAATATCAAAAAGAAGATTAGATTAATTTCTTTTTATAACTAAATTTTCTGTATATATCAGCAGACAATGGGCAAGTCAAAATATATTTTAAGAAGTCCCAGAATCTCTACACTGGATTGACTCTCTAACCTAAATTGAAGAGAACTTCTTTAAGCAACATTTGAAGTCACAGAACTGCATCAATCGGCTCCAGGAAACACAGACCTGAATTTTCCTTTGTTGCTTATGTTTCTTATCTGTATTATCTATATAATCAAAGGGAACTGCCTCCTATTATTTGAGTTTTACAGGTTTCCCCCAATCTTGCTTCCCTCCCCCACCCCCACCCCACAGATAGCACTCCATCAGTCTTTACTTTGTTTCCATGTTGTACCTCAATCCAAATTGGGTGTGATGAGAGAGAAATCATATCCTTAAAGAGAACAGAATTCTCAGAGGTAACCAGATCAAACCATAAGACATCTGGGTTTTTTTTTTTCCGAATTAAAGGGAATAGTCCTTGTACTTTGTTCAAACTCCACAGCTCCTTATCTGGATACAGATGGTACTCTCCTTTGCAGACAGCCAAAAATTGTTCCCAATTGTTGCGCTGATGGAATGAGCAAGTCCTTCAAGGTTGAACATCACTCCCATGTTGCTGTTAGGGTGTACAGTGTTTTTCTGGTTCTGCTCATCTCACTCAGCATCAGTTTATGCAAATCCCTCCAGGTTTCCCTGAAATCCCATCCCTCCTGGTTTCTAATAGAACAATAGTGTTCCATGACATACATATACCACAGTTTGCTAAGCCATTCCCCAATTGAAGGACATTTACTGGATTTCCAATTCTTTGCCACCACAAACAGGGCTGCTATAAATATTTTTGTACAAGTAATGTTTTTACCCTTTTTCCTCATCTCTTCAGGGTATAGACCCAGTAGTGGTATTGCTGGGTCAAAGGGTATGCACATTTTTGTTGCCCTTTGGGCATAGTTCCAAATAGCTCTCCAGAAGGGTTGGATGAGTTCGCAGCTCCACCAACAGTGTAATAGTGTCCCAGATTTCCCACATCCCTTCCAACAATGATCATTATCCTTCCTGGTCATACTGGCCAATCTGAGAGGTGTGAGGTGGTACCTCAACGAAGCTTTAATTTGCATTTCTTTAATAATTAATGATTTAGAACATTTTTTCATATGGCTATGGATTGCTTTGATCTCCTCATCTGTAAATTGCCTTTGAATATCCTTTGACCATTTGTCAATTGGGGAATGGCTTTTTGTTTTAAAAATATGACTCAGTTCTCTGTATATTTTAGAAATGAGTCCTTTGTCAGAATCATTAGTTGTAAAAATTGTTTCCCAATTTACTACTTTTCTTTTGATTTTGATTACATTGGTTTTACCTGTGCAAAAACTTTTCAATTTAATGTAATCGAAATCATCTAATTGGTTTTTAGTGATGTTCTCCAACTCTTCCTTAGTCATAAACTGTTCCCCTTTCCATAGATCTGACAGGTAGACTAGTCCTTGATCTTCTAATTTGCTTATAGTATTGTTTTTTTATGTCTATGTCCTGTAACCATTTGGATCTTATCTTGGTAAAGGGTGTGAGGTGTTGGTCTAATCTAAGTTTCTTCCATACTAACTTCCAATTATCCCAGCAGTTTTTATCAAAGAGGGAGTTTTTATCCTGGTGGCCTGACTCTTTGGGTTTATCAAACAGCAGATTACTATAATCCTCTCCTGCTTTTACACCTAGTCTATTCCACTGGTCCACCACTCTATTTCTTAGCCAGTACCAAACAGTTTTGATGACTGATGCTTTATAATATAATTTTAGATCTGGTAGTGCTAAGCCACCTTCGTTTGCATTTTTTTTTTCATTAAGCTCCTGGCAATTCTTGACTTTTTATTTCTCCATATGAATTTACTTACAATTTTTTTCTAGCTCATTAAAGTAATTTTTTGGAATTTTGATTGGTAGGGCACCAAACAGATAGTTTAGTTTTGGTAGAATTGTCATTTTTATTATATTAGCTCTACCTATCCATGAGCAGTTGATATTTGCCCAGTTATTTAAATCTGATTTAATTTGTGTGAGAAGTGTTTTATATTGTTTTCAAAAAGATTCTGAGTCTCTCTGGGCAAATAGACTCCCAAGTATTTTACACTATCTGAGGTTACTTTGAATGGAATTTTTCTTTCTAGCTCTTCCTGCTGTTTCTTGCTAGTCATATATAGGAAAGTTGAGGATTTATGGGGGTTTATTTTATAACCTGCAACTTTGCTAAAATTGCTAATTGTTTACAGTAGTTTTTTAGATGATTTCTTGGGATTCTCTAGGTAGACCATCATGTCATCTGCGAATAGTGAGAGTTTTGTCTCTTCCTTCCCAATTCTAATTCCTTTAATTTCTTTCTCTTCTCTAATTGCTGATGCTAACATTTCTAATACAATATTGAATAGTAGTGGTGATAATGGGCACCCTTGTTTAACCCCTGATCTTACTGGGAATGCCTCTAGCTTCTCCCCATTGAGTATAATGCTTGTTGATAGTTTCAGATAGATACTGCTCATTATTTTAAGGAACAGTCCATTTATTCCTACACTCTCTAGTGTTTTTAATAGGAATGGATGCTGTATTTTGTCAAAAGCTTTTTCAGCATCTATTGATATGATCATATGGTTTCTGATAGGTTTGTTATTGATATAATTGAGTATCCTAACAGTTTTCCTAATATTGAACCAACCCTGCATTCCTGGAATAAATCCTACTTGATCATAATGTATTATCCTAGTGATGACTTGTTGTAGTCGTTTTACTAAGATTTTATTTAGGATTTTTGCATCTATATTCATGAGGGAAACAGATCTATAATTTTCTTTCTCTATTTTAACTCTTCCTGGTTTAGGTAGCAGTACCATATTGGTTTCATAGAAAGAGTTAGGCAGAGTTCCATCTTTCCCTATTTTTCCAAAGAGTTTATATAGGATTGGAACCAATTGTTCCTTAAATGTTTGGTAGAATTCACTTGTGAATCCATCAGGCCCCGGAGATTTTTTTTAGGGAGTTCACTAATGGCTTGTTGAATTTCTTTTTCTGAGATAGGGTTGTTCAGGTATTTGATCTCTTCTTCATTTAACCTGGGCAACTTATATTTTTGTAAATATTCATCCATTTCACTTAGATTATCAAATTTATTGGCATAAAGTTGGGCAAAATAATTTTGAATTATTACTTTAATTTCCTCCTCATTGGTGGTGAGTTCACCTTTTTCATTTATAATACTAGTAATTTGGTTTTCTTCTTTTTTTAAATCAAATTGACCAGAGGTTTATCAATTTTTTTGGTTTTTTCATAATACCAACTTTTGTTTTTTTGTATAAGTTCCATGTGCTGTAGAGAAAAAGGTATATTCCTTCCTATCCCCATTCAGTTTCCTCCATAAGTCTACCATATCTAATTTTTTTTAACAATCTATTTACCTCCCTAATTTCTTTCTTGTTTGTTTTATGATTTGATTTATCTAGATCTGATAGCGGGAGGTTGAGGTCTCCTACTAGTAGAGTTTTGCTGTCTATGTCTTCCTGTAATTCTTTCAGCTTCTCCTCTAAGAATTTGGGTGCTGTCCCACCAGGTGCATATATATTCAATATTGAAATGACTTTATTTTCTATGGTACCTTTTAGGAGGATAAAGTTTCCTTCCTTATCTCTTTCAACACTATCTATTTTTGCTGCTGCTTTGTCTGAGATAAAGATTGCTACCCCTGCTTTCAGCTGAAGCAAAATATATTTTGCTCCAACCTTTTACCTTTACTCTATATGTATCTCTCTGCTTCAAATGAGTTTCTTGTAAGCAGCATATTGTAGGATTCTGGTTTTTAATCCACTCTGCTATTTGCTTACGTTTTAAGGGAGAGTTCATCCCATTCACATTTAAGGTTATGATTACTAATTCTTTATTGCCCTCTGTGCTATCTTCCCTCTGCTTGTATTTTTCCCCCTTTCCCCCCTTTTATCCATATTCCCCAGTATTTTGTTTTTGAATACCACCCCCTTCAGTGTGTTTGCCCTCCTATATCACTCCCTCCCCTTTCTTTCCCCTTTCCCTGTTCCCTTCCCTTCCTTTTGTTATTTCCTCTTATTTCCTCCACTCTCCTTCCCTTTCTCTGTCCCCCCTCCCCTTTTCCCCTTTTACTTCTTGAAAGGTTAGATGTTTTATAATTTAACTGAGTATGTGTAGGTTGAGTTTGAGCCAAGTCTGATGAGAAGAAGATTCAGGTCTTTCTCCTCCACTCCCTTCTTCCCCTCTATTACCATAGGTTTTTTGTACCTCTTAGTGTAATGAGATTTGTCCCATTCAATCCCCTCCCTCCTCCCATCTCTTTCCTGTCCCCTTTTTTAGGGAGGTAGTGTATTTTTTTTTTAGATCATTCTATCTAAGTCATAGAAAATTCTGAGTGTCTGACCCTCCTAGTTCAGTATATTCTGTTGAATAGAGTCCAAATTCCTGAGAGTTATTAGAGTCTTTCTCCCCGGTGGAGTTAAAGCCAGTTATATCCCATTAGATATCAGTCTCATGGATAGGTCATGGATGTCCAGCATTTCTGGCTAGTTATATTCTCTCTGTTAGAGTTACATTTCTCAGGATTCTCAAGATTTATGAGAGTCTCTACCCCCCCCCCCCCCCCATGCTGGGATATAGCCAATTTCGACTTGCTGGATTGCATTTTTTCCTTTTACCGCTCCCCCCCCTTTTTTTTAACCTTTTCATGTGATGTGTCTCTTGAACCTCCTGTTTGATATCCAAATTTTCTGTTTAGCTCTGGTCTTTTCATCAGAAATTTTTGGAATTCTTCCATTTCGTTAAATGTCCATCTTTTTCCCTGGAAGAGAAGGCTCAGCTTTGCAGGAAAGTAGATTCTTGGCTGCATTCCAAGCTCCCATGCTCTTCGAAATATCTCATTCCAGGCCCTTTGATCCCTTAAAGTTGATGCAGCCAGGTCCTGTGTGATCCTTACTGTAGCTCCTTAATATTAAATTGTTTCTTTCTGGCTGCTTGCAGGATTTTCTCTTTTATTTGATAGTTCTGGAGTTTGGCCACAACATTCCTTGGTATTTTCCTTTTAGGATCTTTTTCTGTTGGGAATTGATGTACTCTTTCAATAACTACTTTGCCCTCCGATTCCATGATGTCAGGGCAGTTTTCCATCACTAGATCCTGTAATATTAAGTCCAGGCTTTTTTTCTCTTCAATGTTTTCAGGAAGTCCTATAATTTTCAGGTTTTCCCTCCTTAATCTATTCTCGAGGTCAGTGGTTTTGTTGATGAGGTATTTCACATTTGCTTCTATTTTTTCTATTTTTTGATTTTGTTTAACTGACTCTTGCTGTCTTGTGGAGTCATTAGTTTCTGTAGACTCCATTATTTTTTTGGGGGGAGGTGTTTTCTTCATTAACCTTTTCCAATTGGTCGATTCTACTTTTGAAAGAGCTTTCCATTTGACCAATTGAGGTTTTGAGAGAATTAATTTCTTTTTGCATTTGCTCATTTGATGATCTGAGAGAATTATTCTCATTTTGCAAGGTATTAATTGTCTCCCCCAAATTTTCCAGTTGATTTTTAAACTCCTTCCTCATTTCTTCAAGGAAGTCTTTCTGTGCTGGAGACCAGATTGTATTCTCCTCAGAGGTTCCAGGTCTCTGGGTTAGGGTCTTTCCCTTCCAGGAATTTTTCTATGGATCCACCTTTCCGCTGACCCTTCTTCATTATGCTAAGACCTTGAGTTGGGCGGGGCTGGTTCACCTGGGCGATCTCTAAAGGCTTTACTGAGTGCAGTTTCTCTGGCTGGCCAGTAGGAGGAGCTGATTGCCCTCTCTGGGGTGTCTGTGACCTTGGTTGGGAGGCTTTCTCCCTTTGCCCAAAGGGAGGAGTTGGAGCTATTGAATTCTTTTGCCTTCAATCAATGGTGGGCTTTACCCTGGCCTGAGGTGATTCCTCAGCTGGGCTGGTTCTTTTGCTCACACACCTGGGCCTGAGGCAGAAATAATTTGCATTTGTTTGGGAGGAGACCTCAGTGCAATGGAGGCCTGGGCTCAGAGTTTCTCAGACCTGAGGAGCCCAGGGATGGTGTCCTCAGCAGTCCTGCACCAGACCTCTCCCCGCAACCCCTTCCCCAAGCTCCAGGGGGACAGCCCCAACACCAGTGCCTCTGCTTCCCTGCGGACCCAAGTCCCCTTCGTCCAGCCCCACCACTGATCCAGCAGGTCCGGCTCTCGGGCCCTCAGACTCCCGGTTCCGATTCAGCTGTTGGTCTGGCTGATCTTCCCTGGGAGCTCAGACTCACCTGCCGGTACTCAGCCAAGGCTGCTGCGGGAGACAAATCCTGAGGTAGATTTTCCTCTCCTGGCTTTTCTTGGGTTTCCTGGTTCGGATTTCTTTTAAGAGATTTGTTTCATGTGATAGATGGGGAAGAGATCAGGAGACTTTAGAACTATGCCTGTCTTCTCTCCACCATCTTGGCCTGGATTGTCTTATCAAAAGAAATTTGAAGCAAATATTAAAACTTACGAGAGGATCATAATGTAGAATGATGTCATCTACATGAAATCTTATTGGCTCCCTAACTGATGTCCTTCCTGTATAAAAATGCCTCCAAAACTTTGTTTCAGAGTTGGTAACTTTAATGATGCCATCCACTCATAGATTTGATCAGATCCTAGAGAACAAAACTTCATGGATAAGACTAATCTTTTATTTCTTTCATTTTTTAGCCTAAAAATTATGTTTAACATAAATTATAAAATTTGCTTCATATTCTTATTGATAAGAATTCCATTTACATAGAATGAAAAGGAATGTTTATAGACAATATAGGTAAAGGAATATATTGGTATTATTACAAGGTTGATCAGATAGTATTAACATAGGTTAAGTAAACACTGAATGGAAAGGTTTTGCCATAGCAGATTGACATTTTTATACACAGAGACAATATTCAGATTTATAAACCTTAATTAGAAACTGAGAAAAATTTTTTTAATAAGAAATATAAAATCTTAGAAACTTATTTTTCAGACTTCCTTCAACAACTTCATGTTAATGTATTTCCTCTCCACAGTTTCTCTGCTGCCTCTCTGCTGCTCCCTCCCATATCAACAAGGCAAAGCACCAGTATGTGATTTTTCTGGTAACAAACTGGTGACAACATGGCACAGCCAATTTTGTCTCTCCATGGACTAATCAGCAGTATACCCCATATTCTCCTCAGAACTCAAAGACTCTAGTATCTGGGAAGTTTCCTGGCAAATCATGGGAATAACATTACCAGATTGCTAGTTGGCATTGTTTATGGTTGAGGGAAAACCTGAGTTTAAATACTGCCCCATATGATTGCTAGCTATGTAGCTTTGGGCAAATCATTTAACCTCTGGTTCAGTTTCCTCATTTATAAAATGGGGATAATAATTGCACCTCCCCCTCAGGATTATTGTGAGAATAAAATGAGATAATATTTGCAAAGCACTTTGAAAACTTTAAAATACTATACAAATGTTGGAGAAGATGATGGATGATGATGGCAGCTAGATGATGAAGCAGATAAAGTGCTAGACTAGAGTCTAGAAGATTCATTTTCCTGAGTTCAATTCCGACCTTTGACACTAGCTGTTTGTACCTGGTATGTTACTTAATCCCATTTACCTCAGTTTCCTCATCTGTAAAATGAGTTGTAGAAATCAATGGCAAATCATCCCAACTAGTTTCACTATGAAAGCCCCAAATAGGATTATGAAGAGTCAGACATGACTAATTATTATTATTATTATTACTATTTCTATTTCTACATGCAAACCTCTCTTACACATCCTTTTCTCTCCACTCACCCACAACTACCTTGATATAGACCCGCATTACCTTATGCCTGAACTATCGCAATAGCCTATAGGTTGGTCCCCTTGCTCAATTTTCTCCTTCCTCCAGTTCAACCTACACTTAGAAGGCAAATTGATAACCATTAGAAACTACCTAACAATAAATTCTAGTGGTTTCTATTACCTCAAGGATCAAATATAAAATGCTTTGTTTTCCCCTTAAAACCCTTCATAATCTGGCCCATTCCTACCAATTCAATCTTCTAATACTTCATGTGATATGTGATATCTTAACACTGGCTCTTTGATTATTCTTTGTATATAACATTCTGTTTCCTGACTTTGCACTTCCTATTCCTATGCCTCAGATCAAATTTCATCTTTTACAGGCCATTTTTTTCTCTCTCTCCATCTCTCTCTGCTCTTACCCTTAAGCCTTTTCTTTGAGATTACTTTTTTAAAATTTCTAATTTAATATTTATTTATTCTCATTCTGTACAATTTTTTTATACATTAATAAAATATTCTTGTTTAAGAGTAAACAAAATACCCCCTCCCCCCCACAAAATATAGACTCACTTGAACAATAAAGTAAAGGGGATGGAGCACCAGCCCTGGAGCTGGGAGTGCCCAAGTCCATATCTGGCCCTGTACACCCAACAATCACCCAGCTGTGTGACATGCAAGCCACCCCAACCCCACTGCCTCCCATAAACCAGAAAAAGAAAAAAAAGACCCACAATAAAGTAAAATAGTAATAATAGTAGGAGTGTCTGGGTGGCAGACAGAGCACTGGCCCTTGAGCCAGGAGCACCCTGGTCGGAATCTGGCCTCAGACACCCAACTCTGCTATGCTGCCCCAGGCAGGCCACCCAGCCCCATTTGCCCTGTTCCCCCCCCAAAATAGTAATAATAAAAATGTGCTTCAGTCTGTGTTCCAACACCACCAACTCTTACTTTTAATTAATGTTTTGTAAATTTACATGTATATTTAAATCTGGAATTTTCTCTCCTTTTAGAAGGTGAACTCCTTGAGAGAAAACATCTGTTTTTAGCCTTTTTTTGTAACCCAAATCCTTACTCAATGCTCAGCACATACAAGCATGTTGACTGTCTGTTCCCCTTTTCAGATTTGTCAGTTATATGTCCTGTGTCTTTGTCTTCCCCCATTTGAACCAGAGGGATAGAGAATTTTTGTTGGTATGAAGATCCAACAAGTTAATATACATGTCACTAGTTAATAAATACATTATTAATAAATACAAATTTATAAAATCATTTGGAAAAGTACAAAACATTCCATGTGTGCTATTTCTTGTATCCACTTTTTATTCCTTGAAAAAATTCATTATCATTTTCAATTTGTTCTAGGGAATTCCTCTTAGTTACTAGTGATTTGTCAAAATTCCAAAATCTCATTGGAAGTTCAAGGCTAAACAACTATGAATGAAAGATGCAACAGACTTGGAAACATATTCAGGGTGCAGCAAGGACTTTATCTAAGAAAGATATCTAACAACTAAGCAAAGATCAGGGGTTCAACAACTATATAATAGTGAAGCTAAGATGAGAATTATTTCAAAAATAAAAACAAAATATTTTTAGAATACTTTTCATTTGAAGATTTATCAGAAAGTACTTTTATATAAGGAGCAACTAGGAAGTTTGGTGGACAGGGGCCTGGAGTTAGGAAGATCTGAGTTCAAATATGGCCTCAGACATTTGCTAGCTGTGTGTAATAACACCCACAACAACCTTTTATATATATTTGTTCCGACCCCAGCTCTGGTAGATTGAGAAGTATGATAATAATTCTTTGCATGGGCAGATGGAAAAACCTATTCAGAGAGGTTTTAGTGAATTAGTTAAGATTGTACAATTCTTACTCTTCCATTCAGTATCATTTCCAAATGATAAAAAACCTGAAGTTCGCAGCTCTAAGATGTCAATAGGAGACTTGGATAAGAAGGCAGAGAGGGATTGTATCATCCATGTGGGAGTCATCTGAGGGAGTCAACATCATTCTATTGGACTGATGAGACACATAAATGACAGTTGAATACAATGGATGACCAGTTTGATGGAGTGGTAGTGTTGGTAATCTGGTGAAATACTCAACAAATTTCTTAATTTTCTAAAGACTTATTTCCTCTTCAGAGCATTCAGATCACACTCCTCTGCCATGTTGCAAACTATCATTCCAATCATCCATTCCAATCAATCATTCAATAACATATATAGAGAGAAATAGTGGGGAAAACACTGGATCTTAAGTAAGAGGACCCGGATTTGCCATTTTCAGTTGTTTGATCTTAGGCTATTTGGTCTTAAATTTCCTTATCTTATAAAATAAGGGGGCTAGACTAGATGGTTAAAATCCTTTCTAGTTTTGGATCCTATGAACCAACTGTACATCTTGTTTGCATAGTCTTACTCTGAAGTGATATATGGAAAGAAATATACGATGAGTGATAAATGGAAAAGGGAGTCAGTTATCTTGCCATGGTTCTTCTCAATAGGCTGATCTTTCACCTGGAAGTTGGTCACCTTCCTGAGAGCCATGTGGCTTCAGAAAAGGTCAAGAAACAGTTGATATGGTGTTTTCTACCCCCAAATTCCAGGAACATGCCGGAACAGATGTCTCTATACAACATTTTAAATCTGATCAAGACCTTTGATACTATCAGTCATGAGGGTTTATGGAAAATTATTTCAAAATTTTGTTGCCCAGAGAAGTTCATCAATACTGTATGTCAATTTCATGATGTCATACATGCCCAGGTTCTGGATAGTGGATGATGCTCTCCAGATTTCCTAGTCATCAATGGACTTAAACAAGGATGTGTCCTTGCTCTCATATTTTTATAATGATATTTTCAGCCATGTTATCAAACTTCATCAATGAGAATGAACATGGCCTCAAGATCAGCTATCACACTGATGGCAAATTCTTGAATTTGAAAAAGCTACAAGCAATAAACTCCCAAAACTGTCAAATTATGACTAGCCAAAATTTAGAGGGGCAGAACCCACAGAAAGTTTGAGTGATACATTTCTACAGTCCAAGATAACTTAGAAGTTCTGCAGGAAAGGTGTGTTTCACTAGGACTGGGGGTCAGGATAAAAGCCCTGGCTGCAGCTCAGTGCAGCACAGTCCAACCCAGCCCCCCCCCCCCCCCCCCGGGATCACTGGGAACAGCTTGAAGGGGAGGTGAGAGAACTCTGCCTCACCAGAATGAGTGTGGAGTGAGGAAGACTAGCTTCAGAGTAGCCCTATGGTGAGAACCTGCAGTGGGAATCTGGGGAAACCAGCCTACACCTCCAGAGCACAGCCCACAGATGGTAAGGGGGTCAGGGGAGACTGCAGAAATCTATCTGGTCTCCCTGGGGCAGGACTTTGCTGTTTTCCCACTTTCAGATCCAGGTTGCTGTATGACCTCCCATACTAAGATAGTAGGGACCTTCCTCACAGCTCCAGGGCAGAGAGGAGTTTCTGTAGTCATTTACATATCAAAGCACAGGCAAGAGAACATAAGACCTTGGGGGAATAAAGTTCCCAGTGGGGTGTCCCAAACCCCCCCCCCCCCAAAGCAGGTGTCCTAATAATACTCAAAAGTTCAGGAAGCACCCCCAAACCAGGCATAGGCTAGAGAAATGAGTAAACAGAGAAAAAAGAGGAACACCATTGAGAAATTCTTTGTCTATGATCCTAAGAAGGATCAAAATACTCAATCTGAAGATGAGGAAGTACAAGCTCCTACATCTAAAGACTGCAAGAAAAATGGAAGTTGGGTTCAGGCTATGACAGAACTCAAAAAAGATTCTGAAAATAAAATAGGGGAGATAGAAGAAAAATTGGAAAAAATGAGAGATGCAGGAAAAACATGTAAAAGAAGTTAGCAGCTTAGTCAAGGAGATCCAAAAAATACTGAAGAAACATGTTGAAAACCAGAATAGGTCAAATTAATCAAACAATTCAAAAAGTTATTGAGGAGAAGAATGCTTTAAAAAGCAGAATTGACCAGATGAAAAAGGAGATAGCTCTCTGAAGAAAACAAATCCTTCAGATGTAGAATGGAGCTAAAGGAAGATGATGACTTTATGAGAAGTCAAGACATAATACTGCAACACCAAAAGAATGAAAAATTAGAAGAAAATGTGAAACATCTCATTGAAAATACAACTGATCTGGAAAACAGATTCAAGGAAAGATAGTTAAAAAATTTTTGGGATACCTGAACGTCATGATCAGGAAAAGAGCCCTGACCTCATTTTAAAAGTAATCGTACAGGAAAATTACCCTGATATCCTAAAAGAAGTGGGCAAAATAGAAATTGAGAGAATCCACCGATCTCCTGAAAGAGATCCAAAAACACCCCAACCTCCAGGAATACTATAACCAAGTTCCAGTACCCAAGTCAAAGAGAAAATATTACAAGCAGCCAGAAGGACATAATTCAAATATCATGGAGCTGAAGTCAGGATCACACAGGACTTAGCAGCAACTACATTAAGGACTCATAGGGCTTGGAATATAATAATCCAGAAGGCAAAAAAGCTTGGAATGCAACTGAGAATCAACAACCCAGCAAAACTGAACATCCTCTTCCAGGGAAAAGATGGACTTTCAACGAACCAGGGAAATTTCAAATGTTCCTGTTGAAATGACTAGAGCTGAACAGAAAGTTTGACCTTCAAATACAGGACTCAGGTGAAGCATAGAGAGTGGAAGAGAAGGGTAAAATATGAAGGACTTAATGATGATGAACTGAATGTATTCCTGTATAGAAGAGTGATACTGCTAATACTCATATGAAACTTCTCAATTTAATAGAGCAAGTAGGAGTTTTTATAGATAAAGTGCAGGAGGAGAGAGCTGAATATAAAGATATAATCTAAAAATGGAGTCAATGGCTAAAAGGGAAATGCACTGGGAGTAAGAGAAAAGAGAGGTGGAATACATATATTTTACAATGAGCTTTTTCAATGATATAGAAGCAGGGAGGTAAGGGGGGAACGAGGGACTCTCATCAGAAATGGCTCAGAGAAGAAACAGCATACACACTCAATAGGGTATAGACATCTAGAGTAAAAAGGAGTGAAGGGGAAAGGGGGAGGGGTGGATGTGGGTGATAGAAGAGAGGGTAGATCATAGGGGAGAATAGTCAGATATAACACATTTTCTTTTTTACTTCTTGCAAGGGGCTGGGATTGGGTGGCCTGATTGGGCTGGGTAGTTGCTGGGTCTCAGGGGTGGTGTGTGGGCCCAGGGCCTCTTGGCCCCAGGGCCCCAGCTACCCTACAGCACATTTTAGAAGAGGGACAGAGTGAAAAGAGAGAGAAAATATATGGTAGTGGGGAGGAATGGATTTGGGGGAATTATAATCAGCAACAGTAAAATAGAAAAATATGGAAATGACTTTTATGATGGACTTATCATAAAGAATCTGATCTACCTGAGACAGAGCTGATGGTATCAGAACACAGACTGAAACATATTTTTTTCTCTTTCCTTTTCTTTATTTCTCATGAGGGTCTATATTTTTTTGGGGGAGGGGGTATTATGTTTACTCTTATACAAGAATATTTTAGTAATGTATAAAAAATCACTTGTACAAAATATTCATAGCAGCTCTGTTTGTGGTGGCAAGGAATTGGAAATTAAGTAAATGTCCTTTAATTGGGGAATGGCTTAACAAAATGTGGTATATGCATGGGATGGAACATTATTGTTCTATCAGAAGCCAGGAGGGATAGGAATTGGGAAGCCCAGAAAGATTTGCATTGACTGATGCTGAGTGAGATGAGCAGAACCAGAGGAACACTGTGCACCCTAGCAGCAACATGAGGGTGATGACCAACCTTGATGTACTTGCTCATTCCATTAGTGCAGCAATCAGGCACAATACTTTATTTTTCTTCCTTAAGGATATGATTTGGAAACAATGTAAAGACTAACAGACTGCCTTCTGTGGGGGGTGGGGGGATGGAAGCAAGATTAGGGGAAAAATTGTAAAAAAATTCAAAATAAAAAAGAAGAGAAGATAAAAAAGGCTACAAGCCAAGACCAAAGTGGAAGGACTATTGGTGCATGATCTTCTTTTTTGCAGATGATTGTAGACTTAATGCAGCCCCTGAGGTCTAACAACATCAAGAAAACACAGATGCTCCATCAGCCAGCACCACACCATCCATATGTAGAAACATCAATTACAGCAAATGGAGAAGTTCTGAGTACTATGGACAAGTTCACTTACCTCGGCAGTACACTTTCAAAGGAGGTACACATTGACAATGAGGTTGATACATGCATTACCAGAGCTAGCTCAGTATTTGGGAGGTTCTGAAAGAAAATATGGGAGAAGAGACATTTGACTACTAAACTGAAGGTCTACAGAGCCATTGTACTGACTTCATTGTTATATGCCTATGAAACCTGGAAAGTCTACCAGCGTCATGTCAGGAAACTGAATCTCTTTCATTTAAATTGGCTTAGGAAGATATTGAAGATCACCTGGTGGAAGAAGATACCAGACACTGGGGTCTTTTCTTGAGTTAAACTGCCTTGAATTCAAACATTATTACAGAGAGTGCAAATTTGATGGGCAGGACATGTTAGAATGCCAGTTGCATGCTTGCCAGAAAAAATATTTCATGGAGAATTCACACAGGGCATACACCCTCAAAAGGGGTCAGAAGAAGCAATACTGAGACACCCTGAAGGTCTCATTGAAGAACTTTAGAATTAATTGTACAGTATGGGAGACAATGGCACAGGACTGGTTAGCATGGTGTGCCCTCATCAGTGAGGGTGCTGTACTTTATGAAGAAGGTAGAATTAAAGCAAGTCATAAGAGATATGACATCAAACATAATGATGCCATTTTGACCTTCTTCGATAAGGAAGGACAAGAACTGGTTGCAGTCTTTCTTATTTCTCTTTTCCCACCCAGAAAGACTGAAAGTAGATTGCCTTATGAGAATAGCACATAATATTCCCTCCCCCCCAAAATATTAAAGGTTGAAATAAAGCCAACTGGCATGTATTTATTCAATGGCAGGGAATTTCCATCATCTGCCTCCATTCCCAACTCAACAAGCACTTAGGATAAAAGTCTGGAAAGAAGTTTAATTTCTTTTTTTTGGCGGGGGGAGTTTGTGCCACTGAAACTCTTATTTAAAAAAAAGTATATAAATGTTTGATTTGTTTTCCAATTATATATTATAGCAATTTCTACCAATCATTCTTTTAGTTTTTTGCAAGGCAATGGGATTAAGTGTGTTGCCCAAGGCCACATGGCTAGGTAATTATTAAGTGTGTCTGAGACCGGATTTGAACCCAGGTACTCCTGACTCCAGGGCTTGTTCTTTATCTACTGTGCCACCTAGCCGCCCCCCAATCATTTTTTAAAATTTTATTCCTTCCTCCCTCCCTTCCCTCTCCACTTCCCACAACAGAAGGCACTCTGATATCATCTTTACATTTGCTTCCATGAAACATATAGGTCCAAACTGAATGTCTTGAGAGAAGAAACAGATCCAAAAGGAAGATAGAAAACATCAGAGACAGCAAAATTACATAATACATACAACTTTTAAAAATTGAAGATAATAATCTTTGGTCTTCATTTAAACTCCACAGCTCCTTCTCTGGGTATAGATGGTATTCTTTGTCACAGATCCTCTAAAATTGTCTCTAATTATTGCACTGATGGAGTGAGCATGTTCATCAGGGTTGATCATCATCCCATGTTGTTGTTAAGGTATATAATATTCTTCTCATTCTGCTCATCTCACTCAGCATCAATCATACAAGTAGTCCCAGGCTTTTTAATGATTTCTTATAGAACAATAGTTCTATACATATATCACAATTTGTTCATCCATTTTCCAATTGATTGGCACCCCCTCAAATTCCAATTCTTTACTACTACAATCAGAGCTGCTATGAATTTTTTTGAATGTGTGGGAATTTTATCCTTTTTCATGAGCTCTTCAAAGTATAGACCCTACAGTGGTATTGCTGGATCAAAGTGTATGCACATTTTTATTACCTTTTGGGCATAATTCCAAATTGTTCTCCAGAAAGGTTGGATCAGTTCACACATCCCCTCCAACATCGATCCTTTCTGGTCATGTTGACCAATCTGAGTGTGAGGTAATACCTCAAGAAGCTTCATTTCTTATTCCATACTTTCTCGACGTCAGAGATGGCACTTAATGACTTTTATTTATATGGGGTATGTTTATATATATATATATATATATGCATATATATATATATATATATATGTGTGTGTGTGTGTGTGTGTGTGTGTGTGTGTGTGTGTGTGTATGGGACAAAGCCCAAAGGGAAGATAACATTCATGAACTGAAGTGGAATATTGTTGAAGTGGGTTGATGATGAGTTCTAGTTTTGAGATGTTTATCATAGAAGACTTCTTGGAGTAGGAGAATTTTGAACTTTTTTTGAATGAGAAGAAGGATATGAATTAACAGAGAAAAATCATTTCTCTTCTATATTAAATGTAACTTTGCTCTTAGACTTGAACTGGGAATCACTGACAGGGCAGAGACAGTCTGCTTCAGGGTTTACCACTGGAAATGTTTGAATTTTTCTCTGTATTAGAATGAAATGTTCAATCATGAGGAGTGGAAAACTTTGTGATCAAAAGTCTGGTTTTCAGATTCTAGGTCTGTTGGGACCTTCATGTCTATGGGACTCAGTATCCTCATCTATAAAATGAAGTGGTTTGGTTTAATTAGATGACCTTATTAAGTGATATGTAGTTTTAAAATCTGTAATACTATAAGGAATTTAGAGATCTAGTTCAACATTCTTTTCCCTATTCTCAGAGACTCAAGAGGCTCAAGTCCAGGCTAGCATCCTTCCTGTCAAGTAGGAAATCAAATTCTACTTATATAGGAATATGAGATATATTTGGTTGAGAGGATCAAATCAGATAATGTAGGCAAAACACTTCATAAGCCCTAATTAGTTTTGTAAATATCAATTATTAAAAGTATTTTTATGAAAGTATTAAAAGCTTAAAGTTTGTACCTTCTCAGAGTATTAGCTTTTCAAAGTAGGGGAGACAGAGAGGAAAAGAAAAACAAGGAAGAAAACTCAAATGGTGGAATTTCAGGTGTTTTGGACTCCCTTTTGGAGCTTCCAAATTGCTCTCCAGAAAGGTTGGATCAATTCTCACATATCCCTTCCGACACTGATCCTTTCTGGGAGTGGTCACAGAATCTAGTCAATCAGTAAACATTTATTAAGTGCCTGCTATGTTCCAGACACTGTGCTCAGATCTGGGGATTCAAAATAAGGCAAAACAATCTTTACTCTATAGGAATTCACAAGACAACAAGCAAATATGTATACAGGAAAAATGGGAAGGAAATAAGAGAGAGAAGGCACTAGAATTAAGAGGGGATGAAAAAGCCTTCCTATAAAAGATGGGCTTTTACTTGGGACTTTAAAGGAAGACAGGAAAGGCAGTAGGTAGAAATGGGGAAAGAGATCATTCCAGTTATGGAGAACAGATAGAGGAAATGCCCATAGCTAAGAAATGAATTGTCTTGTTCTTGAAACAGTAAGCACTGAAACAACAGAACATTTTTTATTTCATTTTGGAGGCAATAACAAGTTTATCAAGTAAGGAAACATGATATTTGGACATGAGTTTTTGAAAAATCAGAAGGTATTGGGGGAGAGGGAATGGAGGGAGGAAGGGAAAAATGTGAAACTCAAAATCTTACAAAAATGATTATTGAAAATTATCTTAGTGTGTAGTTAGAAAAGTAAGTAAATCAATCAATCAATCAATAAAGCATAAAACTAATGAAAATAAGAAAGTTATATTGGAATGGAGAGAGATTTGAGTCAGGCAGATCCAAAAATAGGTTTCTGGGGGTAAGCAAGTTACTTGGAGCAGGTTAAAAATGTATGACCATGGAAAACATTACTATAATAGTCATGTTGTGAAAGTAAACATATTGCCCCCCCCCCCAAAAAAAACTTAAGAGAAACCTTAAGAAAATTAAAATTTAAGAAATATTCTTCAATCTGTATTCAGATTTTCTGTGAAAAGTTAGGTCATTCATACCTGATTGTTTTGCATTCTTATACTTTGTATAAGGTACATTTCCCATTTCATTTGTTCATGTATGTTTCTCCACCAGCAGAAGAGAGCTGCTAAAAATATCAATCACCAAAGATTCTTTTCTTCCTGTATTTCATCTCTTTGGCAATATAGACTGCGCAGTGGCACTGCTAGGCCAAAAGGTAGGCATGATGAATCATTTCATAATTCCTCCAACAGTGCATCAATGTTTCAATTTCTCCACATCCCTCCCAAAATTTGAAATTTTCTCCTGCCCTATCAACTAATACAATAGATATATGCTCCAACTGCATTTCTCCCATCAGTAGAGTGAGGTAGTGCTTTGCATTTCAAAATATACAAAAAATATTTAAATAGATTGCATTGATAACCTCATCTGAAAACTGTTCATATCTCCTGATAATCCTTCATTTGCGGAATGGCTCTTATTTTTTAAAAATTTGACTCAGTTCCCTGTGTTTGAGAAATGAAGTCTTTATCAGAGAAACTAATTTTAATATTTTTCCCCTATAGCCTCCATTGCTAGCTGTCTTTTTCTTCATCCTATCCCCCCATTCTATTTTCTCTCTCCTTTTACCCTGTCCCTCCTCTAAAGTGACTCCCTTTCCCAAAATCTACTCTCCCTCCTATCACCCTTCTACTTCCCTCCATTTTCTTCCATCCGTATCCTCTCCTATTTTCCTCTAAGATAAAATAGATTTCTATACCAAAGTGAGTGTGTATTGTCCCTTGATGAATCAATTTGGATGGGAGTAAGGCTCACTCAATCTCCCTCAATTTAACCTCTTCCAATCCACTGCAAAAGCTTTTTCAAGCCTCTTTTATATGACATAACTTACCCTAGTCTACCTTTCCTTTCCTATTCTCCTATTATATTCCTTTCTCCCTCATTGACTTCATTTAAAAAATATATTATACTTTCAAATTCAACTCCCTCCTGGACCTTATGATCTTTCTAACTACCCTAGTAAATGAGAATGTTCAAATGCATTATCAGTATCACCTTCCCATACAGGAATGCAAGTAGCTCAGCATCTTTTAAATCCCTCATGATTTGCCCTTCCTGTCTACCCTCTCTATGCTTCACCTGAATCCTATACTTGAAGATCAAACTTTCTGTTGAGCTCTGGTTATTTCATCAGAAAAGTTTGGAAGTCCTCTATTCATTGAATAACCATCTTTTCCCCCTGAAAGAATATGTTCAGTTTTGCTGGGTAGTTGATTTTCAGCTGTAATCCAAGCTCTTTTCCCTTCCAGAATATTATATTCTAACTCCCACAATTACTTAATGTAGCAGTTGCTGAATCTTGTGATATCCTGACTGTAGTTCCATGATATTTAAATTGTTTCTTTCTGGCTGCTTGCAATATTTTCTCCTTCACTTGAGAATTCTGAAATTTGGCTATAATATTCCTGGCAGTTCTCATTTTGAAAACTTCAGGAGGTGATTAGTGGATTGTTTCAATTTCTATTTCACCCTCTGCTTCTGGGATATCAGGGAAATTTTCCTGGATATTTTCTTTTTTAAAATTTATTTTCATCCATTTGTACATGCATATTTCCAAGTTACAAAATTTCCCCCCACTCTAACTTTCTACCTTCCTTCCCTCAGTTGGGAACAGTCAGGTTAGCATTTTACATCCATATTTTGTTAAGCATATTTACAAATTAGTAATTTTTGGTATGAGGAATTAGGATTAAGGGAAAGAGATACATAAGAGATAAAATGTTCATCAGATTTGGTAAGGGTGTTTTTTTCTGTTTGTTTTTTTTTTTTTTTTTTTTTTTTTTCTTCCACTGGTTAGGGATAATATAGTCCATAATCTGTCAAATATGGTTGTCCTAACTCTCTGGACTACCGAGAGGGATTGTTTCCTTCAAGGTTGTTCATCTCATATTGTTGATGTGTAAATTGTTCTCTTGCTTCTACTCCCTTCACTCAGCATCAAATCCTGTAAGTCATTCCATGCTTCTCTGGAGTCCAACCATTCATTGTTTCTTATAGAACAATAATATTCCATAGCCATTCCCCAATTGATGGGCATCTCCTCAATTTCCAATTCTTTGCCACTACAAAAAGAGCTACTATGAGTATTTTAGACCATGTAGGACTTTTACCAGTTCTTGCAATTTCTTCTGGATATAGTCCTCAATTTGGAATTGCTAGTCCTTTGGGCATAGTTCCATATTGCTCTCCAGAAAGGTTGGATCCATTCATAACTCCCAATCCTCCTACAACCTCTCCAACATTGATCATCTTCCCATTTTCTCATCTGGGACAATCTAATAGGTGTGAGATGATACCTCATTGTTGTTTTAATTTGCATTTTTCTAACCAATAGTGATTTGGAGCATTTAATTTCTTCATTTGAAAACTGTCTATTCATATCCTTTGACCATTTTCACTTAGGGAATGACTTGTGATCTTATAAATTTGATGTAGTTCTCTATATATTTTAGAAATGAGACTTTTATCAGAACTCCTGGTTGTGAAGATTGTTTCCCCAGCTTTCCACTTTTCTTCTAATTTTGGCAGCAT
The DNA here is from genome assembly GCF_037893015.1 of Macrotis lagotis. Classification (NCBI taxonomy): domain Eukaryota; kingdom Metazoa; phylum Chordata; class Mammalia; order Peramelemorphia; family Peramelidae; genus Macrotis; species Macrotis lagotis. The sequence continues at coordinate 10,179,659 of NC_133662.1, forward strand.
TGATTTTATTAGTGCAAAAACATTTTAATTTAATATAGTCAAATTATTATAGGCTGTGAGATGTGGATCTATGCCTAATTTTTGCCATTCTATTTTCCATTTTTTCCCAATAATTTTTGTCAAATATTGAATTCTTATCCCAGAGGCTGATTTCTTTGGGTCTGTCAAATCGTAGATTGATGTTGTCATTTACTGTGTTTTCTTATGAACCTATCCTAATCCACTGATCTATTTCTTAACCAGTACCAGGCAGTTTTGATGACTGCTGATTTATAGTTTAGTTTTAGATCTGGTAGAGTTGGCCAACTTTCTTTACAATTTTTTTTCCCACCAGTTGCCTTGCTATTCTTTCCCTTTTGTTGTTCCAGATGAATTTTGTTACTATTTTTCCTAGTTGAGTAAAGTAGTTATTTGGTAGTTTGATTGGTATGGCACTGAATAAGTAATCTAATTTGGATAGAATTGTCATTTTTATTATATTAGCTTGACCTAACCATGAGCATTTGACATTTTTCCAATTATTTATTTCTGACTTTATTTGGGTGAGGGGAGCATTATAATTATGTTCATAGAGTTTCTGGGATTGTCTCGGGAGGTAGATTACCAGGTATTTAATGTTGTCTACAGTTATTTTAAATGGAATTTCTCTTTCTAGCTCTTGTTCTAGGGCTTTGTTGTTCATATATTTCTATGCTGATGTGGGTTTATTTTATATCTTGCTACTTTATTGAATTTGTTTTTTCAAGGAGGTTTTTAGATGATTTTCTTGGATTCTCTAGGTATACCATCATATCATCAGCAAAGAGTGGAAATTTTACTTCTTCATCGCCAATTCTGATCCCTTCAATTTCTTTTTCTTCTCTTATTGCTAATTTTACATTGAATTTCTAATTCTAATAGTATTTCTAATACTATATTGAATAGTGATGTTGATAATAGGCAGCCTTGTTTTTACCCATGAATTTATTGGAAATGCTCTAAGTTTATTCCCATTAACTATAATATTTATTATTATTCCAATTAAATATAATATTTGTTATTTATCTAGATAGATACTATTTATTAGGTAGATACTATTTATTTTTTAAGGAAAACATTTATTCCTAAGCTTTCTAGTGTTTTAAATAGGAATGGGTGTTGTATTTTATCAAAGACTTTTTCAGCATCTATTGAGACAATCATATGATTTATGTTGGTTTTACTATTGATATGTTTAATTATGTTGAGTGTTTTCCTAATGTTGAACCATCCCTGACTGCCTGCCTGGTATAAATCCAACTGGATCATGGTGTATTATCCTTGTGATAACTTGCTGTAGTCTCATCGCTAAAATTTTACTTAAGAGTTTTGCTCATTTTAAGCAGAGAGATACATATAGAGTAAAGGTAAAAGGTTGGTGCAAAATATATTTTGTTTCAGCTGATGTGAAAAAAGCAGGGGTATCAATCCTTATCTCAGAAAAGCAGCTGCAAAAATAGATAGTGTTAAAAGAGATAAGGAAGGAAACTTTATCCTCCTAAAAGGTACCATAGACAATAAAGTTATTTCAATACTGAATACATATGCATCCAATGGGATAGCATCCAAATTCTTAGAGGAGAAGCTGAAAGAACTACAGGAAGACATAGAAAGCAAAACTCTACTAGTGGGAGACCTCAACCTCCCACTCTCAGGTCTATATGAATCGAATCATAAAATAAACAAGAAAGAAGTTAAGGAGGTAAATAGATTGTTAGAAAAACTAGATATGGTAGACTTATGGAGGAAACTGAATGGGGATAGAAAGGAATATACCTTTTTCTCTGCAGTACATGGAACTTATACAAAAATTGACCATGTACTGGGACATAAAATCCTAATGATCAGCTGCAGAAAGGCAGAAATAGTGAATACATCTTTCTCAGATCATAATGCAAAAAAAAGTCATATGCAATATTGGGCCAAGGAGACATAGACCTAGAACCAATTGGAAACTGAATAACCTCATTTTAAAGAATGAGTGGACCAAAAAACAAATTATAGAAAGAATTGACCATTTTATCCTAGATAAAGACAATAATGAAACAACATACCGAAACCTATGGGATTCACTTAAAGCAACTCTCAGGGGATATATTATATCTTTAAATGCTTACATGCAAATTAGAGAACGAGGAAATCAATGAACTAAACATGCAACTAACAAAATTAGAGAAAGAACAAATTAAAAATCCCCCAATTAAATACCAAATTAGAAATTCTAAAAATTAAAAGAGAAATAAAATCGAAAGCAAAAAGCTATTGAATTAATAAATAAAACCAAAAGTTGGTTTTATGAAAAAACCAATAAAATTGATAAACCTCTGGTTAATTTGATAAAAAAAGAAAGAAGAAAACCAAATTGTTTGTATCATAAATGAAAAAGGTGAACTCACCACCAATGAGGAGGAAATTAAAGTAATAATTCAAAATTATTTTGCCCAACTCTATGCAAATAAATTTGATAATCTAAGTGAAATGGATGAATATTTACAAAAATATAAGTTTCCCAGTTTAAATGAAGAGGAGATTAAATACCTAAACAACCCTATCTCAGAAAAAGAAATTCAACAAGTTTAAGGAAAAATTCTCCAGGGCCTGATGGATTCACAAGTGAATTCTATCAAACATTTAAGGAACAATTGGTTCCAATTCTCTATAAACTCTTTGGAAAAATAGGGAAAGATGGAACTCTGCTTAACTCTTTCTATGAAACCAATATTATGCTGTTACCTAAACCAGGAAGAGTTAAAACAGAGAAAAAAAATTATAGATCTATCTCCCTAATGAATATAGATGCATAAATCTTAAATAAAATCTTAGCAAAATGATTATAACAAGTTATCACTGGGATAATGCATTATGATCAAGTAAGATTTATCCCAGGAATGCAGGGTTGGTTCAATATTAGGAAAAATTTTAGTATACTCAATTATATCAACAACAAGCCTATCAGAAATTAATTGATCATATCAATAGATGCTGAAAAAGCTTTTGACAAAATACAGCATCCATTCCTATTAAAAACACTAGAGAGTGTAGGAATAAATGGCCTATTCCTTAAAATAATTATCAGTATCTATCTGAAACCATCAACAAGCATTATATTTAATGGGGAGAGGTTAGAGGAATTCCCAATAAGATCAGGGGTGAAACAAGGGTGTCCATTATCACCACTACTATTCAATATCATATTAGAAATGTTAGCTTTAGCAATTAGAGAAGAGAAAGAAATTGAAGGAGTTAGAATTGGGAATGAAGAGACATAACTCTCTCTCTTTGTGGATGATATAATGGTCTACCTAGAGATTCCCAAGAAATCATCCAAAAAACTACTGGAAGCAATTAGCAATTTTAGCAAAGTTGCAGGTTATAAAATAAACCCTCATAAATCCTCAATTTTTCTATATATGTCTAGCAAGTTACAGCAGGAAGAGCTAGAAAGAGAAATCCCATTCAAAGTAACCTCAGACAATAAAAAATATTTGGGAGTCTATTTGCCAAGACAGACTTAGAATCTTTATGAATGCAATTATAAAACACTTCTCATGCAAATTAAATCAGATTTAAATAATTGGGCAAATATCAACTGCTCATGGCTAGGTAGAGCTAACATAATAAAAACGACAACACTACCTAAACTACCTGTTTACTGCTCTACCAATCCAAATTCCAAAAAAAATTATGTTAATGAGTTAGAAAAAATTGCATGTAAAATCATATGGAGAAATAAAAAGTCAAGAATATTCAGGAATGTAATGGAAAAAGTGCAAAAGAAGGGGGCTTAGCCCTACCTGATCTAAAATTATATTATAAAGTATCAGTCATCAAAACTGTTTGGTATTGGCTAAGAAATAGAGTGGTGGACCAGTGGAATAGACTAGGTGCAAAAACAGGAGATGATTATAGTAATCTGCCATTTGATAAACCCAAAGAGTCCAGCTATTGGGATAAAAGCTCTCTCTTTGATAAAAACTGCTGGGAAAATTGGAAGTTAGTAGGGAAGAAACTTAGATTAGACCAACACCTAACACCCTTTACCAAGATAAGATCCAAATGGTTACAGGATTTAGACCTAAAAAACAATACTATAAGCAAATTAGAACATCAAGGACTAGTTTACCTGTCAGATCTATGGAAAGGGGAGCAGTTTATAAGTAAGGAAGAGATGGAGAACATCACCAAAAACAAACTAGATGATTTTGATTACATTAAATTAAAAAGGTTTTGCACAGATAAAACCACTGTAACCAAGATCAAAAGAAATGTAGTAAATTGGGAAACTATCTTTACATCTAATGATTCTGACAAAGGACTCATTTCTAAAATATACGGAGAACTGAGTCATATTTTCTTTTTAGTTTTTTTGCAAGGCAAATGGGGTTAAGTGGCTTGCCAAGGCCACACAGCTAGGTAATTGTTAAGTGTTTGAGACCAGATTTGAACCCAGGTACTCCTGACTCCAGGGCCGGTGCTTTATCCACTGCACCACCTAGCCACCCTTGAGTCATATTTTTTTTAAAAAAGCCATTCCCCAACTGACAAATGGTCAATGGATATGCAAAGGCAATTTAAAGATGAGGATATCATAGCAATCCATAGCCACATGAAAAATTGCTCCAAATCATTAATTATTAGAGAAATGTAAATCAAAGCATCTCTGAGGTACCACCTCACACCTCTCAGACTGGCCAATATGACCAGAAAGGATAATGATCATTGTTGGAAGGGTTGTGGGAAATCTGTGACACTATTACACTGTTGGTGGAGCTGTGAACTCATCCAACCTTTCTGGGGAGAAATTTAGAACTATGCCCAAAGGGCAACAAAAATGAGCATACCCTTTGATCCAGTAATACCACTACTGGGTCTATACCCTGAAGAGATGATGAAAAAGGGTAAAAACATCACTTGTACAAAAATATTCATAGTAGCCCTGTTTGTGGTGGCAAAGAATTTGAAATCAAGTAAATGTCCTTCAATTGGGGAATGGCTTAGCAAACTGTGGTATATGTATGTCATGGAACACTATTGTTCTATTAGAAACCAGGAGGGATGGGATTTCAGGGAAACCTGGAGGGATTTGCATAAACTGATGCTAAGTGAGATGAGCAGAACTAGCAAAACACAGTACACCCTTTCAGCAATGTGGGGGTGATGTTCAACCTTGATTGACTTGCTCATCCAACAATCAGGGACAATTTTGGGCTGTCTGCAATGGAGAATACCCTCTGTATCCAGAGAAAGAATCATGGAGTTTGAACAAAGTTCAAGGACTATTCCCTTTAATTTAGGGAAAAAACAGATATCTTATTGTCTGATCTTGTTATCTCTTTTTGTTTCTTCCTTAAGGAAGTGATTTCTCTCTCATCACACTCAATTTAGATCACTATACAATATGGAAACAAAATGAAGAGTAACAGATTGCTTTCCATGGGGGTCGGGTGGGGAGGGAAGTAAAATTGGGAGCAACATTGCAAAACTCAAATAAAATCTTTAAAAATTAAATAAAAATAAAGAATGATTTTTGCTTCAATATTCATTAGAGTAATGGAGTTATTTAAGCAATTTAATTCCTCTTCTAATGGAGACCATTTTATTTTTGTAAATGTTCATCCATTTCCCTCGAGCTGTACAATTTATTGGCAAAGTAGCTCCAAATTATCTCTTTAATTTATTCCTCATTGTTGGTTAGTTAGCATCCTTTTCATTTTTGATATTGGTAATTTGGTCATCTTCTTTCTTTTTTTTAAAATCAGATTAACCTAAGGGTTGTCGATTTTATTGGCTTTTTCATAAAGCCTGCTCTTAGTTTTATTTATGAAATCAATGATTTTCTTGCTTTCCATTTTATTAATCTCTTCCTTGATTTTCAGAATTTCTAATTTGGAATTTAATTGGAGATATTTAATTTGTTCTTTTTCTTACTTTTTTAGTTGCATACCCAATTCATTGATCTCCCCTTTCTCTATTTTATTCATATAGGCATTGAAAGTTATAAAGTTTCCTCTCAAATGTGTCCTGGATACATCCCATAAATTTTTGTATGATGTCTCATAATTATCCTTTTCTTGGATATAATTATTGGCCATTTCTATTTGCTGTTTGATCCATCCATTATTTAAGATAAAGTTACTTAATTTCCAGTTAGTTCTTGGTTTATTTTTGTTGACTCTTTATTACTTGTAATTTTTATTGCATCATGGTCTGAGTTGTGTATATTTATTATTTCTCCCTTTCTACATTTGATTTTAAGGTTTTTATGCTCTAGTACATGGTCAATTTTAGTAAAGGTGTCATGTACTGCCCAGAAAATGGTATATTCTTTTCTATCCCCATTAATTTTTCTCCAGAGGTCTATCATATCTAAATTTTCTAAGATTTCATTTACCTTCTTAACTTCCTTCTTATTTTGTTGTTAGATTTATCTAGTTCTGAGAGAGGGAGATTGAGGTCTCCCATTATTAAAGTTTTGCTGTCTATGTCTTCTTGCAATTCACTTAGCTTTTCCTCTAGGAATCTGGATGCTATACCACTAAGTGAATACATGTTTAGTAATGCTATAGCTTCATTACCAAGGTGCCTGTTAAGAAGATGCAGTTCCCTTCCTTATACCATTTAATGAGATTTATTATTGCTTTTACTTTGTCTGAGATTAGGATGGCTACCCCAGATGTATGGCTACTGTGAGCCAAATTCAGTGTTCAATAAGAGAACTAAATTATTATGATTTCAACAGACTTTTTTACTTTATTGTTTCTATCACTGACTGCTATTTGGTTCAAATTGATACTGAGCTTTTATTTTTGTAGGTACTTCCTAATATTTCATGATTGCATATTTGTTTTTTTCAATATTACCTTATTCACTGTGTCTTCATGGCAAACTGAGTTGGGAATGGAATCAGAATTGTGAATGCTTTTTGGAGGATAGTTCTCAAAGTTTAATCTCCAAGGATATGGTTCCTTGAAATTTTTAAAATTAAAAACAGCCATAGGAACTTGATCTTTGAACCATTATGCCATGCTTCTGATTCAGGCTAGCTGGTGACCAGTTAAATTAGAATTTTAAAGTATTCTCTACATTGGTAAACTAAAGAAAGTTGCCCATCAGCATAATAGGAATTTCCATTTAGGTAGTGTCCCCAGTGAAATCAGAGGTTCAGACAGAAAACAAAACTAAATTAAAACCCACCAATAAATTTAGTCCTCTACAGTTTTATGCTATTATAGTGAATCTTTAAACTATTCTCATGGATATGGGTGGGTAATGTTATATAATCCTCAATTTCCTGATTTGGTAATTAAGTCATAAAGAGTTTACTTATGGGTGAAGTCTGATAATTCTGGAAGATCCAAAACAAATATCCAAATCCGAATCCTATTGACTTTTTCCATTATACCACCCTAACTTTCATGATTGTAAAGACAATATTGGTAATGTGAAGATATTTATATTTCTGTTATCTTTGTGTCTTATTGAAAACAATAGCATTCTTCCTATTAATCATTGTTAGGCTTTTTAAAATTTTTGGATGGAGAGAGTCAAAGTAAAAGGACTTTTTTATTTCCCCAAGGCTGAAAAAAAATTGTTATCTAGTATGTAAGCAGTCAATCGACATATTTGCCCTGAGTGCTCAGACAAAAAATATCATCATCAAATCCTGTCAGTCTTTCTCTCCCTGATTGCAATCAGTAGTTCTCTTGGAGTATTGCTCTTTCTTAGTTTTTCTTTCTTTTGCCATCATTTGTTTGAAGGATTTTTATATGGAAGAGTCATTATATGGTTTCTATTGGCATCAGAAGGAAGAACTAGGGTGAAAGTTTCTAAGAGGTTACATAGAAGGAAACATTTCCTTATAGTTAGAGCTGTCCCAGAGTGGAACATACTGCTTCTATAGGTACAATGCAGAGGGTGGATGGGCATATGATAGAGAGACATGTGAGCTGGAGCCTTCAATGGGATTTATAAATGTAATTTCTATTGTCAGAGACTTTCCTTGATTTCTCTTTTCTATATTCAATGAACTATATTCATTTATACTTGTTGAAATGGTTCTTTGTATTAATTTCTCTATTTTTGCTTGTATTTTGTCTTCCAATATATATTTTGGCTTGGTATAGAGAGCTGAAGTTGAATTCAGGTTTCTTATCTAGTTTGCTGTAATTCTGTTTTGTGGATCAGCCACATGCCCTGTTATAATTGTGAATTTCCCCCAATGTATTTCCTTCCATTCTATTTTCTTCTGTTTATTCAGAGACAATGACAGAGAGAAACCTAAAAAAATCTCTATAACTAGTAGCCTTAGCTTTGATGAATAGTGAGGAAAGGATTGATTCTTGTAGGAATGGAGGGAAAAACTTGGAAAAATTCTTTTAGCTCTTGCTTTCTCTGTAGTCCAGTCTAGGGCTTCAGCATATTCCCTGGAAAAAGAAAAAAAAATCTTAAGGGGCTCTTGCATGTGGCTATTCATCATCATTCAATTATGATCAGCATTTAATTAATTCCTCAGAGGCTTACTTGCCCTCTTAGCAACTTGCAGTCTAGGCAGAAAACCCTTCTTGTTATAAAAAGAGAGACAAAATAGGACAAAGTGGATTGGAAAACATTCACAACTCATCATCATCAAGCCTGGTGTTTGACCAAGAGATGGAAGATGAATGGATGAGGTTGGAGGAAAATAGGTCTATTTTCTGAATACAGTTCCTAACAAATTGATGACAAAGGGTCAATATTTTGCCACCTCTGTGTCTCTTCAGGATTTATTTATGGGAAAGAATCTGAAAGTAAAGGTTCTCAATTTTTCTGGCTATTTTTACAAAGCACAAAGAGCATTATTTTCTCCTCATGGTCCCTGTGTTAGATGATTGGAAAGTTATTTCAGTTAAGTTGCCCATTCATATATCATTGTCTTTATGCTTGAAATTACAGATATTTTGAGTGATACTATGGACAGGGAATTTGAAAGGCCATCTTTTAAATTCTCCCTCCCTAGGTAAGAACCAAATCAATAATACTGGAGAGTAAGTTTCTCTCTTTTAAATGATTCACCAGGTTTCATGTTTCCCAATTAATGTTAACTTCTTCAGATGGTCTCTTCATTACTTCAGTTCTGAAGTTATAGTATAGGTATTTGTAATTTTTTATAGTTGCTATCTTCACTATTGTTCTGCATTAAACTAGGATTTTTTTTAGATTTTTCAAGGCAATGGGGTTAAGTGGCTTGCCCAAGACCACCCAGCTAGGTAATTATTAAGTGTCTGAGGTTGGACTTGAACCCAGGTACTCCTGAGTCCAAGGCTGGTGCTCTATCCACTGCGCCACCTAGCAACCCCTTAAACTAAGGATTTTTAAAGTCACCTAGCTACATATTTCTAACTTTTCCTAAAAATGTATAGGGTTAGGAAGTTGTCATAACTATTTCCCTCTTTGTAGATTGGAGATTTTGAAAATAAGCATGAAAAATTCCTGGAGTTGAATCATAAAAACAATTCAAATTACTCACTTTTTAGAAACTCTCCTATTAAGGGGTTTATAGAAAGATTTTAGCAAATAGGATTACAATAATATCTCTTCTCTGTCACTTTCTGCTTTTTAGTGCTTTATGCAAATTATTTCATTCAACTCTCACAGTAACTCTGAGTTAGACAAAGCATAAATTTCCATTTTATCTATTTAGCAAATGGGAAGTCTGAGGCTGGGTGACTTGTGCAGGAACTCATAGCTCCTAAGTGATATTGCTTGTCTTTGAACCCAGTCTTATGACTAAATTCAGTGCTGAAGCTTTGATTTTCAGTTTTCTATCTGATAACATGTATTTTTGACTTGATTCTCTATCATGTATTTTTTACCTCTTGCCTAAACTATTATTAATAGTATCTTAATCCATCCTCTATCCAAGCTACCAAAATTATCTTCCTTGAGCACAACTCTTATTATATTACTTTTGTTGCTTCCAGGGCAAAATAAAAACTTCTTAGCCTAGTATTTAAAACCTGCCACAGCCCTAGTCTACATTCTCTCCTTTATTAATACCATTTTGTTCTCTCTTATTCTCTCCCTAACCAACAACCCTTCCTTCTCCCCAACCAACAGCCACCTCTACTTTGCCATAGACACTCAGTTTATTTTCTTCTTTTTTTATAAAGCTGGAGATGAAAGGTTTGTAACATTTTTGCAAAGCATGAGGGAATAGGTTCAAAAAGGGTAAGGAGGTATTAACAGTTTAAGAAATTAAAATATGTCTTGGCTTACTTCCACTGAAATATATATATTGATTTGTTTGCACAGAATTTACTGCACTCTCTAGGTTCTTTGACCTAGGTTTTTTAAAAAGGCTTTTAATCTTTTTTGTCTCATGGATCACTTTTCAGAACAATAATTTTAAAGCATAAAGCACATAGCATTAGAGAGGAAGTCAATCTAAGTTTCAACGTATTAAAAAAAGCCTTAATTCTTGGACTCCCCTGAAACCTATTCATGCACTGCACCCCAGGTTAAGAATTCCTGCTCTAGGTGGATGTTAAAAATATAGAGTGCTCGTTGTGGCTTTGATCAGTCAACAAGGGTTGAAACCTTTGACCACTAAGATAAATAACCAAACAGAACAGGTTGGACCTGAGTAAAACAAAAAGATGTATTTGTACTATTTATCTGTTCATTTGATGAGGTGGACTGAAGAATTATGTCCAGGGGTCTCCAGTAATTCCTACCTAGTTTCTTGTTATCGAATAGTCTTCTGTTGTATTTGGTGAATTTAGTACTTGCCTTTTTAAACCTGTTCTTCAAGGATTTTAGTTCTTCTCTGTTTTTAAAGAAAAGCCTATGGGCATATTTTCTTTCCTGCTTTTCTTTTTGAATGAAATTGGTTTCATCACATCATTTATCCTTTTATCCTCTAGTTTCCCCAACCATATGATTTTCATATTCATAGTCAAGCCTTCTTAGGAACTCCTACAAATGAGAAAATCTGGTCCATCCTTCTATCTGATACAAGAATATCCTCTCAATATTCCCAAGGATGTTGCTACCTGGCCTCTTCTGTTAAGGGTGAAGTATGCCAATTACCTTAAAGGCTTTCTGATATAGAGCACTGAATTGGAAGTCAAACAAATTGACTTGGAATCTGGAACTATGTACTATGTTACCTTGAGAAAGTGACATATAGATCCGTAACTATGAAATGGGAATAATAATATTTGTATTACCTAACTTTCAAATTTACCTAAGGATCAAATGTTTGATAAATCAGAAGAGAAGCAATATGACATAGGAGATCTGATCAGATGGTTGACCTTGAGCTCAGAAGGATCAGGGTTAAAATTTTGCTTCTGGCATGTAATAGCTGTGTGACCACGAGCAAGTCACTTAATTTTTCAGTGCCCTAGGCAACTGTTTAAGATTAGAAATTACAGATTTATTGTAAATTTGCATTGGTGGAAGAAGTTTCCATACTAATGATTTATGAAATGACTGGTTTTGACAAAATTAAAACTTTAAGAACTATGTTTATGTGTTATTAGCCTTGAAGGCAGCCTATTTCATTTTTTAACACTAATTTGTTATAATTGCCACCACCACCATCCAAAATTATAGTCTTAGAGAGATGTTTAGGGGATTAAGAGAACAAATGATGAGTCCACAAAGATAGTATGTGTCTTCTCTGAACACTTTATATGTTTGCCTAAAAAACTATTTTATAGAGAACTCACACAAGGCAAGTGCTCAGAAGAAGTAACTAAAGGAAACTCTCAAGGTCTCTCTGAAGGACTTTGGTATTGATGATATGACATGGAAGACAATGGCAAAGGATCACCCAATATGATGTGCCCCCATCAAAGAATGATACTGTGCTCTATGAGTGAAGCAGAATTATAATTGTTCAAAAGAAAAGTAATATGCACAAATTTAGAGATATGTCCACTCCAAATGTTCATGTGGACCCTATGCCTAGTCTGAGGAACCACAACTAGACACATTGTACTCTAACATAATGATGTCATTTTGGTTCTCTTTGAGAATAAAGTACAACTACCAACTACATGTGTGTGTGTATACGCATACACACATGTATGTATATATGTGTGTATATATCCATTCATTTTTAGTCAGCCAAGTCCCACCTACTCACTCTTTTGCCTCAATTCTCCTGTTGAGAGCATAAGAAAACAAAATACACATATATACTGTCCATAAAAATCAATTTCCATGTTTATCATGAACTAAAACCATGTTTATCTCATTCAATATTCTGAATCCTTTACTTTTTTTTTCAGAAGGTGGTTTGCATGTTTCATGTCCTTTGGAATCCTGGTTGGTCATTGTCCTGATAAGAATTCAGCACAGTAGTATTCTATCACATTGGTATCATTAATTGATTCTCCAACTTATGGATATCTCCTCAGATTCCATTCTTTTCTACATCAAAAAAGAGCTATAATTTTTTTTGCACATCAATTTGTTTTATTTAGGACAAATACCTGTTTTAATCTTTTGCTGTTCATTTTTCAGTTGTTTCTGACTCCTGGTGATTCCATTTTAGACTTTCTTGGCAAAGACAATGGTGTAATTTGCCATTTTCTTCATTTAAAAGATGAAGAACTGAGACAAACTGGGTTAAATGACTTGCCCAGAAAATCTATGCTAATAAGTGTTTTGGATTTAGAATTAGGAAGATCAGTCTTCTGATCCACAATACTACTTAGCTATTTTCCCCTTAATCTATCATCTCTCTAATCTCCACCCTCCCTTCTTCCTTTTTTTCCTCCTACTTCACTGTGGAGTGAAATGTGTGTTGTGTATGTGTGCATGTGCATGTATTCATGTGTGTGTGTGTGTGTGTGTGTGTGAGTGGACATGTATTTACCCTTCTTTTAACCAGTTCAGATAAGAATGAAGCTCAAGTGTCAACTACCACTTCCAACCCTTCTTCCCTTTTCATCTAAATATCTACTTATACAAGCTTTCTTCTTGTTCATTATTTCCTCTTCTCCCTTCCCATTTTTTCTGATTCCTAAGAACCTAATGCTCTCATGATTACTCAATTGTATCTCTCATGTAGACAGATTCTGAGAAGTTAACACACACAGAATTGTACAAGTGGTACACTGCCTGGTTGAACTTGAAGACAGGAAGACTTGAGTATAAATCCTGTCACATATTTATTAGCTTTAATTATGGAAAGTACTTGAAAAGCACTCTATGTACCAGTTATATTTATTATCATTATCATTATTGTTACTATTATCATTATTATTCTCAATGTATTACCCATTGCAGAATTTTTTACTTTACATTTAAGAAGAAGGCATTGCTATTCAGAAAGCCATAAGTCATTAATATTGTAATTTATAGGGAGGCATTTTTGATGAGGGGAAATTGATATGGTATTTTGTAAGTTGTCTATTATAGTTGATTCTCTATTAGACTTTAACACATATTGTTGAAGAAAGAGAAATTTTGGCATTACCACCAATTCAGTTTTTGCTTTTCAGCAACTCATTCCTTGGAACTAATCCATGAAGTATGAGGGAGAATCAGAACCTCTGATAGGTAAGAATGTGACATTATCAAATAGAAAGAGAAAGGATAGTAAAAGGGATAAAAAAAGGGAGATAACTTTTACTTGATGTAAAATTATAGATAATTCTGAATCATTTAAAATGAATTAGCAGATGAGTGACTGACTAAAAATGACTGAAGGATAGTAGGAAGTGATTTGGGAACTACTACAATAATCCAGGTATGAATTTTAAGGTTATATTTAAAAGCAGTGGGAATAATAATAATAATGATGATGATGATACATCATTTATATAGCACTTTAAGTTTTGAAAAAATGCTTTCAAAACATCTCGTTTTATTACAGATGAAGAAATAGAGGTAGACTTGCTCAGGGATGCACAACTAGTGAGTGAGGTTAAATTTGAACTCTGGTCTTCTTGATTTAAGGTTCAATTCTCTATTCGTTGGAAAAAAGTAATCCATATTGCAAAGGGTAAATTGAAAGAATTGGCTCATTCTTTCATTATATTTAGAGAATGAAGGGCAAAGAGAAGTCAGAGTTGAATCTATTATTTTAAGTTTTGGTGTGCAAAGCAATTTACTTGATGCTAATGTATGAAGACTAAATTTTTAAAAAGTCCCTTCCCTCATTTACATTCCAATTTTGCTCATACTGAGTTTGAGATAGCCAACTAGAAATTTCCTAGAATTTAGAGAAATAGGATGTAAACACATAAAGAATCCTGAAGATATACCTATTTTTTATTTTCATAACCCCAGTTACTTCAGACCCAGACTCTTCAGGAAATTCTGAGATGCTTTGAGGCCCCCTCTTATGTTCGTTAATTGAAAGCAGCTTGAATTGCATTAATGGAATCCACTTTCATTGAGAATCAGTCCGTTATCACTGAGTTTGTGCTCCTCGGTTTCTCTGAGCTCCCTGATCAGCACTTCCTATTTTTCATTTTTCAGCTATTGTCTATTTAGCCACCCTTGTGGGGAACATGCTGATAATAGTGGCTGTGGTAAGTTCCCCAGGACTCCACATACCCATGTATTTCTTCTTGGCCAATCTCTCTTTCCTAGAGATGTTCTACATTTCTACAATGGTACTCAAGATGCTAGCAGGTTTCTTGAGGAAGGAAGTCATATCCCTAGCTGGTTGCTTGCTCCAGTTCTTTATTTTTGGTTCACTGGCCACAACTGAATGTTTCCTTCTGACTCTCATGGCAGATGATAGATATTTGGCCATTTGCTACCCACTCCATTATTCATGCTGGATGGGATGCAAGCATTATGTAGGCTTGGTGATCACTGCATGGTTATCAGGTTTTGCAGTGGATGGAATAATTGTGATTCTGATGGCACAGCTGAAGTTCTGTGGCTCCAACCATATTGACCATTTTTATTGTGATTTCTTGCCTGTGGTGGGACTGGCCTACTCTAACTCCCAGATGGTACAGGCAACAACATTCATCCTCTCTGTCATCTGCCTTACCATTCCATTTGGTTTGATCCTGACTTCTTATGCCCACATCCTTGTGGCTGTGCTGAAAGTACCTACAGGGGCCAGTCAAAGAAATCCTTCTCTACATGTTCCTCTCACCTGGCTGTGGTGTCCACTTTCTATGGGACACTTATGGTCATGTATATAGCACCCTCTAGTATTCACTCCAAGCTTCTCTCTAAAGATCATTGCTTTGCTCTATACTCTGGTCACTCCAATCTTTAATCCTGTGATCTATACCCTAAGGAACAAAGAGGTCTATCAGGTTCTCAAGAAGCTGCTTTGTAATAAACAATATGGTAACTCATCCTGAAATGAGGAGCAATGATAGTTTGTTCTGTCCTTCAGATACTTCAAGTCAATCTTCCTGAATGTTTGGGATAGATAACTTTGCCTGGTTTGTACATTTCTTAGATTTTTCACTTTGTTATTATTGTTATTTCAGTTGTGTCCAATTCTTTGTGACCTTTCTTTATTTGGGGATTTCTTGGCAAAGATACTGGAGTGATTTGCCATTTCCTTCTCCAACTCATTATATAGATGGGGAAATTAATTGTGAAGTGACTTGCTCAGGGATACACTAGTAATAAGCATCTGAGGCCAGATTTGAACTCAAGAAGACAAGTGTTCATTATTCCAGGCCTGGCACTCTATTCACTGTGACAACTAACTTCCTATAGAAACTCTCTGTTTTGATAAATGACTTCCATTTAATAAGTTTGCGAAAACCTTATATTGACAGAAGACTAGGTGGAGTTTCAAGGGGGTAGAGTTTAAATTTATTGTTGAATAATCTTACCTTGGAAAATGAAAAATGTTTCCGAGATCCCATGAAGCATTATTTCTCTAATAAGATTGTCCCACTTATTTTTCCAACTCAAAGTTATACTTAAATATTTTGCCATTTTTCAAGTATGACTCATTTTCCATCAAGCTTAATTTCCCCCCAAGGTTATACTTACCCTTCTTTCTTTCTTTTTCCCTTAGTTTTCAGTGCTCTTTCCCAAATTAGTTTGTATTTATAAGTATCTATATATCATATGATATGCCTATGGTACAAAAGTCTCATTGCCATTTTATATCTTGATTCGTATTTATATCCTTATAACTGAGATGTAATGAATCTTCATGTCTATAAGACTGATATTGAAATATATCTAGTGAATTTCTGGTGCTAAGATGGTGGAATGATGAAGGAACCCTTCTGATTTTCCCTCCAACTAACTATAAAACTACTTTAGAATTGATCTAGGAACAAATCAGATCATTAATCAGGCAGGAAAGGTCTATCTCACTGAGGTGAGAGGGAACAAAATCTAAGAGCAGCAGCAGCAGCCACTCTCACAGCAGGGGGACTACAGCAAGGCTATCCATTAGTGAGGCTTCACCCTCCCAACAAACCAGCAGTTTTTCTAGGCAAGTGAGCAGTCTGTGTAGTACAGCAAGGTGGCACCTCAATAACCCCACTATAAACCACCAGATACCCTGATCCCATTTTTGACCAGTAGTGAACCCCTTCTTTCTCTAAACAATAGTGAGAAGCCATCTTGGGACCAGCAGAGAGACCGTTTTACCATACCAGCCCAGCAACCAGACTCCATCCTTGGAGCAGGACAGCAGCTTGGTTTCACATTGGGGTAGAGCAACAGGGAGGCCCTCCTCCTGCAGTAGAAGCCAGAGAGGAAGTCTCCAGAGACTTCTAAGCAACTAAGCCCTGAATATCAGTAAAAACCAGAAATAAGACCCAGAGCCCCAGAAGAAAAATTTGGAACAATGTAGGACCAGAATTCAACTCTCACACAAAACACTAAGTTACAAAGAAGGGAGAAAAAAATGAGTAAAAAAACCAACAACAAAAAAGAACTTAACTATAGAAAGTTACTATGCTGACAGGGAGAATCTAGGCATAAACTTAGAAGAGGGCACTAATGTCAAAATGACTACATGTTAAGTCTCAAATTTTATTTCAGGCCTAGAAAAGAATTCCTGGATGAACTTTTTAAAGGATTCTGAAAAGCAAATTTCTAGAAGTATAAGAAAAATTGTGAAAGGAAATGAGAATAATGCAAGAGAATAATGAAAAAAGATACAATTTCTTGGGAAAACATATATAAAATTTATGGGGGAAAATAATTCCCTAAAAATTGAAAAAAAGGGCAGCTAGGTAGCACAGTGGATAGAGAACTGGCCCTGGATTCAGGAGTACCTGATTTCAAATCTGGCCTAAGACACTTAATAATTACCTAGCTGTGTGGCCTTGCAAAAAAAAAAACTTAAAAAAATAAAAAAATTGAAAAAGAAAGTACAAAAGCTCACTGAAGAAAATAATTTCTTAAAAGTTATAATTGAGTAATTGGAAACTAATGATTGCATGAAATATCAAAATACGATAAAAAACAAAAATTAAAAGTTAAAAAAAGAAAATTTCTTATTGGAAAACCACTTGCCTAGAAATTAGATCTAGGTGACATGAGAATTATTGGACTATCTGACAATCATGATAACAAAAAATATTCTCTATAGTATCTTTTAAGAAACTATCAAAGAAAGCTACCTGAATATTCTAGAACTAGAGAGAAAAATAGAAATCAAAAGAATCACCACCAATCACCACCTGAAAGTGATACCCAAATGAAAACTATCAGGAATATCATAGCCAAATTCCAGAACTGTTAGATCAAAAAGAAAGCATTGCAAGCAATTTAACTATTGTATGGATTACATAGGACTTGGTATTTTTCACAATAAAGAATTAGAGGATTTGGAATATGAGATACCAGAAGAAAAAGGAGTTAGGATTACAATCAAGTTTCATCTAACCAGCAAAATTGAATGTAATTTTTTGAGGGTAAAAATTAGACATTTAACAAAATAGAAGACTTCCAAACATTTCTAATGAAAACAATTGAGTAACATATTTGACTTCCAAATACAAGACTCAAAGAAAAGATAAAAAGGTAAAAAATAAGAAATAAGAAAGTAAAGCATAAAAATCTCAGTAAGATTAGACAATTGCCATTTCTAATATTTCAACTTAATATTTATAATAATCTTTGCCATATTATTGAATTATGTTACATGAAAAATATTTTAATAAAGTCAATAATTTTATTACCATAAGAGCAATAAGGAAAAGTATATGAAGATAGAGGGTATAGATATGAGATGTTATCCCCCAAAACAAAATAAAATAGTAAGAAAGAAAATTTTGCTGGAAAAATAAAAAGGAGGAGATTGAATAAGGTAAATTGTCCTACATAAATGTTGCATAAAAGAGCTATCATAATGGAGGAGAAGATGAGGAAAGTGGCAACCAAATCTTAAGCTTTACTCTCACCAAAATCTACTCAAAGGGGGAATAATGTGCAACCCAGTTGGATACAGAAATCTATCACAATGCATAAAAAAAATAAAAAGGAATGGGGATAATAGAAGGGGATGGAGGACAGAAGAATAGAACAGAACAGAACAGAACAGAACAGAACAGAACAGAACAGAATCGAATCGAATCGAATCGAATCAAATCGAATCGAATAGAATCGAATAGAATAGAATAGAATAGAGGAAATATTGAGGAAAGCGGTGTTCAGAAATAAATCTCTTGTGAGAATGGAAAGGGTTGATTATGAGGGGCAGAGCAAAGCAAATAAAAATGACAAGGAGACAAATACATAGTAAGGCATAACTATAAATGTGAATGAGATGAACTTATCCATAAAATGGAAATAGATAGAAGAATGAATTAAAATTGTTTATAAGAAACACATTTGAAACAGAAATGTCTACAGAGAAGGTAAGGGACTGGTAGCAAAGAAAGCAGGGGTGGCAATCATGATCTCACACAAAGCAAAAGCAATAATAGATCTAATTAAAAATAAAAAAGGAAACTATTTTGCAAAGAAAGGCACCATAGTAATATCAATACTGAGCATATATGCACTATGTGCATCTAAATTTTTGAAGAAGTTGAGTGAGTTATGGGAGGAAATGGATAATAAAACTGTATCAGTGGATGACCTCAACTTTACTCTCTCAGAACTAGATAAACCTAACAAAAAACCCCAAGAATTAAATTAAGGAGGTCATATAAAATTCTGGTCCAAGCATAAATGCAATTTAAAAAATATATTTTTTAGTCAAAGCAAAAGAATGAATTATATGCCAAATTAATGGTATTGATAGAACAGCTACGAACCCTTAACTTTTTACAGATAGTAAGTATAGTTATCATGTGGTCAGATATATAGAAACAGCTTTTATTAAACATGGCACTGATGAAAAATTATATCAAGTCTTTAAAGAGTTACAGAAGTTAAAAGAGCTAGATATAATCCTTTTTGAATATATATATATATATATATATATATATATATATATATATATACATTCCCACACTGAATTACCTGGGCCTATATATGAAGGCAATCATAGGGCTGATCAATTTACCCTTCTACTTATAACCTTAGTAGAAGATCAAGCTAGGCAGTGTCACAAAAAATTTCACTAGAAAGAATTTAAAATCACCAGAGAGCAAGCAAGGAATATAGTAATAACCTGTCAACAATGAATTCCATATTTACCTACCCCTACAAATTATTCTAAGAATCCTAGAGGCCAAATTCCTAATGAAGTGGGGCAGATGGATGTGACTCATTATACATCTTTTGGAAAAATGAAATTCATTCATGTTACTGTAGATACATTTGGTTCATTTTCAATGGCAACAGCACATAGTTCAGAGGCTACACAAGGTGTGATTGATCATTTATTATTTATTATTTATGCCATTGTTTTGCTATTGTAGGGATACCAAAATCTACAAAAACAGATAATGGTCCTGGATATACTTCTATGGCATTTAAACAATTCTGCCTATATTACAATATACAACATATTACAGGTATTCCCTATAACCATACTGGTCAAACTTTAGTAGAAAGAAAACATAAATATCTTAAGAGATTTCTCAAAGTGCCAAAGAAGAGGGAATATATAGGGACAAAGGGGAAACAAGAAAGGAGAATAAATCTTGCCTTATTTAGCATGAATTTTTTAACATTGAATGATAAGCAATTAACACCTGCGGAAAGATTTTTTTAAGGATATGTAACATGAAGAGAAGGGCATGGTGACATGGAAGGATCTTAATACATGAACAATGAAAATGACTGGATCCACTATTAACCTGGGGTCGAGGGTATGCTTCTGTTTTGTCCACAGATGGAGAAACTATCTGGGTACCAGAAAGAAACATCAGACCGTGCAGACCAGATGAATCAAGTAACAGAGAAAATGAATAATTTACACTTAAGAAATTGAAAAGGAAAAGATGAGAGGAGAATACATCATGGACTTATGGGACAATCTATGATGCTTACTTTACTCTAAGAACAATTTGGGGACTTAAAAGGAATTGAATATTGGACTTATGTTCAAAACCCTCCATGGTCACTATTCTACAATGAGGAGAGAGCATGGTTGAAATTGTTTTAATTGGGGAAGCTGCAGATTATTTGGGATATAACAAAGTTCCTACTGGAGATATCAAAGAAGAAATGCTGAGAAGAAAAGTTAGGCATGTTTTCTCTTTTTAAAATACTGTGACACCTATATGTTTTTGTAAAATGTGTACTGTTGAACCATGTGTTCAATTAAGTAAAACTAATCATTCAACTCATCCAAATATTTATAACAGGGGAGCATTTAGGACTTTAGAAATATCAGGAATTCCATTTGTAGAAAGTATTGAAGGAAGAAAGATAATTCCTACAGAATCTCTTTGTTTAAATTTACATGCTTGGGATTTCAAAAATGAATGCTTTGCAACCCTGGGTTGCCTGTCATACCCCAGATAGAAGAATTTATGATCATTCTATTTTGCTGCAAGTGTGGAATTCTCTTGGTAGAATTTTCCATTGAGTATTCCAGGCTATATTAAACCAATTATATATCCAGAAATAGGGTTAGCTAATTCAGAGATATGGAAGGCTATGGCAGTTATAGATGAGATGAAGTATATACAATGGAATAAGATGTTAGACAAAATATCTTATGAAGAAAAGAAATTATCTGTGACTGCATGCACAGGACCAGATATTGCCTTCATGACAGGATATTTCAAAGATGTCAATATTATCAGAGAAGAAAGGTGGATATAATGTTAAATGTTATAATTGCACTATTCGAGCATGTATAAATAAGGAAGTGGAGGATAATGATGTTGTTTTCATGATAAGACAACCAAAATTTGCCCCACCAAGGTAGAAAGATGGTATATGTCTTCTGCTGATGAGTTCTTAGAAAAAACATTAAAGAGAATTAGGCAGAAGAGATGTGTTAGTTGCATTGTGTATCATAGCAGCCATTATAGCAGCTACTTTGGTGATTATTTCTGTACAAGTAGGGAATAAAGAAAAAATTGGAAGCTAAATATATTCAAGAATTATCAGAAGATGCTCAGGAGAGAATTAATGATAATCTTTATCATTTGATTAATGCATTACAAACCTCTGTATTGAACAATTGCAATGTGTTTATAGATTTTCTGCTATTTGTGATACTCCTTTAAAATATAACACTTCACTTATTCCATGGGATAATATAAAGATTATTTGAATGGAATATGGTATAATGATTCTATAACTATGGATATGAATCAATTGCATAAAATTGTTAATAATATTGCATTGGCACCTAGAATGGAAATGGATTCAAATATTGATGATTTGTTTAACTTAGTTAATAGATTTCATCCTTTTCAATTTATGAACTTATTAGTGAGCATGCTTCCTGGTATCTTTGCATTATTATTGATATTGTGTATTATACCCATTTGTATTAAATGCCTTTTGTCATTGGGACAAAACATAGATGGACTGACACACCACAGCATGCCTAAGAAGGGAATCTGTAGAGGGCTAGTCCCAGGGAGTGATATTCACATATCCTTGGTGATCTTCTTCATCAAAGGTGTATATGGATTATTGCTCATTGTATGGATCTGTTGGCTCACCAGTGAACCTTGACCTAGGATAATCTGTGGCTCCAGGATGGTTGTAAAAGGTTTCTCTGATAAAGAAGCATGCATTTTTCTAAGAACAAATATTGTAAATTTACACAGGAAATTGTAAAACTGGGTCTCTTTTAACCCTTCATTCCTGAGATAAGTTTTTGCTATAAAAAGTCTGAGTTTCCAAAAATAAAGTTGGTAGATTTTCACTTCCCGACCTTTTGTGTTTGGATATGTTTGTCTACCTGACCTGACTCTCTGAAATTCATGTCCAGACTCACACCAGAGCTATTGCAGGTGATAACCAACTTTCCAAATTAATTTTGATACAATTTAAATAAAATACTAGAAAAGAGATTTCAGCAATATATCACAAAAATTATAAACTCCAAATTAGAATTGGACAAATAGAAACTAATGATGTTATGAGATTCAAAGATTCTATCAAGCAAAACTAAAAAACTGGAAAAAATAGAAGAAAATGTAAAGTACCTTTCAGGAAAATTAATCGATTTGGAAAATAGATCCAGAAGAGATATTTTGCAAAGTATTATATATTGTGTACTGCCAAAAAATAAACAATTTAAATATCAGGGAGCCATAGTCAGGATTACACAGGACATAATCAGTTTTTACATTAAAGTATTGGAGGGCCTAGAAAATGATATTATAGAGGGCAAAAGAGCTTGAATTCTAACCAAGAATCAGCTAAAATGCAAAATTCATGCATGGGAAAAATGGATTTTCAACAAAATAGAGTACTTTCAAACTTACCTGAGAGAAAGAACAGAATTCAACTAAAAATTTTATCTTCAAATACAAAAACTCAAGAGATCCATAAAAATGTAAGAAGAAAAAAAAGTTAGACATTAAGACCAAATAGGACTTAACTCTTGAAAATTGTATTTCACTTAGTATAGTTGAAAGGAGCATAGTCTGTGGCTATAAATTGATCATTATGTAATGAGAGTTGTATTTCTGTTGGAACAATCGGAGATAGGATATTTGGACATTACGTTTGGGTATAAATTGATCAAGATGTGATGTTTATGGTCCTTGGGAATTTTACTTCTTTCAAGATAACTTAAAGGAGTATGCTAGATCAGGTATAAAACTGGATTATATAAGGAGAAGGCAGAGGCATTAGAGGATAATCAACCAGACATGAATAGGCACAAAGGACCTATTAGAGTAAAGGAAAGTAAAGACAGTGTAAACACTGAGTAAATCTTACTCTTAACTAATTTGGTTCAAAAAAGGAATAATATACATTCCTAATTGTGTTTAGAAATTTATCATAGGAAATAGAGGAAAGGTCAGTGTGAGGCAGGCAGCAGTAAGAAGCAAAACACTGATGGAAAGGAGAAGGAAAAGTAAAATAATGGGGGAAAATAAAATGGAGAAAAAGGAAAGAAAATTGTCCAGATAAAGCCAATGCAGCCAAAAATGGAAGAAATACAGAAAACTGGGAAACATTTTCACATTTTGTTAAAGTATTTCTGTTAAAGGACTAATTTCTGAAATATATAGAGAACCTTTTGAATTTGTTAGAATAGAAGTCATTCCCCAATGATAAATGGTCAAAGGAAATGAACAGGTAAATTTCAGATGAAGTTTTATAACTATTTGTGGTAATATGAAAAAATGCTCCAAATCATTAAAGATCAGAGAAATACAAATTGAAACAACTCTGAGGTAGCTCCTCATGCCTTTTCCATTGGCTAAAATGACAAAAAAAGAAAATGATCAACATTGGTAAGAATGTGGGAAAACTAGGACACCATTGCATTATTGATGGAGTTGTGAACTAAACCAGCCATTCTGGAGAGCAATTTCAAATAGTGCCTAAAGCGTAATGGAGCTGTGCATACCCTTTGATCCATAAATACGAGTATTAGTTCCATAACCCAAAAAGATAATAAAAAAGGGGAAGAGGTACACAAGTACAAAAATATTTAAAGTAGCTCTTGTCATGGCAAGGAGGAATTGGAGTTGGGGAAATGTTCATCAATTGGGGAGTTGTTGAACAAGTGCTATAAGGAATAATGAGCAGACAGACTTTGGAAAAGACTGGAAGAACTTGCATGAACTGATGCTGAGTGAAATGAGTAAAATCAGGAGAACATTGTCCATATTAACAGCAACATTAAGAGATGATCAACTATCTATGTTTGCAGCTCTTCTCAGCAGGTCAGTGATTAAGGACAATCCTGAGGAACTTTTTATGTAAAATCCCATCCATACTCAGAGAAAAACTATGGAGTCTGAATGCAGAGCAAAGAATACTATGTTCACTTTCTAAAACTTCTTTTATGTTTTTTTCTTTCCTTCACATTGTTCCACCTTATCCCCTTAGTTCTAATTCCTCTTTCACAAGACTAATAAGGAATTATATTAAACACATATGTACAATCTTTATCAGTGTGTTCAAGAAAGACTAGTACATCTGGTATGAGGACTGCCAAGCCCTTTTCAGGACTGCTTTCCACCCGAATCACCTAAATCTCACCTGTGACTCCAAGAAGCTATGAAATACACAGTGGCAACACCACAGGTGGGCTAAACCAAGTTGAGGGCAAGAGAGAGAGTCTCATACTCATTGATGAATTGGAGAGGGGAGTGTCTACCCCAAGCACGTGAAGTCTTCCACTAGTGGAATGGGAGGATGAGAACAATTTACTCCAAAGTCCATGAAGCAGGTGCTGTGGAGCACTTAGAATTTGGTTAGGCAATAGACACTAATGTCATCCACTGCATCTAAAATCATCATTAATTATTATTAGGGGCGGCTCTGGACTGGGGCCCCCTGAGAGGACCGTGAGATGCCCAGAGGTTAGAACCTGCCTTCGGGTACTGGGATGGCCTCGGTATGGGCTGGCTCCACCCTCAGGGGGAACTCAGGAGGAGCAAGACCACCTACTAGGAGGAGTTAGGTCTGGGGATAAGAGGGAAAGTACAGAAGGGCTCGGAGGGATTCTTCGTAACAACAATAAAGAAGTGAACCTCTCCTCGGGTGCTCTGCCTGGTTTGTTCTCCCCTCCCCCACCCCGGGTGGGGAGCCAGAGACATCTGAAGACCTTGGGTTAAGGTAAGTAGAGGGCGGTGGCTGTAGGGTCAGACAGACCCCTCCTGCAACAGTTGGCGCCCATCAACGTGGGGCCGTTAAAATTTGACCGCCTGTCCCCTTGAGCAGGCTCAAGAGGGACTGCCAGGCAGCCTCAGGTACTAGGGTACTTGGGAAGATGGGACAGGGTAGAAGCTTACCCTTAATAGAGCCCGAGGAGAAAGGGGTTCTAACTTGCCAGCTTTACAAGCTGTGCAAGCTCAGTGGGATAAAGATACATCTTAAGACCTGCAGGCACTTTATAGATAAAATATGGGACATTAGCCCATGGCTCCAACACTCAGGCATAGACCCGGAAAGGTGGCGGGTAGTAGGACAACAGATGGCTTCTTACCAGGAGTCGTGCCCCGGGGTCTTAACGCCTGAGGATTTTACTATCTATGGAGTAGTAGGAGCGATCCTGTGTCCCCAACACCAAGCCCCTCCGTTACAACGGGACAGTGAGAATCAGGTGGGGTCCTCTTTGTTAGACCCCTCTGATGATGAGAGTGGTGAAGGGGAAGTTCCTCCGTTGTACCCATGGGATGATCTCCATGGGATGCCTAAGGGGTCCCCCAGGGAGAGTGCTAAGGGGGTAGAGGGGCCTGGGATACACACAGCAGAAAGGATAAAGAAAGTGCAGAAATGGCATACAACGAAAGAAGAGGAGGTGCCTTCGTGGCGCTTTAAAAAATCAAAAGAGGAAGTGCCTACGTGGCACAGTAAAAAATCAAAAGAAGAAGTGCCTATGTGGCACAGTAAAAAATCAAAAGAGGAGGTGCCTACGTGGCGCAGTAAAAATTCTAAAGAGGAGCTGAGGGCGGGACATTTTTCTCCCTCATCTCAAGGAGAGGAACTGAGGGCGGGGCATTTTTCTCCCTCATCTCAAGGTCCGGAGAACACCGCCCTCCCTATGGCAATGGCTTCCTTGTCCCTAGGAGGTTCATCCTCATTTCAATACGGAAAAAAGGGGCAACAGAGAAAACAGGGAGTTCTGGCTGCCAGTATAGCACAAGCAGCTGCTGAAGGGGAAGACATAGATTGGGAGGACTGGGGGTTGTACTCGATTTTAATAGAAAATGCGGGAAGTTATGATGAAAAGAGGAATCATCGCCCGGTGCCTTTCAAATTAATAAAAGAACTAAAGGAGGCAGTATCTAAATATGGCCCTTCAGCCCTTTATATAAGAAAGTTGATTACAAATGCCTCAGCAGGCTTCCCATGGACCCCATTTGATTACAATGAGGTGATGGGAGCGGTTTTAGATCCATCTATGCATCTCGCATTTCAGGCTGCAGTAAGGAGGGGTGCTTTGCAATATATAAAACAGCATGACATTGCAAATGAAGAAGATGCTATGCATATGATCACCGGAACTGGGCCCTATGCAGATTTGGACGCCCAGATAACCTATGATCGAGGGGTCTTGCAGGCAGTGGCTACTTGCCATGAGGAAGCTTTAGATAAGTTAGGTGCTATGAGTGGACGAGGCACTGCAAAATTAGTGGGACTGAAGCAAAGGGCCTCTCAAACTCCTATACAGTTCATTAATGAAGTACAGGAAACAGTAAGGAGAGTTATGGGCACTGGGCCAGGCACTGATGTCCTTACATATCAACTTGTGAAAGAAGGGCTTCGACCTGAGTATAGATCTATAATTGTAGCCCTTCCCCCCCTCAGCTGGCCTGTATGATCTGACTGACAAACTTTTAGACACTCCCGTGCAAGAACCCACTCAGATGATGGCTGCCTCTATCGTAGATGCCAACAAGGCACTGATAACGGCACTGCAACAGTTTGGAAAAGCAGGGAAATGCTTTAAATGTGGCAAACCAGGACATTTTAAGACTCAGTGCCAAAGTCAGAGAGATCAGGTACAGCAGCCAAAGTGTTATGGGTGTGGGAAAACAGGTCATATTGTCAAGTATTGTCGTGCCCAGATGAAAAAACAGGGAAACGGACGGTGGGGGCTCCCAGCTGCAGGCCCCCCTCCCCCAGGAACATATGCAGCAGCACAGAATCAGAAAAATCCATATACCAAGCAGTAACTGTATGGGCCACAGAAAATAACGACCCGATTAAAATGGCCCCCTGGGAAACCTTAGCAGTTACTGTTGAGCCAAAGCCACATCCCAGGTTAGTAGTGGGATTATCGGGTTATTCAGATCATATCACACATTCTCAATTGTTAGATCCAGGAGAATCCATCATTTCTGTCACCAACCCTCATGCTTATGAGATATATTTAAATCCAGGTGACAGTGTAGGGAAAGCCATACCCCTGCCATGGCTACAGGCAGCTCAGCCGATAGATCAGCCTAGGATGCAAGTGAACTGGGTCCAGCCTATACAGCGGGCTCGCCCTATGATAACCCTCAGGGTAGAGGGCATTTTAATTGAAGGAATGATGGATACAGGAGCAGATTTCTCTGTTATAAATGACAGACAGTGGGATAGCTCCTGGCCCACTGTTGCAGCTACCCAATTAGTGATGGGGGTAGGGGGAAACCAATCAGCTCTTCAATCTGCTAGGCGTCTTAAGTGGGAGTATGAAGAAGATACAGGGTTTTTCCGACCCTTAAAAATCCAAGGTCTCCCTTATGCCCTCTGGGGCTGAGATCTTCTCTCACAGCTTTCTTTGTCTCTTGTCACCCCGGAACATATTCAGGGAAATTAGTGGGGGCCACTATAACATCGGTGAGCAGCCCACCTATTACCTGGACTACACAGAAACCAGTCTGGGTAGAGCAGTGGCCCCTTACCTCTGAAAAGCTCACCGCTTTACACCAAATAGTGGAAGAATTAAAGAGTACTAATAAAATTGAGCCCACTACAAGCCCTTATAATTCTCCTGTATTTGTGATAAAGAAGAAATCAGGCAAATGGAGAATGTTAATTGATCTACGGGCTGTCAATGCTTGTATGGTCACTATGGGTACTCTACAACCTGGCTTACCCTCTCCAGCAGCAATACCTCAAGGTTGGCAAATAAGCATAATAGATATTAAAGATTGCTTTTATAGCATTCCTCTCCACCCACAGGATAAAGAGAGGTTCGCCTTCTCTGTACCATCTGTAAATTTCCAGGAACCATACCAAAGATATCAGTTTTGGGTACTCCCTCAAGGCATGGCCAATAGTCCCACTTTGTGCCAAATGTATATTCAAAGTATTTTGCACCCTATCAGGAAACAGTATTCAGGTAGCATGATAATTCATTATATGGATGATATTCTCCTGGCCGATGTGGATGCTGGACAGTTAAAAAGGTTGCAATCTGCAGTAATTGAAGTACTAGCTTCCCATGGCCTTTTGGTAGCTCCAGAAAAAGTACAAGAAAATCCACCCTTTTCATATTTGGGTCACACTCTGCAGGGAGGAAGGATATCCCATTTCCCTCGCCAAATTGACATGTCCAAAGTAAAAACTTTAAATGATTTCCAGAAATTGATAGGATCAATTCAGTGGCTTCGTGCAGTTGTACCTATACCAGATTCCCTTCTCACTCCATTGTATAACATTCTACCAGGCAGCTCTAATCTGATGTCCCCCAGAAGGTGGACAGCCGAAGCCAAAGGTGCCTTAAAGCAAATTATGGAAAAATACAAAGCCAAAATAGTACAGGTGGAAACATCACAGCCTATTTATTTCCTCATCCTAAATGATTTTACCCCTTTTGGATGCCTCTTCCAAGTACATGGAATTTTAGAATGGCTGTATTCAAAAAAGACTAAAGCGGTACTCCCTGATAAATGGGAAGAATATGGACAGTTCTACCTTACAGCTATGAGGCGTTGTTTGCAACTGTTCGGCAAACATCCCATCATTACTAACCCTTATTCAGAGTTGACCTTGCAACAGTTAGCCTCAACATCACCCACTTGGGCTGTTATAATAACCACTTGCCAATTTAAAAGGGTCACTTTTCCCCCAGAGATTCGAGTTTTCCTCCCTCTGCCCTTAAAAAGGCCAGATCCTATCATTGCACATCAACCCGTGAATGGACCTAATGTCTTTACCGATGCCACTAAGCATTCTAAGGCCTCGGTTTACATTCCTAGATACAAAATATTAAAAGTGTTCAATACTCCATATACCTCAGCCCAGAAAAATGAACTTTATGCTATTCATCAAGCTCTTTTATTATGCCCTGCTGAGCCTGTAAATTTAATAACTGATAGTTTATATTGTGCACAGGCTCTCATGAAATTGCCTGAAGCTATGATTCAAGGGAGATCTACAATAGCTACGTTGCTTTCTGCGGTCCAACAGTTGTTATTGGAACGCGCATACCCCATTTATGTTATGCATATACGATCTCATCAATCAGTCTCAGGTCCAATCTATTATGGGAATTCAATTGTTGATAAAGCATTGATTGGTTCACTTTTTATACCAGCTCAGCTAGCCCACCAAAAATACCATCTTTCTGCCCGATCGTTAAGGAATCTTTATGGGCTCACCAAAGAACAGGCCCGACAAATAGTCAAGCGGTGTTCCGCTTGTGCCCCTTTTCGCCCTCCTCCCAAAGAATTAGCAGTGAATCCCCGTGGGGATCGCCCTAATGCACTATGGCAGATGGACATTACACACATGGGCTCAATACTAATTCATGTTTCTGTTGACACTTTTTCTAATTTTATCATGGCCTCTATACAACCCAAGGAGACCACACGTGCCACTATTGACCATCTATATACACAATTTTCGGTTTTTGGAGTCCCTGGAGCCTTAAAGACAGACAATGGTCCTGCCTATACTTCCTCCTCGTTTAAGACCTTTTGTGCAGAGTTTAACATACATCATATTACCGGCCTTCCTTACAATCCTACAGGCCAAGCTATAGTGGAACGAGCAAATCGCACACTAAAGACTACTCTGCTTAAACAAAAAGAGGGAGATAGGCGTAAGATAACTAGAGGTGAATTAGCATTAGCTCTATATACCATAAATTTTTTGCATTTCCATGATGATGGCACAAATTCTGCTATGAGATATTTAGGAGGTTTGGATCGTTGTGTCAACACCCAGAGCCCAGGCAAGACAAGCTTGACCCAGGCTCCCCGTACCTGCTTAACAGGAACCACAGTCTTTTGGAGAGATCCAATAGGCGAGTGGCGTGGGCCTGGAATAGTACAGTGCAGAGGTCAGGGATTTCTTTCCATACTGCCAGATGGGGAAGACCAGATGGGTGCCAATCCGGAGGGTGCGAGAAGTCTCTACCGAGACCAGTGTCATCGAGACGGCGGGGACGTCGAGGCTGGAAGCGCCCTCGGGCACAGAGGAACTAAAGGAGACATGACATCCTGGAGATCATCCTCCTGTTGCAGCTTCTTCCGGGACTAACACGGGCTACGCATCCCTGGGGCAAAGGCGGGAGATGGTACAATCTAACTTCACCCACTCGGAGAGCTGCTGATGAACAGGGAATGAAATACTGGGCAGTTGCGAGGGGAGTCCCTTCCCTCCGTGTCATTGGCTGGGGAAATCAAGCTGTCCCGCTGATGATGCGCCGAAACGCTACAGCTGTTTTAGGATTGGCTGACCATGGCCCATTGTCTGAACCAACGGAGAGGCAGCTTTCTACACCCCTCACCTTGATATCCATCACCACACCCATTTGCGTGGTGGCCCGGCCACAGAACGGGCAATGGCCGGGTGGGAATGATATCAGTTCTCCGGATAATGGGGCTTCCGTCTAAGGGCATTGCATACCCTTAGACTTATTGCAGTGTGCCTTTTCCTTCCGTGCCTTTTGAAACTATTACAAGACATTATCCTACGATCCCTTGAGGCGATTAAGGCAGACCTTTTGGCTCCTCACCATTGACTGGCAAAGACCCCTGTTTAAACAAAAAGGGGGAGTTATTAGGGGAGGCTCTGGACTGGGGCCCCCTGAGAGGACCGTGAGATGCCCAGAGGTTAGAACCTGCCTTCAGGTACTGGGATGGCCTCGGTATGGGCTGGCTCCACCCTCAGGGGGAACTCAGGAGGAGCAAGACCACCTACTAGGAGGAGTTAGGTCTGGGGATAAGAGGGAAAGTACAGAAGGGCTCGGAGGGATTCTTCGTAACAACAATAAAGAAGTGAACCTCTCCTCGGGTGCTCTGCCTGGTTTGTTCTCCCCTCCCCCACCCCGGGTGGGGAGCCAGAGATGTCTGAAGACCTTGGGTTAAGGTAAGTAGAGGGCGGTGGCTGGAGGGTCAGACAGACCCCTCCCGCAACAAATTATCTTGTCTCTGTCTTGCCACTGAATCATAATGTCTTTGAAAGAGAGAATGAGGTCAATGATTTCGTGCAACTCTACCTCACTTAAATTCAATTTATGTATGAATCAAAACATATCACCCATAACACTTTATCTTAAAGTCTTGTGGAGACAGGCAAGTGATGAAACAGCAGGTGCAGATACACTGGAAGTTGTAGTCACAACCCTGCATGCAGGCGATCCTGGCCATAGGGTCATTTCCCCACTGAAAACAGCAGTGGGTTTGGCAGCTTCCTGGGTGTCTGAGTAGCCATTTTAATAATTGGACTGCTCACCTCCTGGTGTGAAGAAGAGGCTTGACAAAAGCCCTAAAAATTGTCTGTTTACCCAACAGCAGGTGTTGTATATTAAAAATGTACAAAACTTTTAAAACGAAGATTGCACTCACCATTGGTGAATGGAATGCATGCATACTCATAAACATCACAATATTATAGATCTGAAAGATGAACGACTCTTATTGCAAGAGATCTCAACAGGTATCATATCCACATAGCACCCCTGAGTAAAGTAAGACTGGCAAATGAAGGCCAGGTTACTGAAGTCAAAGTTGGATACAAAATTTTCATGAATTGTGGCAATGAAGGGAAGCACAGTGAAGTTGAGATAGGTTTTGAAATCAAAACTAATCTAATCAACCAATTTGTATGTCTACACTTGTAAGAAAGAACTATGCTGCCATCATCAGTGCCTATACTCCCATCATCAATGTACCAAAGGAAGTCAAATTCATATTTCTAGATGACTTTAATGCTCAGAATGAACTTGGAAACATCAACTAGAGAAGACAGGAGAAAGGGGGAAGCAGGTAATTAATATAATGTTGATAAAGCTGTGAATTGAACTACCTAGCCATTTTGGAAAATGATTTATACTCGCCCTACAAACTATTGAAATATGTATTTGTCTATGTGTGTGTGTGTGTGTGTGTGTGTGTGTGTGTGTGTGTGTGTGTGTGCATATATATATATATTATGCATATATACCATTTAACTCTACATCTTTCTAAATCCATTTAAATATACATGTATATATCAAGAAAAAAAGGATTGATTAGTAATATAGTAAGAGAAAAGAATAACCAATGTCAGTATTTTGCTTTGTTATCCATGTAAGAACAAGATTCTAGAGGAATGACTCCAATGTACTGTCTGAATTTTGTGGAAACTTGTTAATGAAAAGAGCTTTCAGGATGTTAAGACATTGTTTGATTATTATTTCCACCACTGGAGAGAGTAACAACATCACTGATTAGATCAAAATACAATTAAGTATCTGAATAAATAAATAATGAAAAACCTTCTAGAAATTAGATGTGTAATACATAAAATAAATCCACAGAAATTATCAACATTTTCATGTTATCAACATAATCTAGCAGAAAGAGAAATTCTGTTAAAAATAATATAGAATACAGAATTTAGAACTTTCCTGAATCTTATTAGTTAAGGGAGAAGGCTTTGAATATATCATCATATGTAGAACTCAAGATAAGGAGTTTTTACTTCTAAGTCAAGTTTGCCTTTGCCAATGATTGGTGCAGGTTAGGAACTGAATTAATTTAGAGAAGGGATCATTAAAATTTGACTTGGTCAGAGAAAGCTTCACAAAAAAAGTAGGAATTGAACTTAACCTTAGATGAAACAAGGAATTCAGAAAACTAGACTTGAGTGAATAGAATACCTAGCATAAGAGAAGAAATTTAGATACTCTGATTACATAATGAGAAGTCAGAATTCATTGGAAAAGACCAGGATGTTGGGAAAGATAGGAGGTTAAAGGAGAAGATGGCAGAGAATGAGTTGGATGGATAACATCATGAAAGCAACAAAAAGTAGCTTGCATATATTTTGGAGAGAGAGAAATGGATAGAAGCTTCTGACAAAAGGCATAACTGAATAAACAGCACAGCAGCAGAGGAAACAACAATAGAATACAGAGGTAGGAATTCAACTGAATTTTTTGAAGTCATTTATAGAGTAATCTGGAATTGTCTAGAAGAGCATAGGTAGATACAATTAGAAAAGTAGATTGAAACCAGATTTTGAAGTGCTTTGAATATTAAACAATGGAGTTTGGACTTGATTAATTAGTAAAAGTGGATTGTTAAAGATTTCTGAGAAGTGTCATAATAAAAATACTATTTAAAAAGAAAAAATAACACTAATAGATTAATATTCATAGATAATTTTGACGAGCTGAAGGAGGTGATGAGGACATCACCAGCTCATTGAAAGATGAGCTGAAGAAAGGGAGAGAGGAGAGACTAAAGATAAAGGAACAACTTGGCAGACTATTCATATGATATAGCAAAAATGGATTTTTTTTGTCTTATTCTAGAAGACCTAGGGACCAAGAAGATGGTAGACTAGGAATTTCTGCAAATGTTTCCATCCTTTAAACAATGAATTATAAACCAAATATAGACAGAATCCTCAAGGTAAAAAGAAAAATCACAAAAGGCAGAATTCTTAAAATAACTCCACAGAAATCATTATTTTATCTATCAACAAAACAGAGAAAAGAAAGAACTTTAAAATGAGAACTATAGAAAAAGAAAGAACTTTGGATCTCCCTGAATCATAGGTCATTAACAATTATTTCTATTACCTCAGTTTACTGGTGATGGACTTAATGTGAACACCTTATTTCTTGTTCACCCCTCTGTTGATACACCACTCAGAATTCTGAGACTTTCGAGAGGTGACTGCTAGGTTTTGTGTGATACTGCCTTTGGCTCCTCATACTGAAATTCTTTCTTTCTGGTCATTTACAATAGTGTTTCCATCTTGAAGCTTTGGGTTTGGGCTATAATATTTCTAGGAGCTGTTATTTTTGCATTTTTAAGGAGGTAACTATTAGATTCTTTCCCTTCTCACTTTGCCCTTTGGTTCTAATAGAGCTGAACCGTTTTCTTTTCAAATATGCTTTTTGGTCATAGATTTCAGGTAGGTTCTTAAATCTCTCCTCAGTATGTTTTCTAGAACAATTGTGCTGACAGAACTGCACAATTTCCTTTGTATTGGGAGCAAAATCATTTTGTTTCCGGCTTCAGACTGAACTAGGAAATTATTCCTTCCCCATGCCATTCCAGGGATCAGAAATACAAAGTTTTTTTTTTTTTTACTTCTCTTCTTACTCATTGTTCAATATACAACTTAGGGCCTGTTTCTACTCCTTGCCCTAGATTGTCATTTATTAGGTTCAAATTCCCTTGTCAGTTAATCTTGAATCCATAAATTAGTAGACAAAACAAAGAGAAAGAGAAACTGTTTCTACTCCCTGAATAAAGTCAGACCATGACTCCCCTTTTTCTATGGATCTGGGAACTCTTTTTGCCTTTGTAAATAGTTTTAGCCTGATTCTGGTTCAGGCCCTGGCTTGAAGCATTCGTGGCCAATTCTGCTAGAAATCCTTCCCATTCTTGAATTACTTCAGCTGTTTTGTACTTATTTTCCTTGAATTTTTTATATATGCTGTTTATTTCTCCTGTTATTCTAGTTTTTTTAAGAGAATAGACTATCTTATTCTTTTCCAATGATTACTAAAAATTTGTACATAATAATAACTCAATAAAGATTAGCAATTGATATATAACAAGAAACTCAATAAATAAATATTGAATGATAACACCATAAACTGGTAAAAACCCTATAAGGCAACATAGTTATAAAACAAATGTAGGAGATATGACACTTTTTAAGTGGAAAGCAGACTTTTCTGCTTTCAAGTTTTGAATTCTTTTTTTTTCTTTTTGTTTCTCTTTTTCTTTTATTAAATCCTCCCACTATTCACTACAGAGAATCTGACTTTCTAAAACCAGTGAACATATTGGCCATACTGTAGGGTTTTAAGAGCAATCTATATTTTATGCTAAAAATATAAATATAACTATGAATAAGGTTCATGTTCTTTTACTTTCTCCACTTCTAGTTTGTACAGATCTTCCCTGTTGTTTCTCTTTCCTGCATAGTATATTCTTCTTCCTCTTTATTTCCAGTCCTTTCTCATTTGAGGAAAAACTAGATCTAGAAAAAAGTTTTTGATTACCCTCATTTTATCATGAGGTGAGGAAAATTTCATTTTATGTCATCACTAAGCTTTTTACTTGACTAAATTTTTAACTTACTTTTATATTCCTGAACTCTAGAATTATCCAGAAATTTATTTAGATACCTTTTTTTATGATTAAACTTTTAAAATTTCACATAAATTAATATACAAAAAAATTGAATTTACTTGAGTTACATTTCAATGAAACAGGTAACAAACTGGAAAAACCTCTTTTTCCATAAATAATAGATAATTTATAATAAAATAAATGATGAATTACCAAGTAGATAAAAATTATTAGTAAATGATAGCACTAATAAAGTTGTCACTATATTATTTTATTCTTGAGAAAATTCACAGCGAGAATGACCTCAACTTGAAATATAAGCACTTTTTCTAATTCTGAATATTCAGCTTCATACCATTCAATTAACTTTAAACACTGATGAAAGTCTCTTAAAAATATTTTTTAAAATAGGTTTTGTAAGAAAAAATTTGTTTTAATCTATGTAGAATAATTTTTGTTTTTTTAAATTATCACAGGAAACAGTCATTTCATAATATGCTATATTTGCTGAGCAATTTTCCCCCTCCTCTCTTCCCTCCCCCCCACAGAAGGCTGTCTGACAGTTTCTACATTTTTCCATGCCATACATTGATGTAAATTGAATGTTATAAGAGTGAACAGAAGAATAAACATAAACCCCCTCCCCCCCCAGAAGATGAGAAACCTCAAGAAGAGAGAGAGAGAGAGAGAGAGAGAGAGAGAGAGAGAGAGAGAGAGAGAGAGAGAGAGAGAATGGCTCTGTGGCTCTGTCTCTGGGGTGAGTTGCTTTCTTTATCATAAGTCCACCAGAGAAGTTGCTTCAATATTTTCCCCTCAGTTGCTATTACTAACTGTACCTCCACTCTATTTCTCCCCAGTCTCATTTATTCTATTCTCTCTCTCCTTTTATCCTGGCCCTGTCCAAAAGTGTGTTGAATTTGAGTACCCTCTCCCTCGATCTTCCCTCTCTTCTATCACCTATCCCCCCTTCCCTGTCCCCATTCCCCTTCATCCCGTCCTGTCCCTTTCCTTCCATCCTTCTCCAGGGCAAGATAGATTTCCTCACCCCATTAAGTGTGTATGTCATTTCCTCCCTGAGCCATTTCCAATGAGCTTCTATTATTTCAGCTTACTTTCTGACTTTGCAGTTCAAATCTTGAAACTGGAATCTTTGGCATTTTCTGGAAGAAAGGTCAGGGCTGACTGTTTAGCTCCTTTCTTGAGGTATTGTGTTGTTTTATTCCATACCTTAAAGGCAGTCTGTTGCATCAGGATTAAAAGCTTTCAGTGCTTCAAACAGTTTCTGATTATGGATGTAGTTTACAGTCTACATGTTTGAGCCCTGCAAATTCTTGACTTGGTTTGCTTCTGAGCAAGAAAAGAAAGTTGCTCTTATGAGCCAGCTGGAAAAGCCTGTTAGTTCAAAGTTATAGAATTATAGATTATCATTTGTTCTGGATTTCTGCTCCGGTTATTCTTCTGCAAGCTCAATTTTTTTCCAAACCAGACATTTATTGGGGCATTGATCCTATCTGGCTTGTCTCTTTTTTTCATTTATTCTACATGCATATTTCCAAGTTACAAAATTTTCCTCCATCCTACATTCCCATGCCCCTCCCCTTAGTAGTGAACAGTCAGGTTAGCATTTTACATACATATTTTATTAAACATTTACAAATTAGTGATTTTGGCATGAGGAATTAGAATTAAGGGAAGGAGATACATGAGAGATACTCTTTATAAAGAGTTCATCAGATTCAGTAGGGGTGTTTTTTTTCTGTGTGTTTTGTTTTGTTTTTCTTCCTCTAGTTGGGGATAATCTAGTCTATAACCAATATAATACAGTTTTTCTAGCTCTCTGGACTGTCCAAAGGAGTTGCGTCCATCAAAGTTGTTCATTTCATAATGTTGTTGATATGTACATTGTTCTCGATTCTACACCCTTCCCAGAAAGTCATTCCAAAGCTTCTCTGGAGTCCAACCATTCATGGTTTCTTATAGAACCATTCATAAATACTATGAATACCAGCACCATAATTTGTTTAGCCATTCCCCATTTTATGGTCATCCCCTTGATTTCCAATTCTTTGCCACTACACAAAGAGCTGCTATGAATATTTTGGAACATGAAGGACTTTTCCCATTTTTTGAAATTTATTCTGGATACAGTCCTAGAATTGGGATTGCTGTGTCAAAGGGTATGAACAGTTTGATTGCTCTTTGGGGATAGTTCCATATTGCTTTCCAGAAAGATTGGATCCATTCACAACTCCACCAGCAATGCATCAATGTCCCAATCCTCCCACAGTATCTCCAACATTGATTATCCTCCTTTTTTTCTTATCTAGGCTAATCTAAAAGGATGATAGCTCATAGCTGTCTTAAAATTGCATTTCTCTAATCAATAGTCATTTGGAAAATTTTTTCATATGATTATATATAGCTTTAATTTCTCCATTTGAGAACTGTTTGTTCATATCCTTTGACCATTTATCAATTGGGGCATGACTTGTAACCTTATAAACTTTTTGGGGGGTTTTGCAAGGCAAATGGGGTTAAGTGGCTTGCCCAAGGCCACACAGCTAGGTAATTATTAAGTGTCTGAGACTGGATTTGAACCCAGGTACTCCTGACTCCAGGGCCGGTGCTTTATACACTATGCCACCTAGCTGCCCCTTCATTTTTTTAACCTTATAAATTTGATGTAATTCTCTATAGATTTTAGAAATGAGAACTTTATCAGAACTCCACGTTTGAAGACTGTTTCCCAGCTTTCTACTTTTGTTCAAATTTTGGCAGCATTGATTTTTATTAGTGCAAACCCTTTTTAAATTAATGTAGTAAAGGTCATTCATTTTGCAGTTTACAATATGCTCTAATAAGAATTAAATAAATTTATCCCTTTCCCATAGACCAGATAGATAGAGTATTTTTGGTCTAATAATTTATTTATGGTATCACTATTTATGTCTCAATCCTGTACCAATTTTGACCTTATTTTGTGGTTCTGTGCCTAGTTTTGGCCACACTATTTTCCAGTTTTCCCAACAATTTTTGTCAAATACTGAGTTCTTATCCCAGAGGCTGATGTCTTTGGGTTTGTCAAATAGTAGGCTGCTATGGTCATTTACTACAGTTTCTTTTGAACCTCTCCCGCTGATCCATTATTCTATTTCTTAACCATTACTCTATTTCTTTTTTTAAAATTTAATATTTATTCTCATTTTGTACAAATAATGTTTTTATACATTAATAAAATATTCTTGTTTAAGAGTAAACAAAATACCCCCTCCCCAAAAAATATAGACTCACTTGAGCGATAAAGTAAAGGGGAGAGAAAAAAAATCAAAATTAAAATTAAAAAAATAATAGTAATAATTGTAGGTATGGCCAGGTGGCTCAGTGGACAGAGCACCAGCTCTGGAGCCAGGAGCACCCGAGCCCATATCTGGCCCTGTACACCCAGCAATCACCCAGCTGTGTGACATGCAAGCCACCCAAACCCCACTGCCCTGCAAAAATCAAAAACAGAAAAAAAAGACCTAAAATAAAATAAAATAGTAATAACAGTAGGGCTGACTGGGTAGTGGACAGAGCACTGGCCCTTGAGCCAGGAGCACCTGGGTTCAAATCCGGCCTCATACACCCAACAATCACCCTGCTATGCAGCTCCAGGCAGGCCACCCAGCCCCATTTGCCCTGCACCCCCCCAAAATAATAATAATAAAAAATGTGCTTCAGTCTGTGTTCTAACACCACCAACTCTGTTGCAGGTGGATCAATTCTTTATGATAAGTCCATCACAAAAGTTACTTCCTTATTTTTCTACCATTGCCATTGCTGATCACAACCCCCTCTTTTCGTATTTCTCCACTACCATGTACTATATTTTCTCTCTCATTTTACTCTGACTCTGCTGTAGGGTAGCTGAGTGCTGCAGCAGACAGATCCCCGGCTCTGGGGCCAAGAGGCCCCCAGCCCTCATACCACCCCTTAGGCCCAGCATCCACCTGGCTCTATGGTCCTGGACAAGCTATCCAATCCCAGCCTCTTGCAAGAAGTAAAAAAGAAATGTGTTATATCTGACCACTCTCCCCCCATGGTCCATCCTCTCCTCCTCCATTCACATTCCCACCCCTTCCCCCCCTGTCACCCCCCTTATTACTCCAGATGTCTATACCCTATTGAGTATATATGCTGTTTTCTCTCCTAGCCACCTCTGATGAGAGCAAAGATTCCCTCATTCCCCTTGCCTTCCCTCTTCCATATCATTGCAATAGCTCATTGTAATAAAGAAAAATCTTATTATATGAAATATCTTGGCCTATTCCCCCCTCTCCTTTTTCTTTCTCCCATTACATTTCCCTTTTTTTCTATTGACTCCATTTTTACACCATATTTTATCTTCAAATTCAGCTTTCTCCTGTGCTTCATCTATAAAATCTCCTTCTACCTGCTCTGTTAATTGAGAAGGTTCATATGAGTATTATCAGTGTCATTTTTCTATACAGGAATACATGCAGTTCATCATCATTAAGTGCCTCATATTTTCCCCTTCTCCTACACTCTCTATGCTTCACCTGAGTCCTGCATTTGAAGATCAAACCTTCTGTTCAGCTCTGGCCATTCCAACAGGAATATTTGAAATTTCCCTGGTTCATTGAAAGTCCATCTTTTTTCCTGGAAGAGGACATTCAGTTTTGCCGGATAGTTGATTCTTAGTTGCACTGTAAGCTCTTTTGCCTTCTGGTATATTATATTCCAAGCCCTATGAGTTTTTAATGTAGTTGCTGCTAAGTCCTATGAGATCCTGATTGCAGCTCCATGGTATTTGAATTGTGTCCTTCTTGTTGCTTGTAATATTTTCTCTCTGACTTAGGAGTTCTGGAACTTGGCTATAATATTCCTGGGGATTGTTTTTATTTTTTTGGATCTCTTTCTTGGGGGGCGGAATTGTTGGTTCTATTTTTGCCCTCTGCTTCTAGGATATCAGGGCAATTTTCCTGTAGTAATTCCTTGAAAATGATGTCAAGGCTCTTTTCCTGATCATGACTTTCAGGTATTCCAATAATTTCAGTTGTTTTTTCATTGAGATGCTTCACATTTTCTTCTAATTTTTCATTCTTTTGGTTTTGAAGTATTGTTTCCTGATTTCTGGTAAATTCATCAATCTCCCTGAGTTCTATTCTTTGTCTGAAGGATTTGTTCTCCTCAGAGAATTTTCTTATCTCTTTTTCCATCTGGTCAATTCTGCTTTTTAAAGCATTCTTCTCCTAAATAACTTTTTGAATTGTTGTATCCATTTGACCTAAGCTGGTTTTTAGCATGCTATTTTCTTCAGCATGTTTTTGGATTTCCTTGACTAAGCTGCTGACTCCATTTTCATGGTTTTCCTGCATCTCTCTCCTTTCTTTTCCCAGTTTTTCTTCTAATTCTCTCATTTGATTTTCAAAGTCTTTTTTGAGCTCTGTCATAGCCTGAGCCCAATTTCTGTTTTTCTTGGAGTCTTTAGATGCAGGAGCTTGTGCTTCCTCATCTTCAGACTGAGTGTATTGATCCTTCTTGGGCTCACAGGCA
Organism: Macrotis lagotis; assembly: GCF_037893015.1. Classification (NCBI taxonomy): domain Eukaryota; kingdom Metazoa; phylum Chordata; class Mammalia; order Peramelemorphia; family Peramelidae; genus Macrotis; species Macrotis lagotis. The sequence goes on from NC_133662.1 coordinate 10,220,743, forward strand.
AACTATTTCTCAATGGTGTTCCTCTTTTTTTTCTCTGCTTGTTCATTTTTCCAGTCTAAGCCTGTTTTTGGGATGCTTCCTGAGCTTTTGGGACACTCCCACAAAGGTCTTAGTGTGTGAGGCTCTGTCCTCCCTCCTGGTCTGTGAATGACCATATGTGCCCCACTCTGCCACAGGGCTGAGGTGGGGGGGGGCTGCTGTTCTATGGGGGCCCTAGACTGTAATCAGGATCTGAATGTGGTCAGAACCCCAGCGTCCTGAGGGGCAGAGCTCTGCAGTCTCTGTCTTCACTCCCCTCCCTAGGTTCAATGGGCTCATGCCCTGGGGGCTCCTGCTTACCAGCTCTGCCTGCTTCTGTTTCCTGCATCTGGACTGCCTTGGCCATGCTGCTCGCTGTGTGCCCTGAGGTCTGGGCTTCGCGTGCTTGCTCTGGCAGAGGTTCCCACTGTTTCCCGAAGTTGTGCTTGGTGCACCCTGGGGCATAAATCAGGAAATTCCACCCCCCAGCCGAGACTCCCAGTGCCCTGGGGCTGCCTCCGAGAGGCTGAAGTTCTTTCGCTTTGGGGGGCTACCCCTCTGGCAGGCCACCCCTCCAACCCCGGGCAGCAGAGCCTTTCTGCTCTTTTCCAGGTTACCTTGAGTAGGAATACTGCCTCACTGGATCCCTCTGTGGATTCTGTCTCTCCAAAATTTAGTTAGAGTCCTTAGTTTATAAGTTTTATGAGAGAGCGCCTAAGAGTGTATCCTCTCTTGTCACCATCCTGGCTCTTCCCCTCCATTACTCTATTTCTTAATCAGGCAGTTTTGATGACTGCTGCTTTATAGTATATTTTTAGATTTGGTAGAGCTAGGCCACTTTCCTTTACATTTTTTTCATCAGTTACCTTTTGTTGCTCCAAGATGAATTTTTTTACTGTTTTTTCAAGCTCAGAAAAATACTTATATGGTAGTTTGATTGGTATGGCACTGAATAGGTAATTTAATTTGGGTAGATTGTCATTTTTATTATTTTAGATTGACCTAAACATGAATATTTGACATTTTCCCAATTATTTAGATCTGACTTTATTTGGGTGAGGAGAGCTTTATAATTATGTTCACACAGCTTCTGGGTTTGTTTTGGGAGGTGGATTCCCAAGTACGTAATGTTGTCTACAATTATTTTAAATGGAATTTCTCTTTCTAGCTCTTGTTCTTGGGCTTTATTGTTCATATATTTCTATGCTGATGATTTATGTGGGTTTATTTTATAGCCTACTACTTTGCTGAATTTGTTAATTGTTTCAAGGAGATTTTTAGATGATTTTCTTGGATTCTCTAGGTTTTCTCATCATATCATCTGCAAAGAGTGAAAGTTTTTGTTTCCTCTTTGTGAAATCTGATTCCTTCAATTTCTTTTTCTTCTCTTATTGCTATTGTTGACATTTCCAATACTATATTGAGTAGCAATTGTGATGATGGGTATTTTTGTTTTACCCTTGAATTTATTGGAAATGCTCTGAGCACATTCCCATTAAATATAGTATCTGTTGATGATTTTAGATAGATACTATTTATTATTTTAAGGAAAATTCTATTTATCACTAAACTTTCTAATATTTTAATAAGAATGGATGTTGTATTTTATCAAAGGATTTTTCCAGCATCTATTGAGATAATCATATGATTTCTGTTGGTTTTGCTATTGATATGGTTAATTATGTTGAGTGGTTTCCTAATGTTGAAACATCCCTGCCTGCCTGGCATAAATCCAATCTGATCATAGTGTATTATTCTGTTAATAACCTGCTCATTGCTAAAATTTTATTTAAGATTTTTCCATCAATATTCATTAGGGAGATTGGTCTATAATTTTCTTGTTCTGTTTTGGTTCTTCCTGGTTTAGAGTTTCTCAAAACTCCCTTTTCTCCTATTTTTAAAAATAGTTTATGTAGAATAAGAATTAATTGTTCCTTAAAAATGTTTGGTAGAATTCACTTGTAAATATATCTGGGCCTGGAGACTTTTTCTTAGAGTGTTTAGTGATGGTTTCTTCAATTTAAGTAATTTATTTCCTTTTCTGTTAATCTGGGCATTTTGTATTTGTGTAAATATTCATCCATTTCACTCAATTTGTCCAATTTATTGGCATGTAGTTCAGCTAAGTAGCTCCAGATTATCTCTTTAATTTCCTCCTCATTGGAGGTTAATTCACCCTTTTCATTTATGATACTGGTAATTTGATTATCTTCTTTCTTTTTTAAAATCAGTTTAGCCAGAGGTTTGTATGTTTTATTGGCTTTTTTTCATAAAACCAACTCTTAGTTTTATTTATGAGAGCAAATGTTTTCTTGCTTTCCATTTTATTAATGGATTTTCAGAATTTCCAATTTGGTATTTGTTGGGGTCGTCCAATTTGTTCTTTTTATAGCTTTTTTTAGTTGCATACCCAATTCATTGATCTCCTCTTTCTCTATCATCTTATTCATATAGACATTTAGAGATACAAAGTTTCCCCTCAAAACCACTTTTGCTATATCTCACAGATTTTGGTATGATGTCTCATTATTATCATTTTTTTTGGATATAATATTATTTCAATTTTTTGCTGTTTGATCCACCCATTATTTAAGTTAAAGCTATTTAATTTTCAGTTAGTTCTTGGTTTGTTTTTCCCTGACCCTTCATTACATATAAATTTTATGGCATCATGATCTGAAAAGTGTGTGTTTATTATTTCTGCCTTTCTGCATTTGATTTTAAAATTTTTGGGCCCTTGTGCATGGTCAGTTTTGGTGAAGGTGCCATGTACTGGTGAGAAAAAAGGAATATTCTTTTCTATCCCCATTAAGTTTTCTCCAGCATTATATCATATCTAAGTTTTCTAAGATTTCATTCACCTTTTTAACTTCCTTTTTGTTTATTTTCCTGTTAGATTTTTCTAGTCCTGAGAAAGGGAGATTGAGATCTCCCATTATTAAATTTTTCTTTTTATTTCTCCTTGTAATTCGCTCAGTTTTTCCTCTAGGCATCTGGATGCTATATCACTTGGTGCATACATGTTTAGTAATGATATAGTTTTATTAACAATGGTGTCTTTTAAGAAGATGTATCCTTATCCCTTTTAACGAGATTGATTTTTACTTTTACTTTTACTTTGCCTGAGGTTTGGATCATTACCCCAGATTTTTTTTTACTTCTGCTGAGGCATAATATATTTTGCTCCAACCTTTTACCTTTACCCTGTATGTATCTCTCTGCTTCAAATGTGCTTCTTGTAACCAACATTTTATAGGATTCTGGTTTTTAATCCATTTTGCTGCTATCCACTTATATTTTATGGGACAGTTTAGCCCATTCACATTTACAGTTAAGATTACTAATTCTGTATTTCCCTCCATGCTATTTCTCCACATTTATTTATCTCTATCCTTTTCTCTTAGTCTTCCTCACCAAAATTTTAGTACTTATCCCCTTTGACTTTTCTTTTAGGAATTTAACTTTCAGTTTATTTTCACTTATACCTTCCCTTTTATCAGTCTCTTCTTCCCTTATCTTTCTCATTCCTTGTCCCCCTCCTTTCCTATAGATTAAGTTAGGTTTTTAAACCCAAATAGGACTGTATCTTATTTTCTCACTGGGCCAAATCTATTGAATAGAATTTACTCAGCATTTGCATTCTCCCTTCTTTTCCTCTAAAATTATAAATCTTTGTGTCTCTTCCCTTGGTATCATCAATCTCAGTTTGATTATTTGATTGCTTGATAAACTATTGTTATCAAAATATCATCACAAATTGTTTACTTGATTGCTTGATAAGCAGCATTGACTCAAATTGCATCAAATTGTAATTATAGCCATTTTTATCTAATCCCCTTTTCAAGTATCTTTCAAGTAAACAGCACTCCTATTCATGAGTCTAAGTATCATCCAAAGCCATATCATTTCTAGATCTATTTGTTCCCCTTCCCCTATTTTCTTTCACACTTTTCCCATCTCTCCCAGGGCATTTAACACATTGTTAAGTGAAACACCAGATGTTGATCTAATTAAGTGTAAGAATCTTGCAAATCTCTTAAGTACTGAGAGGCTCTGGAGGTCTCACTGAGAACTTTATGAATGATTTTAAATAAGAGACAATGTCTCAGATCTTTGCAGTTTATGATGCCCTCATTAGACAAGGTGCTTAGCCTCTTGTGATTAAAGTGAGCCATAGTATAATGAGATAATTTGAAGTTAATACACCTGCTTATTTTTCAGGGCTTTTTGTCTCAATATCGTGATGTGATCCTGGACCTCTTTAATTGAGAGATAAGACCCCATTGTACCTCTATTCTTTAGATTAACTCTTATCAATTAAATTCCACTTTTTTAATTTTCCTTACAGAAGTAAAGTTCTAAAGAATTAGAATTGTTATATCTTCCCTTTTAGGGAACAACATTTTTTTTAAAACAATTTTGTTTTTTGTTCCCTTTTTCATTTACCTTTTTTAATACAACTCTTCAGTTGTATGTTTGGTGATTGAATTCTCTGTCCAGTTCTGGTCTTTGCGTCAGGAAGTTCTGGAAGTCCTGTATTTCATTTAACATCCATTTTTTCCCCCTGACAGTATATACTGAATTTTGCAGGGAAGTACATTCTGGGCTATAATCACAGTTCCTTAGCTCTCTGAAATATGTTGTTCCAGTTCTTCCAATCCTTCATTGTTGTGGATGTTAGGTCCTGTGTTAGTCTTATTGTGTTCCCTTTGTGTTAGAATTCTTTTTTCCTGCTTGCAATATTCTCTCTCTTTTATTTGAAGGTTCTGAAATTTGGCTATTCCAGCCCTTTGCGTTTTTCTCCTGGGGCCTCTTTCTGGAGGGGTTATGTGGATTCTTTCAATTCTTATATTGTTATCTTGTTCTAGTATACTGGGGCAGTTTTTCCTTATAATTTCCTGCATGATGTTTTCCAGGTTCTTCTGTTGGGCCAGAATTTTTAGTATTCCAATGATTGGTGGATTGTCTTTCCTAAATCTGTTTTCCAGTTCATTCATTTTCCCTAGAAGGTACTTTACATTTTCTTCAATTTTTTCAACCTTTTTATTTTGTTTGATGCAAACTTCTAGTCTTGTAGATTCATTAGTTTCTAACTGTTCAATTCTAATTTTAGGTTATTTTTTCAATTATCTTCTGTCTTTCCTTTTCCAGTTGGTTAATTTTACTTTTAATGGAGTTGATTTCTTTGGTCAACATGTCACAATTTTCCTGCATGACTTTCATTTCTTTTTTCCATTTTTCTTCTTCCTCTCTTCTTTGGTTTTTGAATTTTTTTTGAGTTCTTTTATGAGCTTTTGCATATGAGCCCAATTTATAGATTTTTGATACTTCTGTGAGTAATTTTTCTGTTTTCTTCTTCATACATGGCATTGCTGTCATCTTTATCTGTGAAGTATTTTTCTATAGTGAGCAATCTTTTAGCTTTTTTGTTCATTTTTGTTTTTTTTATCTCTGCTGCTGGGGTATATTCAAGCTTTTATTTTGCTGGAGCTGGGTCTGATCCCTGTTAAGGGAGCAAAGATGTTGTTGGCAAAGATGTTACCTATGCAGTACAGGCCTTGTCTTTGCAGAAGTTTGTTTCTGTCATTATGTTCAGGTTCTTACTTAACAGAGTATAGTTCCCAACCCAGTCCTGCCTTTTCCCCTGGTGCTCTCAGACTTTGGGGTTGGAATCCTTCCTGCTGGCTTGCTATCTAGCTACCAGAACCTCAGCTATTATTAAGCTGTTGAGACCTGGATTGCTCTGTGGCTAAAAGCCTCCTGCTGGCTTTATCTGTTCTCCCATCTCCTGGACTTTACTTACCCTTTTCCTCCAAAGAGACAGGCCTTCACTGAAGATCCTCCACAATGTCTACAGTTAAAAATTTCTTTGAATCTCCTCTTTTTCTTGGTGGGATCAGTAGCATGAATGTCAGAGTAGACGCTTCATTTATCTTTGGTAGGGAAAGGCTCCAGGAGCAGGTTAGCTTCACACCACATGGGACATCTGAAATTCCTCATTTTTTTGATATTCCTTCTATGGTTTCCTTTCCTGTAATATCCTTATATGCAAGTCCCTGCCTCAATCCACTTTGCAGGTGAAAAAATTGCCACTTTCAGTACTCTGGCAAGAGTTTAGAAGGGATTCAGTATGGGATTCAAACCTTTTGTTCTCATGCTTAGCCTTTCCCTGGCAACTAATTGCTCTTAGGGGGTCATACTTCAGACCAAATCCTGTCCCCAGTATCTGTATACCTATATCTGTGTCCCTATGCTGAGCTGAATTGGTCAAAGAATTCACTGTGACTTTTTCTGAATTTCTTTTCTAAGGCTGCTTCTGAATTTGTTTTCTAAGGTTGCTTGGAGGAGTTTGGGAAATAGAACTTGTGATATTCCTATTACTTGGCATTCTTGGCTATCCTCACTTATATTTCTGGAATTAAGTAATTAATTAATAGTTGGGATATTGTTTGCTTTCTCCCTGTATTTATTAGGAACATGCTGAAAATGGAGAGATTTTCTTGGTCACATGATTGCCCAACTTGTACATTTTTTTGGCAAGGCAATGGGGTTAAGTGACTTGCCCAAGGTCACACAGCTAAGTAATATTAAGTGTCTGAAGTTGAATTTGAACTTAGGTACTCCTGACTCCAGGGCAGGTGCTGTATTCATGTAGCTCCCTCCTTCTATTTTGACTGAATTATATAACATCAAAGTTGGATGGAATCTTAAAATTTACTTAATCTAACCCATGCCTGAAGCACAAATCCTCAATATAACTTTCAAAGAAATTAACAAACATTTGTGTCATAATATTCAATAGAATGTAAGCTCCTTCAGGACAGATTTTTTGTGCCTAGCAGAGTGGATAGATACAGAGTAGATACTAAATAAATGACAGTAATAATTGTTTAAAAATAATTTTCAAGGGGCAGTTAGGTGGCATAGTGGATAAAGCACTTGCCCTGGAGTCAGGAGTACCTGGGTTCAAATCCAGTCTCAGACACTTAATAATTACCTAGCTGTGTGGCCTTGGGCAAGCCACTTAACCCCGTTTGCCTTGCAAAAACCTAAAAAAATCATTTTAAAAATGGAGACAAAAGGCTTAACTAAGTAGAATTGCAGGCACATTTTATCAAAAATAGTAAAACACAAATTCTTTAAAAATATTTTGTCCAGCATATATGTAAGATAAATTGATATATTCATATTATATATGTAAGAACTTAAACATTAAGAAAACAATTTATATCATTACTCAAATTAAAGCTACAAATTAAATTATTTGATTATCAAAGACAGACTGAGACTTGGAAAAACTACACTTCTAATTTATGTTAGTCTAAGGACATGGTTAAGGAAGCATCATTACACATAATAAAAACATACCTCTAAATTTGAATGATGCAAAAGGTAGGTATTTTCCTAATAAATAATAAATTAATAAATAAGTCATTAAAAACAAAAATAAACTTTTCAAAAAAGAGATGACAGATGACAGTAAATAAAATGGCAGTTTAATTAGAAAACGCCAAAGCATCAACAAAAGGAATAACTAAAATAAGTAGTTATTTTGGTGATGAAATGGGATACATAATAATCCTCCAAATCATCAGTATTTCTGTGTAATAAAAATAAAATTCAAAAGAAAGCAATAAAAGGGACTTTCTATGAAGAATAGTTACATAATATATAAAATACATAGGTTTGACTTACCAAGAGAAATCAAGATTTTTGCAAGTGCAATTACAAAATACTCTTTAAAGAAACGATATCTTCCCTATACCAAGATAAGATCCAAATGGATACAGGATTTAGACATAAAAACCAATACTATAATCAAATTAGAAGATCAAGGACTAGTTTACCTGTCGGATCTATTGAAAGGGAAGCAGTTTATGACTAAGGAAGAGATGGAAAACATCACTAAAAACAAACTAGATGATTTCAATTACATTAAATTAAAAAGCTTTTGCACAGACAAAACCACTGTAGCCAACATAAAAAGAAATGTAGTAAACTGGGAAACAATCTTTACAACTAATGTTTCTGACAAAGGACTCATTTCTAAAATATACAGAGAACTGAGTCATATTTTTATTTTTTATTATTTATTTTTTATTTTTTAATTTAATTTTATTTTTTTGCCAAGGCAGTGGCCACCTAACCACTCCATGAGTCATATTTTTTTTTAAAAGCCATTCCCCAATTGACAAATGGTCAAAGGATATGCAAAGGCAATTTACAGATGAGGTGATCACAGCAATCCATAATCATATGCAAAATTGCTCTAAATCATTACTTATTAGAGAAATGCAAATTAAAGTTTCTCTGAGGTACCACCTCATACCTCTCAGACTGGCCAATATGACCAGAAAGGATAATGATCATTGTTGGAAGGGTTGTGGGAAATCTGGGACACTATTACATTGTTGGTAGAGCTGTGAACTCATCCAACTTTTCTGGAGAGAAATTTGGAACTACACCCAAAAGGCAACAAAAATGTGCATACCCTTTGATCTAGTAATACCACTACTGGGTCTATACCCTGAAGAGATGATGAAAAAAGCATAAAAACATCATGTGTACAAAAATATTCATAGCAGTCCTGGTGGCAAAGAACTGGAAATCAAATAAACATCCTTCAATTGGGGAATGGCTTAGCAAACTGTGATATATGTATACACCATGGGACACTATTGTTCTATTAGAAACCAGGAGGGATGGGAATTCAGGTAAGCCTTCTATTAGAAGCCAGGAGGGATTTGCATGAACTGATGCTAATTATAGCAGGAGGCAAGAATGTTACATTTATGAGTCATTTGCTTCTATATAGGGTACTGAAAGTGAGGAGGGAGAATGGAACATTGAGGAAACAAGGGAATAACAAGTGATAAACTCAGGAGAGAGATCCCTAAGGATGTTTTACTTCTGTATCAATATGGATAAGAAACATTTTAGTCCTCCCCACTGGATTAGCTGCTATCCTGGGGCTATATTATTTAAGATTCTTCCTATTCTTTTAAACTGCATTACTTTTACCAAGGCCACCACCAGACAGATAAAACATTGCTGAGAATGGGAAGGTCTGTAGGTTTCCCAGCACCCTGCAATCTTTGCCACACCTCTTAACATTGAGTACTTTTCTAATACCTGGATCAAAACATATGATCTGGTGGGAGGAAGATGTAGGAAGATCACCTTTTCTAATTTAATACTTCAAGACTTGAGTGCTAGACCAAAAGATCCTGCTGATAATTCACTTGGTTCTAGTAGGAAGGCCTACACTTTAATCTTTCTTTACTTTTTAATAGATATAAAAGGAGTATATAATTTCTTTTCTATTATTGCAATATGCTTGGACCTACAGGTTTAGAATAAGGTCCATTACATTGTTTAAAAATTTCAGAGGATCATAACTTCTGATATCGTCCCTCATTATCTCTACAAAACTATAATTCTAGGCTTAGATATTATTAACTCTTAACCTATGTGAAACATAAGATTCCCAGATTGACATTTCATTCTCTTAAAGCAAAAACAAAACAAAACAAGTTCTCTTAAAGTTAACCTTAGGTCTCAATATCTTTTACACAAATTTCTTTCACATCTCTGTATTATAAGCTTATTTTCCTTTTATTAATTTCTAAAAGGAAATAAGATTCTATGAATTTTGTTTTAATATATATATATATATATATATATATATATATATGTATATATGTATATATGTTTTTTTGCAAGGCAATGGGGTTAAGTGGCTTGCCCAAGACCACACAGCTAGGTAATTAAGTGTCTGAGGCTGGATTTGAACCCAGGTACTCCTGACTCCAGGGCTGGTGCTCTATCCATTGCATCACCTAGCTGCCCCTAATATATATATATACATATATATGTATATATATATTTAATTAAAAAAACTCAATGTAAAATTTTTTCCAAAGTCAGTGTTAAAAGATACATATATAATTTTTAATAGATATAATTTCATAAACATGAGATGGAAAAACTTTTTACAAACTCTCTGGACCAAAAAACCTTGAGCAATATAATCTGTTGGCAATGATTTCTCTAATTTTCTTATAACAAATCTTTACAAATGTAAACCTTTACTTAATTTATTCATATTTTGTTATTGTAACACAAGTTTACATTTTCAAAAAGTTGTTTGAATCTGTTCTTATACAGTTTACTAATTATACATAATCACATTTTCAATTTAAAGTATATTCCCTTTACTCCCTAAAACTTTGAAATAAAAAATTCTTAAGACCAGCTGTTTCTAAAAATTTTTATGATTACAAGATTTTCTTTATAGTGCTCTTAATCTTATAAATTCCAAAACTCATATTCAAAATTACCTTAAATCATTTTCTTTTTCAATATATAAAAGTTTTCAAATTCTTTTTATCTATGTCAGTGCTATTCTGATTTCTCAGAGTCTGTGCTAAACAAAGGTTTTAGCAGAGTCCTGATCCTCTATCAAGGCCATTTTTGACTCTTTCTATTGTAGTATTCCCAATAGTTCTTTTTCCACCTTATAACTCTGGAGGAGCCAAAATATATTATAACCAAAAATATTACTATTATTTTTACAAATCCTTAATTCAGTTACATGTATTTTCAGATAACTGTGTCCACTGGATCGCACATTATAGATTTAACCAATTTGAAGAAACAGTTAATATTTATTTAGCAATTGCTTTCATATCAAAAATTTTCACTTTATGGGGATTATCAGTTTTCCATTCAATTCACTGCCAGATATTGCAAAAGTGGTGGTTTAATACAATTTTCAGATTATTCCAATCTCATTTAAACACATATCTCCATTTACTTTCTCTTCTTCCTATTTGATTTTGAAATGATTTTCTGAAAGATCCCCATATTGTTAATATACTATGTTGAACATATCCCCATATTGTTAATATACTGTTCCATTATTCTTTATCATAAATTCCTTTATTAAGACCAGTAAAGAAAAATAATTTTAAGGACAATTTCAATTTCTACTAGATTCCTTATAAGTATAATTTGCCAAATCAGTAAGTAAAACTCTGTTAGACAATCAGATCAAAAACAAAAAATAGAAAATAAGGCAAATTAATAGAACACCTTCTCTCCCCCCCCCCAAAAACATTATTTCCAGGAAAATCTCCTGTGGGCCCAAATCATGGGTTTTTGGGAAAAGGAAAAGATCCAAATTTGAAAAGAGAGAAAGGAAAGAGAATTGGCCAATCAGAACACAAAGATATGACCACAAGTCTGACCATGCAGAGAGAGCTAAGAGCTTTCCTCTGCCTAGATTTTAAAACAAACACATAGGAAACACATAAACAGAATCAGAGCACATTAAACCAGAGAGCCCCCAAACTCCAGGGAAAGCCCCACCTAATTCTCACAGTAAAGAAAATGCATAGAACATTTAATATATCATAATACATTTTTTCATAAAAGGCTATTAATATTTTTGATACTTCTGGATTATAACTAGTATAACTTTTGAGAGGGCAAAACAGTCATTTAAAAATTTCTCAGCGTAATAGAAATACCCCTGTCCCCCTTCTTATTTTAGAGTAACCTAAATAACTTCTTTCTAAGGGGACAAGTCTTAAGTTTTTTTCTGGGGAGGGGGCTGGAATCTTTTGTTCTTAAATCCTCACCTGACCCATAATTTTCTGTAATAGCTAACATTATCAGAATCTATATTGATAAATTCCTGAAACTATAATGTGATGATATCATCTTGGTAAAAGATTAACTATTTAGTTTCCCCTTATTTCTTTTATTAATTTATTTTTGGCATTACTTAGTACCCAAATTATGTACTTTAGAATTAATCTGAACTCTCTTGTCTTTTTGGAACATTTATTTCCCCCAAACTTTATCAAATTAAAAATAGTATTTCTATATATACATATGTGTCTGTCTGTCTGTCTGTCTGTCTGTCTGTCTGTCTCTCTCTCTGTGTGTGTGTGTGTGTGTGTGTGTGTGTGTAAAACATATTTGGTAATAAACACTGTCTTTTCTGATTCTTTTAACTACAAATAAATTTTCTTTTTTGACATTTGTTTATCCAAATCTTCATGAAGCAATTCTCTCTTTCTCTGGCTCTCTGGCTAGTAACTCCAAGGTCACAAGGTAAGAGCCAGATTGCAAAAACAGAGAAGTCACAGAGAGGGAGAAGGAGTGGGGAAACATTCTGGCAGAATTACAGTGAAGAAGCGGGGAAGAGAAAAATTCAACAGTATTTTATCATATTGATATTCATTTATCTGTTCGATTCAAAGTACCTTCTAAGCTCAATTCTCCTTTCTTTAGGAACCATGGAGAACATCATAAACAGTCTGTAAAGACTTATTTGTTTTTTGATAATTTCTAAGCCCTTCTCTTTAGCCAGTTTCTTTAAGATTTTTACATCCTGTCCTGGCTTTTTTTAGTTCCTTGGAAAATTCCTTCCCTTTTACACCCATGTACCTGCTTGGAAACAGAAAGTAAAGAGCTGAGCTGCCCATGGCCCCACTCAAAGCCTTCCTCTCACCTCAATCCTGGGATTCCTTGAAGCTTAACCAGGGAGGTTTCTTCTTCTGAAGGACTATCTCAGTCTCTGCACGACTTCAAGTCCCACACTTACCCCATGTAAGGATGCCAAATGTGATCCCCAGACCAGCAGGTGATCCATTCAGCTCAGGAGAGAAAAGAAAACATGTATACACCTGGGTGGGGAATACCAGAAGGACAACTGACAGAACTGGTTTATTGAAAACATCTAACAGTTCTTGTAGAAGAAAACCACAAAATTAGCATACAGGATGAAAGCAATGATGTAACTTTGTTATGGGCAGGAATTAACCCAGCAGGATGTGAACCAGGTGAAGAAGTTTAGAAACAGGGCTTATCAATGAATGATGCAGTTGAGTTATCAAATCAGAGCTCCATGGAAGCTCTCAACTCAAGGGCCACCAGAGTTTAGGTTTTCCAGCCTCTTGACCCCATAGTTGCTTGAGCGGCCTCTACAATCTTTAAAATGCACTTTCCATAATAGAACAAAAAGTAAGTCTCTTGTTTTCTATACCTACTGAGAAGTAGTTTTATACTCTAAATCTCATTTTTTGAGGGGGAGAACTTTTCTTCTTTCTCTAGATAATGGAGTTAGGTTTACTCCAAGAGTTAGGATTTGGATCATAAATGATAATCCAAATTCCTATTTGAAAGTTTCTATACTATAATTATTTATATTTATTGATCATTTTTATGGCTCACATATGCCTCACTTTATATGAAAACAAACATGTGTGTGTGTGTGTGTGTGTGTATGTCAGTATGCACTCATACATATATAATTTTCTTCCTCAGAACAACACCAAAAGGTAGTGTGGTCACTTAGTCCATAGCATTTCTTTAGTACCTATTATATTATAGGCAGTCTTTCAGGCATTGTTCTCTAGGAGCTCATTGTCTAATGAGTGACATAATGTGTAAACAGCTCTATACAAACAAGACCCACCTGGGGTAAATAGTCTCATAGGAATGACACTAAGATTCAGGAGAGTGTAGAATCATTTGTTTGGCACAGAGGAGTCAAAACACCTTATTTCAAAGATGAATAAATTGAGAGTTTAAGTGATCTGCTCAGTTCACTTGGACCCAGGGGTATGTCACAGAACTAGGATTTGAACTCAAATGATGCCAAATGTGACATTCTTTCTACTGTAGCCTGTTTTTCTTCAGTACCCTCAACAAACTATTGCATGTATTTTCTCTCTTATTTTCTTGACCAGCAGTTTTAGAATCAGTCAGATCATTAGTGATCACCTAGGCAATACCCTGATTTTACAAATGAGATTAAGACCCAGAGAATTTAAATGACTATTTCAAAGCATTATAGGTAGTAAATAGAAATATCTTCATTTGAATCTTTCACCCCTTATCCCCAAAATCCAGGGATATTTCCAAATACTCCCCCCTTATAGAGTCAGAAAGGTGTAAAATGACCTGAAAATGTCTATTAAGGAGCAGAAGTAGGATTTGCTCCTTAGTTCTTCATCTCCAGTGCTTTTGTAGTATATTGGATGATATCTTTTCATGCTTTATAGACTAGTTTTGAGCAGCTAGGTGGTGCAGTGGATAGAGCACTGTCTTGTAGTCAGAAGGACAGGAGTTTGAATCCAACCTTCAACACTTAACACCTGCTGGTAGTGTGACCTTGGGCAAGTCATTTAACCCTGACTGCCTCACATCCAAAACCATCTCTAATGGCCCTGATTCATATCTGGCCACTGGACCCAGATGACTCTGAAGGAGAATCTGAGGCTGGTGTCTTAGCACACTACTTATCCCCTCACTCAAATCCAATTCATGTGCTTGTCATGGCATCACTTCCTTTTTGTCAAGGATATCTTTGAAAACATAGGACAAAAATCATCAAATTAGTTAATTTGAGAAAATTTCAAAAATATTTATTAAGCTTTATTGCAAGGAGAAGTCTGAGGCAGGTACTGGAAGAGGCCTAAAGTTTAGATGAGTAATGAACCCTGCTCTTATGAGGTTTACGGACTCTTACCGATACTATTTAGAGGTCAATGTCATGGAGAACAAGAATCACTTTACCATATGTTGGTGCCATTTTTAGCAGTAGAATTCCAAGCTGGATCAGTCAAGGGTACATTATAGGATAGCACTTATCTTTTTCATGTTCTTTTGCAGCAACCTTTTGCAGTACCTCTGTGAATGAGTTCCTTTTCCTGGGAATAACAGACATTCAGGAACTGGAACCTTTCCTCTTTCTAGTTTTCCTCATCATCTACATCCTCATCCTCACTGGAAATGGTGCCATCCTAGTGACTGTCATCTCTGAGCCTCAATGCCATTCTCCCATGTATTTCTTCTTGGGTAACTTCTCATCTGGATATCTGCTATTCTATAGTAACATTACCCAAAGTGCTTGAAGACTTCCTTTCCAACCGTAAAATCATCCCCTTTGTGGGCTGAATTACTTAGCTTAAGTTCTTCCATTTCTTTAGTAGCACAGTGGCCATCCTTCTGGGTGTTTTTTATTACTTCATGGCCATCTGTAATCCCCTTCACTACATGCTTCTTATGAACCACCAAGTGTTCCTCTGCTTGGCTAGTGTAACCTGGATCATTGGTTTCTTCCATGCTTTGCTCCATTCCATTATGTCTTCCAGTTTGACATTCTGTGGATCCAATTATTTCTACTACTTCTTCTGTGACATTAAGCCTCTACTGAAACTGGCTTGTGGGAGCACTGAACTCAATCAGTAATGCTTGAAATAGTCTTCTTTATACTCCTCTCCTACTTCTATATTATGTTTCCTCCTTTTCAACAGTTGGTCATGTACAATGCTTCAGAAAGTACTGCCAACCTGCGCTTCCCACTTAATGGTGGTCATTTTGTTCTATGTGCTTGTTGCTTTCACCTACATTCATTACACCTCAGACAGTCCCATGGATCAGGACTGAATAGTGGCCATCATGTACAGTGTTGTCACTCCAGTTCTGAATCCATTGATCTATACCTTTAGGAACAATGATGTGAAAGGCGCATTAAACAAATCCATTAGAAATAAACTGTGGTCTGAATATCTTTTAGAAGGAATATTTTCTGAGAAAGTATAACAAGGTTAGAAGTTACCAAAAAAATCCACCAAACCAGTGATAGCATCCCCTTTAACATTCACATGTACTCTGGAGAGAATGGATTCAAGATTAAAGTAGTAAAGGACACAAGTATCATAAGTCCATAGAACCAAAGGATACCCTGAAACTCCCAACCATGGGAGCACTGGTATCCCTTCATAGAGTCCCCAATGAGTTTGTTTTCAGACATAACATTTGTAATAATAGTCTTTCTTGCCAGGTTGACTAACTCCTTTTAGGATATGGTATCTCAAACAATGGATCAATTCAAGCAGATTTTGGCTCCTTGAGAGATTCAGGTACTGCTGCTGGTCTCTGAGACTGACTCAGATTGCTGAAAAAAGAGAAGAGCAAAAAAAAGGACCAAGGACAGAATCTATTATCATCTTGTATGGCAAACAAAAGCAAAATTAGAATTGAAAATCTGTCAAGAAAAAAGTCCATTTATATCTATTAGGTATTGTATTTTTAATGTTTTTTGTCAGAGTCATAGTTAGAAACTAAAAAGAAAAACTCCCTAAAAGGTGTTTTTAGAGTTGAAAAGACTAGGACAAAGGTTAAATAATTTGTCCAAGATCATACAGTTGAGTCTGAAGTCAGATTTGAATTTGTTTTCCTTCCTCCAAGGCCCAGCACTTTATCTGCTTTGCAACTTAGCTGCCTCAGAATTATAAAGATGGGGAACTATTAGTAATATTAAAAACCACAATCTCTCAATATTATTTCAACAACCCTGAGGCAATGAGTGTTTGTTCTTTCTGGGGACCTAACATCATTTTGAGTGTGAGTGAGAAGAATGAACTTAGAGTGGGTGCTAGGAGTGAAAACCCCAAAACCAAAAATATCTCGATCAAACTATGATACTTTTATTATAAGATCATTCACATGAGTGACCAATAATTTTTCTTTGTACCCACATCTTATTGCACAAAGACTCCATTTTCATTAAATATTCCCAATCATGTTAAAAATTGACTTTCACCTTTTTAAAATTTGAGTTTCAAATTCTCTTCTTCCCTTCAGTACATCCCCTGAGAATGCAAGCAATATTATTCGGATCATTCATACAAATAGATTTTTAATAAATGTTTTTTGAATTGACTGTTGAATTTCTCTAAATACCAGGAACCTCCACTAGATTCCTATGCCAATATTTCAAGTTGAGATCAAGGTGACAATTGGTTCTTGAAAATGAAAGCCCTGCCAAACTCAAAAGACTCTGAAAATGCTTTTACTAAACAGAAGTTTGTGTTTCAGTTCTCTGAAACAAATCAACTCCAGCTCATAGAGCTTTATAAATGGAATATTGATGAATTTTAATAATAATAATTTATGAAGGTATGATAATAAGGTATTGTAAAGTCAGTGGGGAAGTTTCCACAAAAACTGAACATAGATCTTGAAATATTAAAGGGAGTGATAGTTTTATATATTAACTATAACAATGTTGGATGCCCCATTAAAGAGAATAGGCAGGCATGTAAGGAAGAGCCATGAAACATTTGATGTTAGACTTGGTCATGCGGTCAGTGAAAGTACATCAGATTCAGATTTGTTGGCATCGCACTTATTGATTTCTTTTTCCAAAGGCACTATGTTTGGTACTAGATAATACTGGAATATCAATGAGTGAAGACTGGAAGAATAGTCAGTATATAAGTATTATACTAGATTGAAATTAGTATTGTATAGTAGATCTCTCAAGCAAGGGCTTTTGTTCATTAACTGTTGTTCTTCCATTATACTCGAGATCCTTAGACACATACCTAGTAAGTCTAATATAAGGTTTAGCATGAGCTTTGACTTTTTTTTGCCTTGGATCCATATTGAAACCAGTATTAGCTGCTGCTTGATATGTTTGTGGTTTCTTCTTGGTCCTCTTTCAATCTGGTACCCCAGAATCCCTAATTCCATTAATAAGCACTAGAGGATTCAAAATGATTTGGCTACCCTCCTAAGGGACTTTCAGATAGTGTATTATATAACACTGGGTTTAATACAGTAACTCCTACATTCACTCTTCTAAACAATACATAAGGGGTTTTAAATAGGAATATAGTGATCTTTTATTCTCTCTATAAATAATCAAACAAGAAGTTAAAACAGGCAAGAATGAGATTAAATAAATTGATTATGGGACATAAAAATAAAGTCTAAAATCATTGAGTTCATCTTTTCTTATAGCACAGTAGTATTATATTATATAACATCCCACAATTTGTTCAACCATTATCCAAATGATAGGCATCTCCACAGTTTCAGGTTTTTATCCCCCAAAAGAGAGCTTCTATAACTATTTTAAAACATAGAGGTTTGAAACTTCCTAGGTGGAGCAAAAATGGTGGCATGCACCTGAAGCTTTTATCAAAATAACTTGGGATGAAGTCTCTAAACAGACCCTAAAGTAACAGAATTGACAGAAAAGGACTTTAAAAACCAATGAAAAATTGAGAAAAGAAATGAATCATGCATGAATATTATGAAAAATTGACTGAAGAAAATAAAAGCCATTAAAATTGAAACTGAAAAGAAAAATAACTTAACTAGAAGTAAAATTAACCACTGGAAAGGGAAACACAAAAGCTAACTGAAGAAAATAAAACCCCTAACATTTAGAAGTGGACAAATGGACACTAAAAGATTCCACCAAGCACAATTAAAAGATTGGAAAAATATAAGAAAATGTAAAGTTTCTTTTAGGAAAAGTCATCAACCTGAACATTAGATCCAGAAGAGTAAATGAATTATTGATCTACTTGAAAGTCACAATCAGAAAAATAGCCTGAACAATATCATCCAGAAAATTTTCATGAAAATTGCCCTAGAACAAGAAGATTAAAATGGTCCTTGAAAGAAATCATCAGTCATCCCTAGAAAGATTCCCAAATAAAAACTCTAAAGAATATTGAAGTCTAATTTCAGAATTCTCAGTTAAAGAAGAAAATAATACAAGTGAGAAAAAGTAGCAATTTAAATACCAGACAGCTACAATCAGGATTACATAGGACTTACCAGCTTCAACATTAAAGGATTGGAGAGCCTGAAATATTATTTTCTAGAGAGAAAGGAACTTGGATTGCAACCAAGAATCAATTACGCTGAAAATTCAGGATATTCTTTCAGGGAAAACGATGAACTTTCTTTTTTTTTTTTTGCAAGGCAAATGGGGCTAAGTGGCTTGCCAAAGGTCACACATCTAGGTAATTATTAAGTGTCTGAGGCCAGATTTGAACTCAGGTACTCCTGTCTCCAGGGCCGGTGCTCTATCTACTGCACCACCTAGCTGCCCCCAAAAAGATGAACTTTCAAAAGTTAACTGATAAAAAGACCAGAACTGAACAGAAAATTTGACTTCAAATACAAGACTCAAGAGATGTGGAAGATGGTAAATGGAAAGGAAAACATATTTATCAGTAAGACAAAATTGTCTACATCCCTGCACAGGAAGACATGACTGGTCACTTGAGGATTGTATTTCTCTTAGGCTATGAAAAGGACCATATAAGAAAGAGGATGTGGGTATAAATTGATCATGATGTAATTATACTATGACAGGAGAATTATACATGTATCAGAACAGTTAATAGGAGTATACTTCAACAAAGGGTATGGGTACAAGATAGGTATAAAAAATTAAGACATAAAAAATGATTATACTGGGAGATGGAAATTAACATCAAATAAAAAGGTCCAAAGAGAACCTATATGATATAGAGGTATGGATATAGATGATATAGATATAGGGGTGTGTGTGTGTGTGTGTGTGTGTGTGTGTGTGTGTGTGTGTGTGTGTAGTAGAGGAAAAGAAGGAAGAGTGTGAAAAGATTTAGCTCACAGAGGGAATAACATAACCCAGTTACATTTAGACAGTTATCCTACTGTACAGAGTCATAGCAGGGAAAATGGAAAAGGCAAATTATAGGAGGCAGTCAGAACTCTGACAAAGTGAAAAAATACAAACAGAAGTTGTTAGAATGGTAGGAAATGTAGAGCTAGTTCAATACAGTAAACCTTTATTAAGTAGTTATTATGTTCCAGATTCTGTACTAAGTGTTGTAGTTACAAATAACTCCTTACAGTCAAGGACTTTACCATTTTAGGGGAGGAGAGAGCACACAAAAAGAAATGGGGAAAGTATGTGTGGGGGAATACCAAAGGTCATCTTTGGAGTTCCTGCCACAACTTCTGCAGCAAATTCAAGCAAAAAATCTTGAAATCAGAATCCCACCTCAGACAACCACAAGTCATATATATAACCCTATACAAGTTTCCTGAACACTTTTAGCATCAATTTCCTAAAAAATAAATCATCTGCTCTACAGGGATTATTATAGGGATCAAATGGGACACCATTTTAAAACCACATTTTGAATAAAAAGCAATATATAAATATGGATTATACAGCGGATAGGAGAGATATCAAGAAAATGACTTAGGCCTGTGATATGTGGTGGAGGTGGAGTTGGAAACGTCTATGGCATGAGCCAGATGGGAAGAGGTAAGATGTGCTGCTTCTGGATCACATGATCCTATATTTTCCCATTCTACATATTCAGCTATTCCTGTAGGACACAGCAGGCCACATTCCACCTCCAAGGTGGGAAAATCTATTGAGGCTGCAACTGGGCAAGTCATTATGCATAAGAGAGCTGATTGCAGAGGGAAGTGAACTGCAACAAGAAAATAATAGACTCAGGGAGGCTTAATCAGACCCTATGCCAATACTGCTGACTCTCAGTCTCATTTGGCTCACAGGAAGACAGGAAGGAAGATTGCAGAGAAATCTATTGAAATCTAGTTAATTCCAATCCATCTCTTTGGAATCTTTGTCTCATCTTTCTGTGTCTCCTTCTCTAAATTCCTATTCATACTATATAACTCTCCATGTCCTCTGTCTCTGGAGATTTGTCACAACCATTGAATCAAAATCGGAAGGGGCCTCAGAGACCAATCTTAACTTAGCCAAAGTACCTCTTCTAATGCAGTTTACTTCTTGACCAATCTATGTGACTTTGAGGTCACGAGATAAATTGATGCTGTGAATTCTCACCCATTCCCCCCCAAAATGGTATTTATAAAGATTTACAATTAGAATGAATCAATTACATGAATGATCCTCCCTGTAGTTTCTCCACCTTTGTACTCTGTGATCCCATTATCACCTGGTGGAGGCAAGTGCCAAGATCCCAATGTTCTTGTACCCTTCATGAGAGTGGGATAATTTCATGGAAAGAAATTTGAAACAGTTCTGAGAAAAGGTGCATCATAGGTACCTAATTTGCTTTAGATTAAGATTCTGAAATTGAGGAAGAGTGAAACATGAAGGAAACAAGGGGGAAAGATAAGAAAAACTTGAGAGGAAATTCCTAAGAATATTCACTATTGAATATACCCAAAGAAGCACTTTTTAAAATCTCCCATCAAGATTTTCTGGTATTCCAGGGACTTCTTTTTTTAAGGAGCAATAAATTTAGAATCCACTGATCACCTCCTGAGAGAGATTCCCAAAATGAAAACTCCAAGGAATGTTGTAGTCAAATTATCAGGTCCTGGAGAAAATACTAGAAGAGGAAAGAAACAATTCAAATACCAAGTAACCACTGGATTATACAGAATTTAGTAGCTTCCACATTAAAGGATTGGGGACCTGAAATATGCTATTCAGGAAAGCAAAGGATCTTGGTTTGCAAACAATCAATTATCCTGTAAACTGAGCACGATCTTGTAGGGAGAAATGAATAAAGATATTTACTAGATGGAGCTCTCTCAAAGAACTCCTTCTGGTCTTTGGCTCTTTTATTTCCTTATGGAGCCAAAGAATTATCACCATTTGCAGGTATGCAAGGAATGGAGTAGAGTTAATCCAAATAGATTTAGATGGCAGCAGGTAGGATTAAATTAATTTAGAATAAACTCCTCTTAAAGAGAAGGGTAAGAGTCATTAGAAAGCTGTTACCCTTTTTTTTTTTGAGAATTTCCTTAGTTGTGATACACAGACAGACAGATTCGGAAGCCCAGTGCTGGACAGAGGAACATTAGAGTGTTTCCTTTTCTATCCATGTTATACAAATTTAAACTATAAAGTGTGTGTATATGTGTGTTTTTGTGCATGTATGTGTGTTTTGGGTATGTAAAGGTGGGAGGGAGGGAGGAAGTGAGTAAGAAAGGAAAAGAGTCCTCACCATTTCCTTTTTAGGAACTGTATATATTAGATATAAATGTAGTTGTGAGAGAAGTCTTAATTCATGATGGTAATTATTAAAATTTTTATTCTTTATAAGAATTTGACAAGTACCAATTAATGAAGAATGAAGTCACTGATAAAAGAAAGTTTATTTCTGATTTAGAGCAGGAAAACTGTTAAAGTCTTTTGGAGATTAGCTTACTTACATTATGTGGGGGGCTTCCAGCCAAGATGGAGGAAAGACAGGCAGAGTTCTAAAGTCTTCTGATCTTTCCCCATCTATGATATGAAACAAACTTCTTAACAGAAATCTGATCCACAAAACCTAGAAAGAAAAGCCAGGAGAAAGAACATCTACTTCCAGATTTGTTTTCCATGGTCCTGGGTGAGATTAGGGCTAGAGTGTTGGTGACCACTGGGACTTGGGTCAACTAGGGAGCAGAGGCATTGGTGTTGGGGCTGATCTTCTGAAGCTTGCTGAAAGGGCTGGGTGGTGGGGAGAGTTCCAGTGCAGGAGAGCTGCAGATACCATCCCTGGGCTCCTCTGGTCTGAGGAACTTCGAGCCCACACCTTCACTGCAGCTGAGACCTCTTCCCAGAACAAACACAATTACAGACTACTTCTGCACCAGGCACAGGGGTGTGAGCAGAAGAACCAGCCCAGCTGACAATAGAGAGAGGGATGACCTCACCCCAGGGTAGAGCCCACCATTGATTGAAGACAAAAGTATTTAATAGCGTCAATCAAGCCCTCCAGGCTAAGGGAGTAGGCCTCAATCAAGGTCACAGACTTCAGAGAAAGCACCTCCTACTGGCCAGCTGGAGAAATTGTACTTAGTGAGTAAAGCCTCTAGGGATCCCAACACCAACCTCCTGTGAACCAGCCCCTCCCCAACTCAAGGTTTTAGCAAAATGAAGAAAGGTCAGAGGAAATGTGGATCCATAGAAAAATTCTTGGAAGGAAAAGACCCTAACTAGAACCTCTGAGGAGACTATGATCTGGTCTCCAGCACAGAAAGACTTCCTTGAAGAAATAAGGAAGGAGTTTAAAAATCAATTGGAAAATTTGGGAGAGTCAATTAACACCTTACATTATCAGGATTACTGCATAGTAGAAAAAGCAGCATATACAGGAAGGGCACTCAAGAAGATTTGGATTTCAGTCCTTATAGTGTGACTTTAGGTAAGTGATTTAACTGTTCTAGGTCTCACTTTCTAAAGGGAAGAGATGATGATGATTCTAAAATTTTATGCTTCAGGATTTAATGTTTAGAAATTATTTTCTGTATTTTCTTTTTTTTTTTTTTGGTTAGTCAATGGAGTTAAGTAACTTGACCAAGGTCACAGTAAGAGTCTGAGGTCACATTTGAACTCAGGTCCTCCTGACTCCAGGGTAGGTGCTCTATCCACTGCACCACCTAGATGCCCCTAACGTTTAGAATTTTTAATAAAATGAACTAGGTTTGAATTTTAGTGTATGACCTAGGTTCAAGTTCTTACTTTGACACAAACTAGCTGTGTGAGTATGCCATTTAAAGTTACATTGCCCAGGCTACTCTCTGAGATCATATCCTAGGGTAAAAATTTAGATAGTATCAACAGCACTATCCCAGAGTTCACTTATCCTTAAATCCTTAAGTCCCACCTCAGATAATCTCCTCTTCTGCCTGGCCCCAGTCTAGCCCCAATTTAATTTAATCCAGACCAGAGAACCTTAACTTTTCCATAACTGTGTTTAACTATTTGCATTTCATTTTATGCACTTTAGAATAGTATTTTAAGAAAGGGTTCTTTAGCTAAGAATAGGTCTTAATGCCTACTAAATAAACTACAGGAGCTCAAATAAAAATCCTCTATTTTGCAGACAAAATCCTTCATAATCTTTCTCCACCAATCTTATATCCTATGACCTACTATGTATTCTTTGACCCAGTGATACTGACTTCCTTTTTCCATGAGTAACACATTATAGATCTTGGATCTAACATTTTCTCTACTATTCCCATGCTTGTAATGCTCCCCTCCTCATTTCTACCTACTGCCTTCCTTTAGTTCCTTCAAGTCCCAATTAAAATCTCATCTTCCTAACCCCTCTTAATTCTATTGCTTTCCTACTGTTAATTAATTATTTCTTGTTTATGTTGTATATGTCCTTAAGTGCTGGTGATTTGAGTTCATTTCACTGAGTCCAATACTTGCAGGGCTTCCTCTTGAAAGATGATCAATTCCCAATGGAAAAACCAAGTGGAAGAATGCTAACTATTCACAATTTGGTTTGTTATTCAGAGGGTGTTAGTCCATCAATATTTCAATATAGTAATCTCATAAATATAAGAATTACTTTCAATAGAGCAGATATTTTCAAGTCTCCTTCAGTGTAAGTCATTCATTTCCTCCTATATCTCATCTACATAATGAGGACCACTCTTTAGATGACCTGATGTTATATGAATATCAGTGTAGCATTCAACTACCAATCTGTCATTCCTCATTTTTACTACTTGTTTGATATCTTTTTTGGCATTTTAGATATGCAATCATTGCTCATAATATCCTTTAATCTGCTAGGGAGTTTTCATAGACTGTTACAGAACATGTGTAGATCTACATCAAAAGAGAGAATTTTCTCATTGCTGGTTCACTTTAGCCATACTCTAAATAAAAAAAAAATGTCTTTTTACTGCCTTTTTAGTGATCAATCATTTTAATTTCTTGGAGACTAAGATTCTACAAGTAGCAAGAATTGAATAAACAAACAAATATGTATGTGTTGTGTTTATAGGTATGTGTGTGTATGTTTATGTTGTGACTTAGTTTCAGGGAAAAGTTTGTTATTGAAACCCAGCTTCTAACACGCTTTTCCACATATAATATCTAAAAACATACATGCTGATTGATCTCCTTTGCAAGTTACTTAGTTGCTACAAATCATTAAGAATTCTTCATCCTTTCTTTTTGTTTTGTGAAAAAGGGCAGACCAGACACACTTGAATCATTTTGTACCTGATTTTGGAAGTTTTTTTCCAACTTGTGGTTAAGTAATTTATTTTGAAGGAAAAGGAGACAGGAGTGTGTTATAATAGAAAGAGGGCTTTATGTAAACTCAGAAGACCAGGACATGAATGTTGTCACTGACACTTATTAGCTGATACAACTCCTTTAACCTCAATTCACCAACTATCATCTAAATGCTAAGCACTGGGGACGGCATGTATTTGTAAGTGAAAGCATTTTGTAAACTGCAAAGCTTTGTTGGGTTAGGCAGTTGTGGACTTGATTATAAATTATAAAGAAAAACAACTATTAAATCATGAAGTTTAGTCTGTTCCATGTTCATGCATTTTAAAATCAAAATTGCTATTCTTGCTGAGGGTTCTGTATATATTTTTTTCATATGCAGGACTTCTCTTTCACAAAAGGATCTTTTGTATGAATAAGCAATCCACAGAAGTCAGAAGAGAATATGAATCTGGTTATATTTAAAGCCCTCAAATGCAAATCTGACTTAAATATGGAAAATATTAAAACATTTTAATCAGAAGCTGGGCAGTGGTTCAAGTGAAAAAGATTCAAAAACATAAAATTCCAGAATTCAGTCAGTGGGCCTATTTTTCCATCTAATCTCCAAGTTACTCCTTAAATGAATATAATTAGGATCTGACTGACAAAGAAGAGTCAAGATTTCTGTGAAATGACTTAAATGTCCTGTAACTTCAATTAGATCATAGCCACATCTCTAATGCACAGAGGGACTGAGGTTTGTTTTGTGAGAAGTTTTTGTTGTCTAAATCAGAAGACTTGAATTTCATGTAAGCGAGTATTTCAGTGTTCACGTGATTCTCAAGATTAATTTGCCAATCTAACTAGGAAACAACTGAATACACAAACACCTTCAGGTTCTTTTTCACTGCCACAACACCTCCCAATAGCAATATAAAATCCAACTATTATTATCATAAATTATATCAAAGCTTCTAAGGAGAGTAGGATTAGGCAAGATAGTCATATGCAGAAGAATAACAAAGGGCAATATTTTTATTAGTACTTTCCACAAATACACACATTTTTAGTGACAGAAAAGACTGAATTTCCATAGGCATTAATGAAGGTCAAAGTCTTCTGTAAATTATAAAATACAGTATAATTTCCAAGCTGAAACATATTGTCCTTGCTCTGTGCTAATGTACCTACAAGTATTTGAATATGAACATTTACTGGGTTTCCACCCTTATTATTAGCTAATTAATGCCAAAGATCAGTTGGCATTATATTATACACTATCATAATTCCAGAATTACCAAAACAAGCTTTCTAAGACTTAAAACTGTCGAATTCAATAACATTCCACTCCAAAGGCATCTCACTAAATCTGTTGAGTCCAACAGGAGGGAACTCAGTGACGACACCAATATGATACATAAGCTGGTTCATTTATTGATCACAGGATACATGCTTTTATACTCTACATTTATGTAACCAAGTACATAAACGTTTTAGCAAGCATTTTTTTTTTCACATGCATACCTTGTGTATGTCTTAGGTGAATGTTTTGAGAGCCAAACAGTGTTTTGATAAACAGAGTGCAGATTGTTTTGAGAACCAAACAGTGTTTTGATAAACAGAGTGCAGAAGGTAATTATCTCAGAATGTGCTTTCTATCTGAGCCTGGGAATACATCTTGTTAGCTCAGACATGCAGCTACTCCCTTATGTAAGTTCTGAAGTACATCTTGCTTGTTAAAGCACATAGCTGTTTCTATGTTAACCCTTCATAGCTCTTAGCCTGGAATACATATGACACCACACCTGTTCTTATTATTGTGTAAGTTGTTGTTTAGTCTTTTAAAAACTGAAATCTCTGGGTCAAAGGGTATGTACAATTCTGCAACTTTTTGATCATAAGTCCAAGTTACTTCCCAGGATGGCTTGATCAATTCATAACTGCTGATGGTGGTTATGGTGGTGGTGGTAGTATTCAGGGTCTCCCTATCCTCCCTTATCTTTTTCTTTCAATTGCCTTCAAGTTTCCTCTATCATCAAACCTTCCCTAGATAGACTTCATTATTTCAAGCTATTGTCTTACATCTCTCCTCCATTTATCAAACTTCTGCAAAAAGTTACCTTTGCTATTTTTTTTTTCATTTTCACTCTTATCACAAATTCCTAAATGTTTTCGCAATCTAACTACCAGCCTGATTGCTCAACCAAAGATATCTTGATTGCCAGGTCAAGATGGTTTTTTCCTTGGTCCTCTCTGCTACAGTAGCACTGGTTTATAGCCTTTCCTCATGAATGAATATTCTCTCTTTGGGTTTTTAAATGGCAGTACTCTCTTGTATTGATTTTAAGTCATTGTTTCTTCTCAGTCTCTGGTTTGCTCATCATCCATGTCATGCCCTCCACTTGTGACCATTTCCTAAAGCTCGGACTCTCTCTTTTTGGATATTTAAACATTTATAAATCCTTAAGTCACTGTTTCTTCTCAGTCTCTGGTTTGCTCATCATTCATGTCATGCCCTCTACCTGTGACCATTTCCTAAAGCTTGGACCCTCTCTTTTTGGTTATTTAAACATTTATAAATCCTTTCCTCAGTTTCACTTATGAACTTGAATTCCACATCACCACGTGCCTTTTGGACCTTTCAAATAATACTTCCCAGGGGCATCTCATAATTAAAGTATCCAAAATAGAATTTGTCTCCTCCCCCCCAAACTATTCCTTTTTCAAATTTCCCTATGAATATTCCCATCATTTTTCCAGTACGTCAAGTTCACAAACCCAGAATTATTCTAGACTCCTCACTCTCCCTCAACCCAGCCAGACATCCCATCTGTCGGCATTCCTTGCCGTTTCTCCCTCTACAGTGAACTCTCGGCGATGCCCTCTTCCCTGTGCTCCCATGGCCACCACTGTACTTCAGGCTCTCACGCCTCTTGCTGGGAATGCTGCAAGGGGCTCCTATTTGGTCTCACTCCCCAATACAATGCCACCTTACAAACAGCTGCACGATGATTTTCCTAAGAGGTGATGTGACTAGCTGATCCCTTTCTCAGTGAACTCCAGGGGCCTGGCCGCCCCAGCTCACAACCCAGCCTTTTGGCGGCTGACTCTGCCACCTCCCCGGCTTCACTGCCCGTTCCCCCGGTGAGCTGGCCTCAGGGGCAGGTCTCGAGGTGCCACCCCGAGCCCAAGCTCGCCCCCTTCCCCGGCTCAGCCTCCCCACTACCTTTCACAGAGCGGCGGCGGAGGCCCCGCGAGCCTCGCTTTACGGGCCGGGGGCACTTCGGGATGGGGCACTCGGGGGACCCGGAGGCGCCTGCAGCCCGGCCCCGGGGTGGGCCCCCATGACTCACTCTGCCCTGTTTGACTCAGTTTCCCCATCTGTGAACCGTCTCTCCGAGGGGAGCCGGAGCACGCATGGGCCCGGCTGCGGGTGGCTGCCCAGAGGACAGCTTTCTGGACTTCTGGGAGGGCCCGGGGCCACAGCCGGCCTCGGCCCGAGGCTCTGCCCGGCCCCGGACGCCCCTCACCCGCCCGCTCCCCCCTCCGCGGCTCCTCGTGGGGGCCCCGCGGCCCGGGGGTCCCGGAACGGCCCAGGGAGGCACAAGTAACGCATCGGCCGGACCGAGACTCGGCCCCGGGCCGGCGGCCTCCCTTCCCCGGCCTCAGCCCCCGTCTCCACCTGCCCCCGGCCCGGTGCCGCTGCCCCCTCCCCCCGACCTGGCATCCGCCGGAGGCTCCGGGGCGCTCCTCGGAGCCGGGCCGGGCCGGGCCGGGCTGAGCTAGTCGGGGGGAGGGGAGGGGAGCGTCAGCCGCTCGGCGCCTCGGCCGCCCGCCGGGGGACCAGGCAGCATCTAATTTTGCAAGTTTTACAGTATTTTGAGACTTAACACATTAAGTCTAAGTGAACAGGAGCAATAGGAGGACCATGAGAAGTTCTAGGGAATTTCTCTTTGAATTGGATACTTTTCTGGTAGTCAAAGACGAATATTTTTTGTAAGCAAACATTTTTATATTTCATTGGATATTAATATCAAGGAATTATTTATGATCTTGACATATCCTAAAACTTGTCAAAGAAGAGCCTTTGAGGGGACATTTTACTTTGCCAGTACAATAACATTTTGAAGTTGGCAAATGATATAGTGGGATCTAGTTTTCTTTGTACTTCTAAACAAATTTTGTGATTATAAATATGCAATCTATAAAACAATGTTGTTTGTGAAAGTCTATATGTACCCTTCAGATATTTTCATCAAAGATGCACTTAATTAATATGAATTATTCTTGCAAATACTTTCTAAAATGGAAAAAAGATAATTTCATCTGCAATATTTGATATCCTTTCAGTTCCCTTGATGAGATCTCAAAAATATCTGTGACTTCTTTTGTCCTGTAAACATGCATTCATATGTTAATCATTTAGTTGAACTCCTTCATTTTAATGTGAATAAAGTGAGGCTTAGGGTTATTGAGTGATTGAAAATATTTTAAGCACCATGCTATGTGCAAAAACCACTGCTAAATGTTTTGGACAAAAAGATAATAGCAAAGCTTTGTGCACAGACCTCATATTTTAATAGGGAGAATAATATATATAAAGTTTCAGACCCAAATTAGATGGAAGAGTCCAGTGATCCCTAGTGCACTCTCAACAGAATTAATTTCCATAATATTGACTATAGGGGAGTAGCTGAAAGCAGAGTTAGTGATCTGGAGCTCCTTGGACCCATCAGTTATATTTGTTAGAGTTTTTTGTGGTAACGGGGACTTTGATGCCCTATTACATACAAAACTAGAGTGACTTGCCCAAGGTCACATATACAGTAAGTCTCAGAACTGACTGGTGATGAATCATGCATACTATTTATTGATTGAGAAGCAATGGATGCGATGATCCAGACACACATTTTCAGAAAAAAAAAACGTATTTTGCTTGAATATACTTTTTTTGCAAGGAAGAACTTTTTTTTGGGGGGGGGGGAAGAGTTGACAGGGAGTGATATTGTGTAAAAAAAAGAGAAATGAATGGAGTGAAATAGTTAAAATCACCCATAATAAGCAAAAGGAAGTTTTGTGGAGGCATGAAGAAACAGTAAAAATTGTTACAATCATACTAAATTGAATATACATTTCAAAACAGACTTCAACAGTTCACAATTTTATATATTTCTTTGTTTTTTATATTTTGAAATATCCATGTTTGTTGATATTTTTCACAAAAAAAACAAAAACTTGAGTTTTCATTATAACCCAGTTAATCTCTACAACTGTTTATGCTTCCAACAAAATAGAACAATTAGGGATAACTACATTTTAAAACATGGAATTATTAAAGATTACTCACTCACAAGAAGTGGTTATTAAATTTAAGATCATTGCATCTTAATTTAAAGATGCCCTGCCTTTAAGTTTCCAAACTTCATACAACTTTTGACAAATAATACCAATCTTATTTCAAAGTATGTGAAATTCTCTGAGAGTATTACATAAGTTCAAGTATAAGTAAATAATGCTAAGGTATTAAAACTTTAAAGTATTTATTGGAGCAATAAAAAATTGAGGAAGTGAGAATTCTCAGGTGATTGATATTATGCTAAAATTTAGAGAATAATGTCTATATACCATGATAAACACACACACACACACACACACACACACACACACAAAATACATCCTGTTTCAAAGAAATAAAGGAGAAGGAACATTATTTAACCTTAGGACTCACAATCTAAGTCTACCATATAATGAGAATTGGAATGAGGAAAGTGACATCACTTGTGAAATTGAGTTCTTAGAAAACATGCAAACATTACAACAATAAATTCTAGTGTTCCTTTTGGGCATCAAAACTTGGCTGACTTTTTATTGCTACCAGATCTTTTTGAGAAGAAAGGATAAGATGCCCATTGAGAATGGATGGGTAAATAGTTCAACATAAATAGTATTTGTCTTCTCTGCAGAGAGAGAGTTGCAAAGTTGAAGCTTATTTATCAGACATATTATATCAACCCAAATCTTTAGATCATCCACAGAAGGCACATGAGATAATTTCACTTTCCTGTAGTTTTAAAGACCCAAACCTTCTCTGAGGGTATGGAAAGTATGTAAAGAAATCAGATTTAGCAACCTGTGATAACCAAGTGTTTCTTACAGATGATCCACTCAGCTCCACTCTCCCCCTAACAGTTTAGGAATACTTCTTAAACTGTCTTTCCTTCAAGGGGTATCACTCTCTTATCCCTTCCTTTGCAATATAAATGCTGGACTGGTAACATGCTGTGGCTCTCTGAATCCCAGACCAAGAAAAGATTTATTCAAATAGTACAAAGCAACAGAGAACTCTTGGCTTCTCCAGAGCCATCAGTTTGTGGTTTCCATGTAAATAAAAGTCTCCTTGAGAATCAGCCAATTCATTTTTGCTAATAGGTCACTCAGGGGTTCATTAAAATGTGAACAGGTAATTGTGTTATTAAAAAGTTCCTAACTTGCTATGATAAAAGGGATATATCTAAATATACATATTAATTAGCTTGCATGGAGACTTTTTCCTCTGAAGAATAGTATGGCCTGACAGAGTAGGACAAATTTTCAACCTTGTCTCCAGAGGTACCTCCCTTGTTAGGAGATGTTTCTAACTGAACTTTTCCTGTTGTTCTTAACAGCTGTTACCTGCTGTGGCCTCTGGAGTCAGTCACATAATAAGCAAAGATGAGGGAAACTTTTGTGCAAAATTTTAGACTTCCCCAGAGTAAGGGAGATTGCTCCTCATTGATATCCCTTGAAGGAAAGACAGTTTAGGAAGTATTCCTAAATTGTAATTTTTGAATGAATAATTTAGAGTTTTCTCTGGAGAGAGAGAGAGAGAGAGAGAGAGAGAGAGAGAGAGAGAGAGAGAGAACTAGAAAGAAAGGGAAAGAGAGTAGGAAGAGGGAGGAAGAGTGAAAAACAGAGAAGAGAGAGAGAAAAGTACCTACCTCCACTGATACTGGTTGGAAACTTTTTATGACTTAGAAACTTGCATGGAGCATTATGATGTTAAGTAATTCATTATCACAGTCACTGCCAGAGGAAAGTCTTTGAATCTAAATTTTTCCTGACTCTAAATTTTTCCATGCAATGATCTTAAATTTAATAACCACTTTTTTGTGAGTGAGTAATCTTTAAGTATACTAAGTCATAATATAATGCCTCTTGTATTATTTCATAAATTATTTCTTTCATTATTTCAAATATAAATGTATGTGTATATATGTAAGTATATATATATATATATATATATATATATATATATATATATATGTATATATAACTACCTTAATCAGGATTCCATTCATCATCCCCAACAACCATTCCCCAATAATTGGGCACAAAACTTCATAGCTTGTTTTTAAATGTCAAACAATTCTAAAAATGTTGCTACAAATCTCTATGAATATAAAATATAATTTTTTCTTTTGATAACATGTTTAATTTAGTAATCTAATAATGTTCCTATAATTCACTTCATTATTGTTTACTCACTTTCCACAAAGGCAGGTATTTTATATATTTGCATACACTCTATCATATTGCTCATCCTTTGTTTTTTCAGAGACCAATCAATAACATTGTAAATGATTGATATTTTGACTTGTATATGAATTGGATTTAAATTAGGTCTTCAGCTTCACTCTCTCTGCAAGAGAGCCTAGTGGTGAGACAAAAGTCAAAAAGATGGGCAATCCAAAGGGCAACAAAAATGTGCATACCCTTTGATCCAGCAATACCACTACTGGGTCTTTACACTGAAGAGATGATGAAAAAGAGTAAAAACATCACTTGTGCACAAATATTCATAGCAGCCCTGTTTTTGGTGGCAAAGAATTGGAGATCAAGTAAATGTCCTTCAATTGACTTAGCAAACTGTGGTATATGTATGTCATGGAACACTATTGTTCTATTAGAAACCAGGAGGGATGGGAATTCAGGGAAGCCTAGAGGGATTTGCATGAAGTGATGCTGAGTGAGATGAGCAGAACCAGAAAAACACTGAACACCCTAACAGCAACATGGGGGTGATGATTAACCTTGATGGACACGCTTATTTCATCAGTGCAACAATCAGGCACAATTTGGGGCTGTCTGCAATGGAGAATACCATCTGTATCCAGATAAAGGACCGTAGAGTTTGAACAAAGTTCAAGGATTATTTCCTTTAATTTAGAAAAAAAACTATCTTATTGTCTGATCTTGTTATCTCTTAGACTTTATATTTCTTCTTTAAGGATATGATTTCTTTCTCATCACACTCAATTTGGATCAATGTACAACATGGAAACAATGTAAAGGCTGACAAATTGCTTTCTGTGGGGGTGGGGGTAGGGAAGTAAGATTGGGGGAAAAGTTGTAAAACTCAAAATAAATAAAATCATTAATTATTCAAAAAAAGAAAGATGAACAATGACCTGGGATGCAGTAGAGAACCCTGGTGGACTATAAATGAGGGCAATGATACAAATCATTCTTATTTTACTTGAGGAATATATTTTATGATAATCTTTTATTTTATTTTTTAACTCCTCAAAGCCAAATTCCTCTTGCTAATTTTGCATGGTTTACAGAAGGAATTATTTTCTCTGAGATCAGTGATAGAGAGTTGAGAAGAAGAATGAGTTAGCTGGAATATACCCCTATTTAATAGTTCTGTCACTGAGAAATTGTCTACTATATGCCATATGCATGACATTGGGGGATACAAAGAAAGAAAAGCAAAACAGTCTCTTAACTTAAGAAACTCACATCAGTCTGAAGAGGGAGACAAATAAGATATATATATATATATATATATATATATATATATATATATATATACATATATATACAAGATAAATTGAAGATTTTAACAGAGAGTAGGTATTTGGTTTTCTAATTTGCAAAAGAAAGGATTGCAAGAACAAAATATATTGGGAGAAAGAAATAAAGATTCCTTTTGGATAAGAACAAAATTATCATATAGTTTGTTATAAACTAGATTTAGATAAACATCTAGCTCCATGCTTCATTCTTCTTATTTAGTCATTTAGTCACATATAACTCTTTGTGACTCTGTGACTATAGTATTCAATATAGTCCATGGATTTTTTTTTTTGCAAAGATTGGTTTAAAATTTCTTTCTCCAGTGGATTAAGACAAACAAATAAAATGATCAGGATCAAACAGGTGGTAAATGTCTGAAGCCTGATTGGGTACTTATGCCATCCTGATTCCAGATCAAATGCTCTCTCTATTCATTCAATCTTCTTGATGCTCCAAATATTTTACCATAAGCTTCAAATGGACATGTGGCTTAAAAAAAGCTAAATCAAAAGAAAATTAGAGATAAAATATGGAAGACATGTCTTTAAAAACTACAAGATAGGGAGATAACTTTTTTAATAAAATATTTTATTATTTCCCAATTAAGTATTAAAGCAAATTTTAAACTGTTTTGAGTTTTGAGATGGTAAGCAATTCAATATAGTCTATATATGTACAATCCTATAAAACATTTACATTTTAGAACAACCAGACTCAAATTTAAAAAAAAAGGTTGACCAAGCTTCAGTTTGTGTTCAGAAAGCATTAATTTTCTGGATGCAGATAGTATGCTTCATCATTAGTCCTTTGGGATTCACTTGGATCATTGCATTGCTGTCATTCACACCTCTTCATAAGATATTAATACAAAAGTACAAAGTATGGGTTAAAAAATAAAATCAAGAGACAAATTTTACCTCATAGGTATCCATGAAACTTGATGATCCTAGATGAAGTAAATCTTATTCAGAATGAAAAGGAAAGATAATAATTGGGATCATAGGGTGAATAATTTGGTATAAGATAATTTACTCATATAAGGAAATATAAGTACCACAAATTTGGTATAGTGAATTTGGATTAAGATCAACTGAGGGAGAAAAAAATATTGCCAACAAAATTTACTACAAGCCTCTTGATCAGAAAGAAGAAATAGCTAATGAGATAGGGAAAAATTTTATAAGACTTTCATGAATGAATGATAGTGAAATTACAGAAGGGAAGAATCTTAAACTTTTCAGGCATCTACTAAAACTACCAAAGGTAGAGAAACTAATAATTTACTGACTTGACTCAATAATTTTATGCTTCAAAAGGTGGAGGAAAAATTGAAGGTATATGTGGAGTCAATGAAGTATAGTGGAAAGAAAGATGAACTTGGAATCATAGGATATAAGTCCTAGTTCTACTTTTGGCACTTACCTAATAAGTGAGATGGGCAAATTGCTTTATTTTTCTAGATTTCATGTCACTAATTCGTAAATACCTTATTTGTAAATACCAGGTTATTTGTAAAACCTGGAGGTTTAAATGAGATTACTTCTAAGAGTCCTTCTATTTCTAGAGCTATGCTCCCGTATTAATACTTTCTGTGGAAGAAAGAGGGGTGGTGGTATTTGGGAATGACTTCTAAAAATGAAAAGAAATCAATAAACTTAAAAAAATAAGACTGATACATTTAATCACTAGTATCACAGTTTCCTTTCTCTTCGTAAATATAAAGTTAATATGCTATAGTTGAACAATGGTTCATATATTTTCAAACATGAACTATATCTTTATTTATCTTTGGTAGCTTTATTTCTTTGCTGGAAGGGAAGCTTCTGAGATTCACTGGAAAATGAGGTTTTTTAAAATCAATAAAATATTTTAGTTAACTAAAAATTTAAAATGTCTATTTGGTTAAATGATTTCTAAAATTTCTTCAGCTATAGATATAAGATATAATAGATATATTTAATCTTAAATCCACAGATAATTATAGCCCCTTTTAATCTTGGTAGAAAAAAATCATTCCTAATGGTGGTTAGTAAGAACTGAATCAATCTAGGCAGATCCTCAGAAACCAGATCCAATAGTTCATTGGTAGAGTAGGAAGGGGAATGAGGAAAATAATAAAAAAGAAAAAAAATAGTAACACAATTCATTAAAGGTACATTTATTAAACTCCTATAATGTATAGGACACTATGCTAAACCATAAGGATATAAAATCAAAATGAAGCATTATCCATGTTTTCAAGGAGTTTATATTGTATTGGAGGAAACAACTTGAACATAGATTAATATATATAGGGTAATTTGAGAAGAGTATAAACAATCAGTTAGATGAGGATAGAATATATTTGAGTTGAACTAAGTTTTGAAGGAAGTTTAGGATTCTAAGAGGCAGAGTTGAAAAGGAAATGAATTTCAGGTATGAACTTGGGAGATGAATTGTTGACTTGCATGCATATTTAGTAGGTCTATTTTCCTGAAGTACAGAAGTTGGAAAGAAAGATTGGCTTTAGTTAATAGACTCTTAATTTTATTCTAAACTCAATGGGAAGACACTAAAGACACTTGGGCAGAGCACATGGTCATATCCAATGCTTCCTTTGGAAGTTGTGTGAAGTGATTGGTGAGGGGAATGATTTGTTAAAGAAGTACCAATTAGGATTAAAATGTAAAGAGGAACTGATATAAACTTGTAGTTCTCTAAGTCTCCTATCAGAAGATGAATATTGTGGAGAAAAATAGATTGGATTTGTCAGTTAGTTGAATCATAGGTATGATATTTAGGGTGAAATATCAAGGATGGCTATGAAATTGTTTACAAAAATTTCCTTTTACTGAAAGGATACTAGTATTTCAAACATAGTAAATTGGGGGTAGGGCAGGTGAGAAGATGATGCATTCAGGTTTAGAAAGGTTAGATCTATGGTTCTAGTCAGGCATCTCCATGGAATTATCATTCTGTTTTTGAAGAGAATGATTACGACAGAATATACAGGATATAAAGATTTGGAAAGTCTTCTTCAACCTATAGTAGTAGATGAGATTTTAAGGGAGATAGTATTAAAGAGTATTGAAAACATGACCCTAAGGAACACCATTATTCTGGGGTTGGAAGATGATATGGACAGAAAGGAAAACTGTAGGAACACAGGCTATTCTAACAGACCGCCACCTGGATAGTCTCAGGAGCTGGCACGCTGCCCTGAGAGATAAGGTGTGCTGGAGTCCTTGGGAGCTAGACATTCTGCCCCACTGACTAAGGGCACTAGACACAGCTGTGCCTTATCACCTCCTCCCTAACATACCCCCTATCCTGTAATGAAAGATGCTGCACGTACACAATGCTTTCACCTCCATTCCCTCATTATTCTTTGTTCTACCCTGGAAGACCTAACAGTATATATGTAATAGCTAAACAGTAACAAAACTGAGCTGGAGGCATAAGGCAGTAGTGGCTTGACTCCTTATTCTCAGCTTGCCTCTGGGAGGGAGGTTGCTGCTGTGGGCCCCAAGGAAGCAAGCCACAACAGAAAACTAGGATAAGTGTAAAGAAGGCACAGAAGAGAAAGCATATCCAATGGGATGGATTAATCAACAAAGAAAGAAAGGTAAAGGAATATGAGGACTGAGAAAGAATTTAGGTAACTGATAACCTTAGAGAATACATTTTCGGTGAGGTGAAGGAATTAGAAGCTAGTCTATGATGAGCCTAGAGGTGAATTTATGGCATGAAAGTACAGCATGAGAATAAAGATGACTTTTTTGGGAAATTTATGAGTGAAGAAAAAGTTATAAAGAATAATAACGAAGGTTTTGCAGTCAATGAATAAGGTTGGGATTTTGTTGCTGTTATTATTGAGTATCTATTAACCTGAGTGTAAAGAGCCAGTAGAGAAAAACAAATGAAGATGAAGTGGAGGGAATCATCAATAGAACAAGATCTTGGAGGATCTTTGAAGTAATTTTATGAATTATGATCTCTTCTTTCTCAGATACTGGAGCAAAATGCAAATTGGATAAAGGACTTTAAATACATGGAGGATAGGAGATATGAACCCATGATGAATAACCTCATTCTTTTTTTTTTAATTTTTAAATTTTACAATTTTTCCCCTAATCTCGCTTCCTTCCCCCCACCCCCCACAGAAGGCAATCTGATAGTCTTTACATTGCTTCCATGCTACATATTGATCTAAATTGAATGTGTTGAGAGAGAAATCATATTCCTAAGGAAAAAATTAAAATATAAGAGATAACAAAATTACATAATATGATGACAGAGTTTTTTTTTTTTTAAATTGAAGGTAAAAGTTTTTGGCCTTTGTTCAAACTCCACAATTCTTTGTCTTTATTTCAAAAAATTCAAAATCCAAGACCACCAAAATAATTGTGATATTGATAAGATGATGAAAATTATATAGCTCTTGAAGACTATAGTAGCATATATAATCAGATAGCAAAATCACACTTTCCAAAAACATTAGATTCTCCAAAAACTGAAAAGTTAGAACTAGAATGCAACAATATAGAAACTAAAGGAATATTAAACTAAGGAAAAAAAGGCTTATAATATTGAAAGGCGGAAGCAATGCTAATCTAAAGGGTATATAGATCATCTAGGAAGAAAAACACAGGAGAAGCATCAGGAAAAATACAAGAAAATTAACTACAAAAATTGGAAGCAAAGCACATATCCAAAGTACACAGAAAACATCAACAGAAAGAAGCTATAAGTTCAGCTCACTAAGGACTTTATGGTCAGACATCATAATGAAGATCAAATAAAATCATAAAGAGTTTGACTTGATTGCAAAACCAAAAATCCTATGCTTGGGCTAAAAGGAATTCTAAATAAATGTAAGAAGACATAAACAACCAACATATTCTTTGTAGAATCGTATACAATGAAACAATACAATAAAAAGAGTCAAAATA
This sequence comes from Macrotis lagotis, assembly GCF_037893015.1. Lineage (NCBI taxonomy): Eukaryota > Metazoa > Chordata > Mammalia > Peramelemorphia > Peramelidae > Macrotis > Macrotis lagotis. Next base: position 10,259,353 of record NC_133662.1, read on the forward strand.
AAAGAAGAATAAGACAAAAAGGCAAGTAGAAATAAATTTTTAAAATCATGAATAATTTTTGATCAAAGATCAAATAATAGAAACTAAATAATTATATTCAAAACCATGAAAAAATAAAGACAAAACATTAACACTTGGAGTTCTAGGCATGGAGTCAGGACCCAACTTTCTGAGATCAAATCTAGCCTTAGATCTATTAACTGTATCACTCTGGACAAGTCACACAAGAAAGCCTGTTGCTTCAATTATTAATCTATGAATTGAACTGTTGAAGAAACTCTACCAAACTCTTTTTTGAAATAAATATGGTCTTGATACCCAACTAGGGAAAGAAGAATCAGATAGAGAACTATGAAAAAAACTTATAAATGGCTAGTGATGATAATTTTTATGAAATCCTTACAAGTAGACTTTACTACAATATCTATATAATCATTCACTAGGTTCAATTTGGGTCCATGCCAAGGTTACAAAGACAGTTCTATAGTTTTTAATCAGTATAATTAATCAGATAAATAATAGAGATAACAAAAACTTTGTCATTATTTCAATAAAAAAATCCTTAGACAAATATGTCTAATTTATTTAACTCTCACCCAATTAATTAGGAATAGAACATCTCTTCTTACTTTTTATTAAAATTTTCTTTTTTTTTAGTAAATCGTATTTTCAATTACATGTAAAGATAATTTTCACATTTTTTTTTGCTTTTTGTTTGCAAGGCAATAGAGTTTAGTGACTTGTCCAAGGTAACACAGCAAAAAAGTATTAGGTGTCTGAGGCCAAATTTGGACTCAGATTCTCCTGACTCTAGGAATGGTGCTCTATTCACTGCATCACCTAAACTTCCCCCTAGATTAATTGATTTTTTTTTTTTTGCTTCAAGGCCATGAAGTTAAGTGACTTGCCCATGGTCACATAGCTAGGTAATTATTAAGTGTCTGAGGTCACATTTGAATTCAGGTCCTCCTGACTTGAGTGCTCATGCTCTATCTACTATGCCACCTAACTGCCCCCCCCACATTAATTTTATATAAGAATTTGAATTTCAAATTTTTCTCCCTGCTCTACTCCTTAACAAAGATAGCAAGTAATCCATGTGCAATCATGCAAAATATATTCACATTTTGCAAAATATATTCACATTTTAGTCATCTTGTAAAAGAAGAAACAAGAAGGGGAAAGGTCACAAAAAATTTAAAAGGTGAAAAAGATTTTCTTCAATCTGTATTCAGATTCCATAGGCCTTTTTCTGGATGTGGATAGCCCTTTATGTCAAAGAATCTTTTGAAATTGTCCTACAATATTAGAATTCTGGGAAGAGATCAGTCAATCATTGCTGTTCATCTCACAATGTTGCTATTACTGTATAAGTTTTCCTGATTCTTGTCACTTCACTTTGTTATCGGTTCATATAATTCTATTCAGGTTTTGCTTTGTATGCTCTATTTACCATTTCTATTAGCACAAAAGTATTCTATTACATCCATATACCACAACTTGTTCAAGGCATTCCATAATTAATGGACATTTCATTATTTTCCAATTATTTGCCACTACAAAAAGATCTGCCATAAAATATTTTTACATGAAGGTCATTTTTGCTTTTTTATGCTCTCTTTGGGATCCAGTCCTATTAGTAGTATTTCTGAGTCAAAAGGTATACAATACAAGTTTGATTCCCTTTTAACTCCAATTTGTTTCCCAATTTTGTCTCATCTACTTCAACATTTATTATTTTCCTTTGTTGTCATATTAGTTAATCTGATGAGAATGAAGTAGTGCCTCAGGCTGTGGGAACACAGGCTATTCTAATGGACCACCACCTGGCAGGAGCTGGTTTGCCACCCTGAAAGATAAGGGGCACCAGAGTCCTTGGGAGCTGGACATTCTGCCCTACAGACCAAGGGCACTAGACACAGCTGTGTTTTACCACCTCCTCCCTAATGTACCCCCTTATCCTTTAATGCAAGATGCTGCATGTACCCCACTTGTGCACTCCCCTAATTACCTCATTATTCTTTGTTCTACCCAGGAAGACCTAAAAGTATATATATGTAGAAGCTAAACAGTTATAAAATTGAGCTGGAGGCATAAGGCAGTGGTGGCTTGACTCCTTATTCTCAGCTCCCCTCTGGAGGGGAGGTCGCCACTGTGGGCCCCAAGGTGAAGTAAGTCACAACATCAGACATTGTTTTAATTTTCATTTCTCTAATTAATAGTGACTTAGAACATCTTTTCATATGACAATAAATAGCTTTAATTTATTTTCTTGAAAACCACCTGTTTATATCCTTTGATCAACATTTATTAAGTAGCAAAAGACATCTAAGCTTATAAATTTGACTCAGTTCTCCATATTTTTGAGAAATGAAGTCTATCAGAAACACTTGTTGAAAAGATTGTTTCCCCATCTTTCTGTTTCCCTTTAACCTTGGTTGCACTGGTTTTGTTTATGCAAAACCTTTTAAATTTAATATAATCAGAATTATTCAACTTTACATTTCATAACGTTCTCTATCTCTTTACATATAAATTTAGAAATAATAATTAAAAACAATGATTTATAAATTGATATTGTATTCTATTATAAATTATCAATAATGAAATCTATTAAAAAATTTAAAATTGAACTTTTCCCTTTTCTATAAATTTGACAGGTAAACTCTTTTGTGCTCTCACAGTTTGCTCAGGTTTATCATCCTACATTTCTAAATTATGTATCCATTTTGACTTTGTCTTGGCATACAGTACGAAATATTGGTCTCTACCTCTTTTCTGACATATTATTTTTCAATTTTCCCAGCATTTTTGTCAAATAGTGAGTTTTTATCCCATAAGGTGGAATGCCAAAAACTTGCAATGTTTTCAGTAAATAGACAGTAGAAAATTTCCCAATATAAATACGAATAAAACAATCAATAAATAAAGTTTAAAAGAAGACAAAAATGGTCCATCCAACATATAACTATGTAAAATATTTATGAAATATATAGAAAACAATCTCAAAGTGAAAACACTGGTATCAGGGGGAGAGAACAAGACTTCCTGAATCTCAAAAGAATAAGAAATAGAAGTGAGAAGAACATTCTTGATTTGAGAGAAGGCACAGAGATAAGGAACTACAGGTTGTTTGTGAGGAACTACTGACCCACATTGCAAGATCAAAGGTATGTGAAGGGTGGTAAAGTATAAAATTGGAAAGGGTGAAAGAAAGATTACAAAGAACTTTAAATGCCAAACAAGATAAAAAATGATAACCAAGAGAGTTAATGGGATATGGAGAAAGATGAAATGTGATTTGGTCTTTGCTTTGGCAGCTTAATGGCGAATAGAATAGAGTGGGGAGAAGCTTAAAAATGCTAAGGAGATCAATTAGAAGATTATGACAGTAGAAGAGGGGAAAAGAGATAAAGGACTCATCTGGCTTTGTAAAGAGGACAAATATGGAAGATGGTATAAAGGTAGAAACAATATGATTTAGCAATGGAATGATATGTATTGAATATGATTAAGAAATCAAAGATTACACCAAGGTTCTTGAAATGGAAAATATTTCTGTGGCTTGTACTCTGCACTGATCTTCTTCTTTTTTCCTAATGTTTGTAATATAAGGGTCATTAAATTTATCTTTGTTTTATATTTCAAAGAATCTTGAATGATTTTGATGTATGGATGGAAGACAACATGGTGAAAGAAAGCCTTTTAGGTAACATTGTGTAGTCTGAATGAAATATTTTTTCCCCCCAATCAACAAACAATGAGCAAACTCTGGTTTGTAATATGAGATGACTTTCACTGAAAAGAGGAGCTAATGAAAACAGGGAGAAATTTTGTAAAAACAAAAGATATCAATAAAAATTTATCCAAATTAAACCATAAGCAGAATGAAGCCTTGAATTATCTATATAATGTAATAATCTGTACAGTGCTAAATATTTGATCTACTGTAAAATATTAATAGCTTATAAATTCATACACAATTCTTTTTAATGCTTTCAATTTGTATGTTAGAAATTATTGTGCAGAAAATTCAAAAAAAATTTTATATAGATGAGAAAGTAAGTATATAGGTCATTCTGTCACTTTATTTTGGTATTAATAAAAACTGAAATTTGTTTTTTCCTCCTGAAATAACAAATTCAAGACTGTTACAGTGGAAGCTCTTGTATTTGGTTTTGTTTTGTTTTGATGTGGAATATTTTTGTATGTTGTAACCACTGGGGAGGGTGAGGGGAAGGAAAGAGGGAACTTGAAGCTCAAAATTTAAGAAACAAGTATTAAAATATTTAGTTGTAATTATTAGAAATAAAATGCTAAATAAATAATTTTTAAAAGAAAAAGTCAAATAAATCATTATAGAAAATCAGTTAATTTTTATCAAAGAAAATCACTATGAGACAGTTTGTAAAATCTTATGAGATGATGCCACAACAATCCTTAAGTAAAGGTTTTATATCTCTAATTATTTTCATCAATAAGAGGGAAAACACAGAACAATGAATTGATCTTTAGCAACAACAACAAAAATCAGAAAAAGGAAAAAAGTCACCATTCTGACTGCTTATTATATTAATCAGGGAATGTCCCTGATGCTTAACTACCCCAAGGCCTTTATAACTGTACATAAATTCTTTAACTAAGCCTGGTAGACTTCCTATCACACTTTCCAAATATGATCTTCCAAAACATTGATTTGCTCAAACTTACTGAGAACCTTCTCAGAAAATTACTGATTCAGTTTTAAGAAGGAAGTTATCCATCACTTGGACAAAAATATTCATAGCAGCTCTGTTTGTGGTGGCAAAGAATTGGAAATTGGAAATTGATTGAAGGTCCATCAATTGGGGAATGGCTAAACAATTTGTGGTATATGTATGTTATGGAACTCTCTTGTTCTATTAGAAACCAGGAGGTATGGGAATTCAGAGAAACCTGGAAAGACTTACATGAACTGATGCTGAGTGAGATGAACAGAGCCAGAAGAACATTGTACACCATAAACAGCAACTTGTGATTGATGATATATCTTAATGGACCTGTTCATTCCAACAGGACAACAATCAGGGACAATTTTGGGGTATCTGCAATGGAGAATATCAAATATATATATTCAGAGATTGCCATTTCATTGGATTTGTTGAAATAATTTCTCCATCCTCAGGGAACTGTTGTTAAAATCCTTTCTAACAATGTATCTTTTCATTGCCATAATTCTTCTCTTCAATTGTTTGTTCATTTCTTCTCAGCTTTTACCTATCACTTACTGTCCTGATTTTTCTATGGTGTCTTAGTAGTAAAAGTGAGTACAGGACAATAGGATCACATATTTGAAATTATCAGGCCTTAGGAGATTGGCCTTCATATTACAGATAAAGAAACTGATGGCCAGAGAGATGAAATGATTTTCCCTGTCAGACAAAGAGTAAGTTCTGTAACTTGATTTGAATCTATTTCTTTTTAGTTTATTTCCACCATGTCATAGATATAAGAAAAACCTAGAGGTATTGTGCTCTTCTCTAGTCTCTGTTGTTTATAATTTATTTTTTCACAATTCTGGTACTGGAGAGATTTGTGACTCTCAAAAGCTAAAGTTGACTAGTTGGATATTTGCTACAAGAAGAATTTGAAGTTAATTCTATTCTTCCTATTCCTATTCCTCTTTATGAAGTCCAGGTTCTTCTCAGTTACTGACTGTTTTCATCTTCTAGGTTGACACAAAGTCTTATTGAATTTGAAGGGGATTAAACTATGAAGAAATGGAGATGAGTCCTCTGGGATGTTGCTGAAAAAAAAATTCCAAGAAGCTTTCAAAATTGTTTCTCTTTCCAATTTTCTCATATTGTTACTTGCTGCCTATTCCCTTTCAAAGGGTCAATCTATATCAACTAATTGACTTATTTTCTCTATAAAGCAAAAAAAAAATTAGAAGCACTAGAATGAAAATATTTATTTCAGAATAAAATCAGCACATCTTCTTGTAATTTTTATTTTAGTATATTTATATAGGTAAAAAATTTATTAGTAATCTTTAAAAAATAATCATCAGTTGATGTACTTAGTCATTCAAGTGTGAAATTCTAATAATTCTTCAACTATCTAATGCAACCTCTGTGTGGTGTGGTGGAAAAATTTTTGACTATGATGACAAAGGACCTAGGTTCAAATCATACCTCTGATAGTTACCTTCTATATGACCTTCCTGAACCTTAGTTTTCTCCTTTCTAAATTAAGGCATTGAAGTAGATGTCCTCTGATCTTTTCAATCATTATCTCTCATTCCATGCAGTTGTCCCTGATAACCCAAATCTGAAATCTTTCCTTCCACAGAATTATCATTGTATGTTGTTTGTATGTACACTCACTATTTAACGTGTTTTATTTATTATTTATGTATTATTTCTCTTATTGTAATGAATGGTTACTTTCTTACCTTATTATCTTGGATTACATGAAACATGTAGGAATTTTATAAATATTTATTGCTTTTGTTGCTGTTTATCCTTTGTTCTTGAGAGGGCCAAAGTCATCAGGAAGATGATATCCTGACTTGAAAATGAATTGAATTTAAGTGGTTTAGGTCTGTACAAAGTCACCAGCCTTATCTCTCTCTACCAGAACCATCTAACTCCAGGGGTAAAATATAATCAGAATAATTAGAGATGTCCCAGATGCAATGGAGAATTAATATTGAATGCCTGTATCTCAGTACCAAAGGCAGTCCTAGGACAGTATCTTGTATGTAGCACATGCTTTAAAATAATAATAGAAATTCTAGATATCATTTATAATAGCACTTTGAGATTTGCAAACCACTTTACATATATTATCATTTTAATTTTCACAATAATCCTGTGAAGTAGGTGTTATTAATATATCCATTTTACTTATAAGGATTAGCATCTAGTCACAGTAAGTGTCATAGCCAAGCTCTTAAGATTCAATCTCCATTAAGGGCTCTGTGTGACATAATCAGTAACCAGTTAAATTCCTCAAGGATACTAATGGTGAAATGTCCAGTGGTGGAGTGGGGGAAGGTACTCAGACACAAACCTAGGACCTAGGACCTAGGACCATAAAACTATATTGAAATTAAAGAACAAGTACAAATTACCTCCCAACATTATCTATATATGCATTCTCTCAAGGATTATTTCTCTTTATTCTCCTATTCTTTGGACCTTAATATTTGTGATCTTATCTCTTATCCCTCAATTCCATGCATATGCTTTAAAAGACAAAAATGTTCTATATTTTCCTTAAATTCTACTCATTGTATTTATCTTGTCTTGACCCAAAATTCCTTTGTTAGTGCCCTCCGTAGGGCAGTTTTGACATCCTTGTTTCTCAAAGTATAAATGAAAGGATTGAGGGTGGGTGTGACAATTCCATAAAAGAGGGCCATAACCTTGCCCCGATCATGGGAGTAACTAGAGGGAGGTTGAACATACATGCTTATGGCTGTGAAGTAAAACATGGAGACTACCAGTAGGTGAGAGGCACAAGTATTAAAAGCCTTCCAGCGGCTTTCAGATGAACGAATCCTCATCACTGCTTGTGCAATGAAGCCATAGGTACCTAAGATAAAGGTAAGGGGCACCAAGAGGAGCAGAGCACCAAGCACATTGAGTTCAGCCTCATTTACATGGGTGTCAGTGCAGGCTAATTTCAGCAGGGCAGGTACCTCACAGAAGAAGTGGTCCACAATTTTCCTGCCACACCTTGGAGCCACCATTGTAAGTGTTGATTGGATCAGGGAATTAGCAAACCCACTAAACCATGTTCCAGTTGCTATGTGCATGCAACGCCTCTGGTTCATGATGACTGGATAGTGGAGAGGTTTGCAAATGGCAGCATAGCGGTCAAAGGCCATTATGGCCAGTAGGATACATTCAGTTGAGCCCAAGGCCAAGAAAATATAGAGCTGAGCAACACAACCACCATAGCTTATGGTTTTCTCTGAACCCCAGAGATTACCAAGCATCTGTGGAACAGTGCTAGTAGTATAGCAGAGGTCCAAGAGGGAAAGATTGGAGACAAAGAAGTACATTGGACTGCTAAGCTGAGGATCTAGGCGAGAGACAAGTATTATGGAGATGTTGCCAAAGAGAGCAAATATATAGGCCACTAGAAAGATAACAAATAATGGCTTCTCCAGCCAAGGGTGGTCAGAAAAGCCCAGGAGAACAAAGCCTTCCAAGGAGCTCTGGTTGCTGGTCCACATTTTGGTACTTTCAAGGATACTTTTCAGTTGAGATCTAGAGGAATGACATGTTAGATGATTTTTTACCATGGGGGAAAGGCAATGAGAAAAATAAAAACTGGAAGGCTCTAAGTTCAATTCCAATTAGAGGTGTCATTTCAGTAGATTTATATTATTGCTTCTTCCTGTATACTTAATGTGATGAAACAGTGAATGAAAATTTTTTATTATTATATTAAATAATCATCCTTGGGAAGAGAAGACAAAAGCCTAGCCATAGAACATCAGAGCAGTATGTAGGAGACCTGGTTTTGATAGTTCCTTGCTGCATGTTAGTTACTTAAATTGTCTGAACTTTCATTTCTTTGATTATGAAATTGAGATGTTCCTCTACTGATTCCTTCCTGCTTTCTTTATGAGGTTGTGGTTGCATAAAATGAAGTAAGGGTAGGCAAATTAAGAGTCTGGATAGATGTCAGACATGGCCTGAAGAAAGGAGGTGAATCATCAGAAAGGGAGACATAAATTGGATCCCATGGTTTTAGTAATTGCTTCTGAAGGTATCAGGGTCATTGGAGTTCCACTGATAATCCACCTCCTGTGACACTGGACTTTGTGGATTCCGAAAATTCTTTCCCAACAGTTAACAAGTTTCTGGAACATAAAATAATAAATGGTCAGACCCTGGATTTTTCTTTCATGAAAAAATGATCTCATTATAACAGAATTTGAGAAATCTAAACTAAATTCTATTTCCTTTTATCCCTTCAAAGTTAAATAACTAGAAGTAATCCTTCAGTATTTTTTCAAGAAGACCAACAGACACTTAGGCCTAAAATCAGCACTCTGATATAGTGGAACTGCTCTTCTAATGACCTTTTCTCAATTCTTTTTCTTTATTCCTCTATATATGAGACTCTTTTTCTCTCGATTTTCATGTCACCATACTCTCCTGACTACTCATTATCATGCTTCTTTGCTGAATCTCCATTAACAACACTCTCTGAGTATTTCTTTCCTAGGTCCTCTTTTCTTCTCTCTTTATTAATTCTCCTGGTTTTCTCATCACCTCTGTTGGAGTCAATGATTTCTTTTATAAATATGATTCTCAGATATATTTGTCCACTCCTACATTTCTCCTAAGTTCCAGGTTTACATTTCTAACTACCTAGTGGATTCTTCAATTGGATATCCCTAATCAGTATATTAAAATAAGTAGCTTCAAAATAGAGTTCATTATCTTTTTCCTACAACTTTTCCCTCCTCTAAACATCCTTGTTTATGTCAAGGTACCACTTTCTTCCCATTTATTAAGCCTGGAAACTTAGGTTCTGGTTTCCTCTCTCACCACCCCCACCTAATCCAACCTTTTATTACATCTTATCAATTCAGCCATCAAAAAATCACTTAAACATACCTCCCTTTTACAAATCAGCACATTTCATTAAGTACCTTCTATGTGCCAGACATGGCACTAACTCCAAGGAAAAAAAAGCAGAAAACAAACCCAGTCAGTCCCTGCACTCAAGGTGGTTAAAATCTAAGGTGGAGCCAACATGTAAACAATGTAAATTGCATCCAGGATTAAATGATAGGATTTTGAGACCTAAAGGAAGTCAGAGAAGTAAGTAGTTGAGTTTAAGAGGGAGAGTATTCTTGGCATGAAGGAAAGGTAAAGCAAATATCAGAAAACAATGGATAGAGGGCCTTGTTCAAATAGCCAGGAAGCTAGTGTTAACTGAATCAAAGAGTACAGAGTGACAAATTCAACATTTGTATTTGATTCTGAAGGCAATAGAGAGTCACTGAAATTTATTGAGTATTGGGGAGACAAGAGTAGTCCTAGGTAAAATCACTTTAGTGGCTAAATGGGGAGCTACTTGAAGCAGGCTAACCCTCCAGTAGGGAGTAAATAGTCTGCTCTTCTCTTGGCATGAATTAATGAGGATCTACATTAGAGTTGTGGAAGTGTCAAAGTAGGCATATTAGAAAGGTATTGCAAAGTTGAACTCAACAGGCCTTGGCAACAGAGTGGAGATGTGGGGTGAGAGAGTGAAAAGTCTAGAATGACTTCTAGGTTGTGAATCTAAGGGATTGGGGGGGGGATATTGCCCTCTACAGTAATATGGGAAGTATGTATGGGGAGAGGATTTGAGGATAAAGATAATGGACTTGTTAAGTTTTGAACATGTTAAGTTCAATATGTCTACTGAGTATCCAGGTTGAGATATATTAAGGGCAGTTAGAGATGTAAGATTAGAGATTAGAGGAGAGTTTGAAACATGACATATTTAAGAATCATCAGCAAAGAAATGGTAATTAAATTCATAGGAACTGATGAGTTGGTTAAATGAAGTAGAATAAAGGGAGATACAATAAATAGGACCTAGCACAGAATCTTTAACAACAGTTAAAGGGTATGATCTGGGATAGAGCAAAGAAGAAAGATAAGGAGGAAGAGAAAAGGTAGGAAAGAGTGGTGTTCTGAAGATTCACAGAGACAGGACTACCAAGGAAAGTGTGAAAAGCAATGTCAAAGGCTGCAGAGAGGTCAAGAAAAATGAGGGCTGAGAAAACTGAAGGATCATTAGTTACCATTGAAGAGAGCAGTGTAACAATAGAACTAGAAGCTAAGTTAAATGAGTAGTTAAGGAGAGAATAAAAGAAAGAATGTGGGGAAATATATCATAAATATTCTTTTGGAAGAGGTTATATACAAAAGGAAGAAGAGCATAAAGGTCAATAATAAGTGGGGTTGAAAGGAGCAGGTGAGATTTTTTCTGGATAGAAGAGATGTGGGAATGTTTGTAAGTAACAGGAAATAATATAGAGAAGAAGAGATTGAAAATTAGTGGAATAGTGGGATTGACGAACCTACACACTGGAACAAGTTAGGCTTGGTAAGGAGTAAGATCTGTTCATCATGGCAGATGGGATAGTGGAGATAGTGAAGAGTGTGAAGATGAGTGAAGAAGAAAGAGATTAAAAGAAGGATCACACAGTGAGTGGTTTCATTTTTTTTTCTGTAAAATCGAGATAAAGTTCTCAGTTAACATTGTGGGGTGGAAAGTTGTGGAAGGTATGAAGAAGGATGAAATAGTTTAGATGAGCAATTTGGAGAGAGAAATAATGAGTAGCTCACAGAACTGAAAGCCCAGCTAAAGTTATGTAACAAAAATTTATAGTGGATTCAGTAAGGAAAGATATGTGATCTTGTCCTTCATTCTCTCTTCTGATATTGCTACTACTGTGAAACACGTACATGAACATGATATTGACAAAACAGTGAAATAGACATAATAGCATGTTGGTTCCTGTCTCAGTTCTCTCCCCCACTCCAGTCCATGGTCCACTTAGCTATAAAATAATGATCCTGAGGTACAGGTCTGAATGAGCATGTCACATATGCAATAAACTGCAATGGTTCTCTAATGTTTCTACATCAAATATTACACCCCATCTCCCTGTCTAGTCTTCTCATACCTCACTGCTATGTATACTGTGGTCCAAAACATTACATTTCCTGACATTTTCACTGGTTGTTCCCTTTATCTGGAATGTGCTCCTTCCTTGTTTCTACCTCCTGGCTTCTCTGGGTTTTTTAAAGTCTCAACTAAAATCTGCTTTTCTATAAGAAGCTTTTCTTCTACTTCTCTTAATGCAAATCCAGTCTTTTCCTTGAGATTTTCCCCAATATACCTGCATATATTTTGTTTGTACATAGCTGCTTCTTGTAACTATGAACTTCTTGAGGTCAGGGACTATTGTTGACTTTATTTGTATTTACAGCACTAAATATAATACCTGACATATAATGGTTGCTTTAATAAATGCCTATTGACTTAATTATTGGAAGTGAGGAATATCAGAAGTGAGGAGACCCATATTTGAGACCTGATTCTATGATTATCATACTATATGTGATTTGGACTGGCTCTTTACTTCAGACACAGTTTCCTCATTTGAAAAAAGAGTAAACAGTACTACATAACCTTTTATGGTCTTTTGAATTCCAATAACTGACATACAAATGACTCTAATGAACTGAGTGTGGTTTTTCTTACACATTAGATCAAATTCAAACATCACTTTCCTGTGCAAGGTGCCTTCAGCAAAAATGCATTGTTCAATTCTCATCTCCAAAAATTTTGCAATATGGTTCTCATACTCCAGTCTGAAGGGTTTCCTCACAACTATCAACTTACCTTATTTTGTTGCTCATATCCATCCTTTTTCCATCTCCCTTTAATAAAGCCATTTCCATATTTCCATCCTCACCCTGAATAGAATGTTTCCAATTCTCTTCTATATGAAATAGTTTCTGTTACTGAGATCTCCTTTTCTCTAGGAAATATTTCCTTAATTAACCCTGATAAATCTGCTTAATTATTTCCCCCTCTGAAAGTGCAAATTTACTCAGTATGCACACATTTCAATTCTAAAGCAACACTTCAGTTTATAGCAACACAACATTTTCTAGTGTTGTATAGTTATCTAAATATCTTTTCAGTCATAATTTTGTCTTAGGATCTTGTTAGGAACAAAACAAATGCTAATGTCAGTCTACATGCCCCTTGATAAGCACCTTCACTTTCTTCATGTGAAAAGAGAGAGGGAATTTGTCCTATGACACAGTAGATATAGAACTTGGGATCAGTAAGATTAGGATTTAAAACTTGTTATATTTTCTACATTTAGCTTTCATTTCAAACTTTCTCATGATAGATTTGAGAATGGCAACAGGCATTTATATGAAATATATTAAAAAAAGCAAAGGAGTAAATGGACTTTGCACTGTCTGGGATGCACATTCTCTTCTGTAAAATAATACTTGTAGAATTTTACATAATTCTATTAGAATCCTACAAGAGAGGGAAGAAGGAAAAATGGCTTTCTTTTGGAATTTCTCAAAGTCACTAGGTCACAGAAGCTCTGACTAGGAAAAGAAATCATCAGACACCATCTCCTATAAGTTCTCCCAAGGGAATAGACAGTGAAAAATAGAATGACCACTGCAAGTGTAAAGTGTAAGGAAACTAGAAGATGGGAAGAATCCAAATTTCAAGACACAACTTTCTCATCTGTGACTCCTTTCTTTTCTTTTCGAATTCCCTAGTATTGATTACATTCTTCCTCATAAAAAGAAAGTTTCTTGAAATCAGGCCTGGTTTTATTTTTGTTTTTATATCCTCAGTGCCTTGTACAGTGCCTGGCAGACAATAACTTCATATTGATTGATTGATGAAATTCAGAGATGATATAAACTGGAACTCATTTTCAGGGCTCCATGAATATTTTGATATCTTCTCCAAGTTTCTTTATTCTTTGATACTGTTTCCTCATCTTTAAGGTGGAGATTAATACCTATCAGGATTTTTGTGAATATCACTTGAAACCCTAGATGAGAAAGCAATTTATGAAGTTAAAAACTCTGTACAACTATAAGATATAATTGCTTTTTACTATTACTAGTTGTGGATAATATTTCTAGTTATATTAGTAGTGATAGCATTTCTAATAATGGTAATAGTAATAGATTTACCATGACAACATTAAAATACCTATTATTATTAGAAGTTAACAGAGATAGCTTTAATTGCCCAAAGTATGTGCTTACAAATGTTTTACAATTTGTTTTTTAGGAGGAAAAGTGCACTGGAAATTGAAGTTTAGTCAATATTAACATTTTCTCCATCACTTTTCTAAAGTCTAGAAAATTAAAAATAACTAATCTATTCCCAATTTAACATTTGCTAAATTATCCTGAAATTTGCTAATTTCCAAGTTATAAATGATTACACTGAAAATTTAGCAACTAATTCAGTTAATGAGCTGCTTCCAATACATTCTGATATCCCAACTGTGGAAGATGATGAAATAGAAAAAGCTTGAAAATCCGAACTTCAAAACACTTGCACAATGGAGTATTAATTTCCAATGGATCTCTATGGCAAAGTAAATTGACTCCATATCTAAAGCCTTTTTTTGATACCTGGTTTATTTTTTATCTCTCCCACTTTCATTTTTCATCTAAAATAATTTTATTCATTATATCTTTATTCTTTAACATATCTTCCTTTCTCCTTCTTCATGCCTACAAAACAGTACAATGAAGTGAAGAATATATGACTAGGATTTTTATATATTTTAGCTAATGTTTTATAGGAAAAGTAAGATAAATAAGAATATAGGAGTAAATATATGAGTGTGTTTGTGTGTATGTGTTTCTTGTATTTCCGAAAGTCTGTCAAAGCTTAACTTTTGTGATAACTGGTATAATTAAAATATTTAGAGAAAGTTACAATTATGGTTTGGCATAAAGGATTCTTAGAGCAAGGAACAATGATCGTTAGTGTGTGTGGTGTGTTAATGTGTGTGTGTGTGTGTGTGTGTATACACATGTGAAAGACAAAGATAGAAACACAGAAAGAGATAAAAAGACAATCTGTTCCCTGCCCCACATCAAACTCCATGCTTCTGCCATACTGGCAAAATGCAGAAGGACATACCCTTACAATGGTCAAGTGTTTCAGTCTCTTCATATTGTCTTACAAATCAGGAAGTTCTATGTTATTGAATAAAATTTGAACAAACTGCAATTTCACATTATGTTTTTTTTACTCTTGGATGTCTAGAATAGGGAGTAGGTGAACTTAATAGAATATAAGTTAACTGAGGTCAGTTACTATTTCATTGTTTTAAAAATATCATGTACATGTTCATGTCATGTTTAGTATCTTGTATCTGTGTGATCCAGACCTGTGTTGACGTTTATCAGGAACTCACCATCTCCCTCCAAGCAGTAGAAAGTACTACTGATGCATATCTAGATTGACAACTGTTCTATAATTTGTGATCTTAGATAAATGGGACACAGAGTTTAAGTGACTTGTACATGATTATAAAACTGTTATTTGACAGAAGTAAGATTAGGATATAAATCTTCCTGAACCCAAGAATATTCCACTCTACCTCTGCATGAATACAAATATTTCATACAATCCAGCATTTAGTATACATTTGTCAGGATTCCAGAGATATTAACTTTAGCAAATTTATTATTAATTCCCCTACTTTTAGACTTAGAGCTAAAAAATTACCAACTGTTTTCACTGGATCTCAGATTTCTATTCTTTTCTCTATTTCTTTATTTTTCCTATGGCCTTTCTCAAAAACACTGGGTCACAAAAATTCTGACTTGGAAAAAAATCATCAGCCAGTATATGATGATGTTAGGAAGTAGATCTTCCTAAGAATAATTTCCACTATACATACCTAACAAGTGATCAGAGATAAATGACCAGTGAGGTCACTTCATTTTGCTTTTATGTAACTCTGATATTAGTAAGTTTCTTCTTATATCAAACTTTATATTTTTAGTTCCTCTTTGTCTACCACAAAAGACTCAAGATCATGTTCCTTCCAACTCTCAAATTATATTTAAGAATCATAGTAATTAGTTCTCTATAATAGTTTGAGACTTGCAAAGTGTTTCCCATTTATCAACTCATTTGATCCCTATTTCAACTCTAAGTCATATGTGCTATTTTTTATCCGCATTTAATAGATGAAGAAAATGAGTCACAAAGAAGTTAATGACTTACCCAGGATCACACAGCTAGTAAGTACAATAAAATTTTAAGATTCAATTTAAACTTAGGTCTTCCTGACATAGGAAACTCAGGGAGTTATCTACTATACTAGTTAACATATTCTTATTTGTCATAATCTTGAGGTTTTTCATTACCCAGGCTGTCCTCTTCTATATTCTCTTCAATCCATTAATGTCCCTTCTAAATCTGGTTCCTAGGACAGAATATCAAACATTACACAGGGAAGAATGTGGAGGAAACATCAACTTCATTCTACAAAAAGGAGTGGTATAAATGAGAGTAAAAGTGTGGACATGCACTTAAAATAGATGAAATTTTTGAGGTTGCCATAGTCCTGACTCATTGAGCTTGTAGTCTGCTCAATCCAACTGGGTAAAATGCTCTCTTCTGATTTTATTTATAGAGACCACAATTCCATTCCATAGACTTTGTGAAAAAAGTAGAGGGAACCAGGAGGAGATATTGAGAGCGAGGGCATACTTGAGAAAGGCAGATCATGATGAGATGATGTATTGATCCTTGGTCTTAGGAGAAAGGGAAAATTATTAAAAGAGAGTATATACCACCATCCCCCAGGCTTGTAACTATTTAAGTGCTATTTTTACTCTCTAAAAAAAGATTTATAGGTATGGGGGAAAGAAATAAAATAGAGGAAGGGAGAATGAAAATGATAGACTAATAATAAAGTTTATAGGGCTAGAGACTGTATAATCAGATAATTCTGTATGGGAGACATTAAAGAGAAAGAAAATGAGACAGAGATAACACAGGCATATACAAAATAACAGAGACAAGACTAAGTAGAATATGTAAAAATAAGCAAGTCTAAGAAAAGAAATGAAAATATAGAAACTTAGAAAGAAATAGAAAATATATTAATAAACCCCCCAAAATGGAGGAAAGAGGGCAAGAAAAGAGAAAAAAAGGAGAGAACTGTAGAAAAGGGATAGGTAGGATAATGGGTAGATGAAAGGAGAAGGAAAAAAACACAGTATAAAATCAAAGATATAAGAATAAATAAAGGTAAATGTAGAAAACCTTTAAAACTTGAACAAATTGATGGAAAAACTTTACAACACAACAGAGAGATAGCATACAACTGAGAATTTGCAGTTAACTAGGATGGAAAGGGCTGTGGGTGCATCTGATTTGATCTCTGCAGGGAGGATTAAAACATTGTCTAGTTTAATTTACCTATGTCATTGTGATGGTGAGAAACAAAGTTATGGAGATTGTGGGTTTTGTGTCTATTAGGGGAGTAAGGAAAGTGAAGGAATGAATCAGGCTTGGAAAAAGTATAAGAGGCAATATATGAGACTGGTTCTGGGAATAGAAGAAAATTGAAACTCTCAACCTTGGACACTTCCAAGGATGCCTTCCTCTCAAAGATGTAACAATCATTTGCATATAAAGATTCCTTGCATATTCTGATATTTGCTTAGAAAGGACTCTGAAAAGCAATCTACTACATTCTTCTGACCTTTCCAGTAATATTAGTGTTTAGCATTCTTGAGTGGAAAGCTCTTTCTCAAGTGTTACCTAATTTTTTTATGTTGCAAGCTTGCTTATGCTTTTCGTCTAGATTTTAAACTACAGAAGAAACAAGGTTTTAGCAGCTTGGCTAGATGAAGTTTTCAATAATAGACATGAAATTGACAATTCCTGTTTTCCTGAGCAAATCTATTCCTATTATATTCCACCCTAAGTCTCTGTTTTTCTTAAAGATGGTTGAATTGAACCTTGGGGAAGAGGAAGAAAAACTCTCACTTTCAAACACAGTAAAAGGCAGAAATATGGAGTTAGGGACAAATTTTTGAGATCAGTATTTCTACAGTACAGAAAAAATTACATTTTGGGGTGGCTAGGTGGCACAGTGGATAGAGCACCGGTCCTGCAGTCAGGAGTACCTGAGTTGAAATTTGACCTCAGACACTTAATAATCACCTAGCTGTGTGGCCTTGGGCAAGCTACTTAACCCCATTGCCTTGGAAAAAAGAAAAACCTAGAAAAATTACATTTACCCCCTACTTTTGAAGTAAGAGAGGAGGAAGAACAGGAGTATAATGAGGATAAAAGTGTGGACCCACCCCAGTAACATGCAACTAGAATTCCTATAGGCTGAATTTACTTTTGGGAAGCTTAACCTTTTTTTTTTTTTTTTTTTTAGTATAGCAAGATCCATATTATTTCAAATAAGGGTAATGAAAAGAATCTCCAGAGGATGTTAGTGCATAAATTGTGACCATACATTGAAAAATCCTTCATTAAAAATTATAAATTGGACATATGGCTATCATTATGTCCAATATCTATTCCACATGTGACACAACTGCTATTCTCATGAAGAACAAAACAAGAATTAGACTTACCATTTTCCCCCATCTGGCATCTCTTAGTGCCTCATTCTAGGACTTATTTGACAAATTGTTCAAATGAGCAGCATTCAAATGGAGAAACCTGGGCCCTAAACCAAGACTAGTATTCCACTAAGCCACAGAGGAGTCCTATCTCCCCATTGTACATCTACCCTTTCTCTGTACCTACAATTCATATCATTGTCACTTGGTGAAAGGTCAACTCTAGAATCTCTAAACCAATTTATGACTATCAAAGTAAATTGAGACTCCATGGAGAATTGTGCCAAAATAATGGCACAATTAAGAACTTCAGCTTTTTCCTCTATGGAGGTATTTGATATTCCATGTAATTAGCATCTTCTGCCAATGTGGGTGTAACAGAAAATCAAGGTGATTAGATGGTGAGACAGTCTCAGGAGCAATGATGAAGTGTTCTTGGTCAGTCAATTGGGAATTTTTAGAGGATTGTACAAAATTCATTCAGGAAGTTGAGCAAACTACCATAATGTCAAGAGACATCAGTCTAATATCTGAAGAACAAGTAGCATAAGTAAAATTCTTTCTATCACTACTTCCTGCTTTGGAAAAGTATGTTTTACATACTTTGGGAAATAAATTTTTAAAAGATCTCAGTAGCAATTTATTCAAACCTAAAATTGAACAGAAATACTTTCTATAACATCCACAAAAATGTTTGTCTAGATTCTATGTGAAGAATTTGAAAGAAAGGGAAGCTATTACCGTGTAACTTTTTGAACAAGTCTAATATTAGAAAGAAGATTACGTGGAAGTGAAATGTGCATCTTGGCATCATCCATTCTTTTCTTTTTTTAAACTTTGGAGACCAGTTTTGCAAAGAAAATAACTTCCCATACAATAGGTCTACTTGAAGGCAGTTTTATTTGCTGTGCACGACCATGTTTTTTTAATATTCTAAGTTATTTCAACTTACTGAACAGATGTGATCTATTGTTCCCTTGACAAGTTGGTTACTCTTCTCTGGACTTGTTCTTTAGTCCATAATATATTTAAAATGCAATACTTATAACTAAATATAAAATTTTAGCTATGGTCTGATCACAGCATAGCAAGGCTAATCACCTTGTCTCAGGTTTCATTTAAAAATTAAGGTCAGAAGGAGAGCTTGCTTTCATCTCACATTACACAGATATTTTCTAACATCATTTCCTCCAATATTCTTGACATATATAGAAAGATATATTCAGACACAAATTATTTCATTCCATCTAGTCTCCAGCATTCTACCCCCTCTATCTTCATTATTTTCTCACAACTCTTATAATCTCTCATGATCTTTTTACTATTAGGAGAAAATTCTGTTTTCTAGAGTTAAGGTTCGACAATCAAGTCATACCCTAAAACTTGTCATAATAAGAATTCTTTGCATTCATCCTCAGATGAACTCTGGCACAGCACCATATTCTGATCATGAAGCCCTGTTATAAATCAAACTTGTCTTTGTTTTTATTTTGTTCTCATTTTATTTTATTTCTTAAAATTACCTGTGGTTGTGATGATCTGTGTGGCATTTTAGGTTAACAAAAAGGTGCATTGTATCTATAACTCTTTGGCCATTTGTTTTCAGATTTTTCAATATTAATTTTTCTTTCATCTTTAAACAATCCTCACGTGATCCACCCATCCATTCCTGCTAGCTATGTGTTTAAATCTCTCTTCTTATTGTGCAAAAACTTATATCTTCATTTCCTTTTCTCTCTCTTTCAACTTTCCTACTTCCTAGTGATGACCAGATCTTTCTTCTATAGAGATCTTGTTTTTAACAAAGTTTTCATGTTGTTCCCTCTGTTAGACTGGGGGCAGTTTGAAAACAGGGACTGTCTTTTATCTTCCTTTTTAACCATCATCCATCTCCCCCTCTCCCCAATATTAGCGCTTATCACAATCTCTGGAACATTCTATTTTTTTTAGATTCTTTTCCAAGGCAATGGGGTTAAAGTGGCTTGCCCAAGGCCACACAGCTAGGTAATTATTAAGTGTCTGAGACTCGATTTGAACCCAGGTACTCCTGACTCCAGAGCCGGTGCTTTATCCAGTTCGGCACCTAGCTGCCCCCTCTATAAAATATTCATTGACACAATAAAACAGATATCTAGATGCAGAGATGGGTCATTGCACAATTGTAAAGCAAGTCACATACAATGTGTTAAGGCTGAACACTTGGTGCAGAGGACAGATTTCCAGTAGTAGAGCATGGCCTGTATACTGCAGTATCATGGTCTAGATTACTTTCTTTCTGATGCTTCAATGTGCAGGTACGTAAATTTTCCATAGAAGTGAAGAAGGGGTTTTCAGTTGCTTAATTAAAGATCTATGTTTACATAAATAAACCAAAGAGGTATGTAATGATGACCAGATGTGCATTTAGCTTGTGGGGAAGTTCGCTTTTAAAAGATGAAAGGTGGTATAACTGTTCTGATCAAAACATTAAAAGTTAAATAAGAAGATTCTGCAGCTCAGAAATCCTTTTTTTTTGAGTTTAGAGTTGTAATGGTGTGGAATTGTGCATTTTCAGTGATGGAAAGATGAAGTCTATGCAGATGGCCAATTTCCTAATATGTAGTTCTCCAGCAGCAACATAGCTGAGAAGATTATTTGGATAGATATACACTTATTTGTCTGTATGTTTGTTACTGCTTTTAAGGATTTTAAGCCAATTTGGATAATTCATCAAACAAAACTGCTAGACACACTTTTTCTTTAACATAAAAAGAGAAAGAGCATAATAAGTTTTACTAAGCAAAATAGGAAGAAAACGGTGAAATAGCAATACATGTAGTTTTGGAAAAAAGTTACACATAAGTGCTTAAAATGCAAGGATTTGAACACAGCTTGACAACAAAGGAAATTACTAACAAATTAGACTTCAAGAACCAGGATTCAGAGAAGATTACTAATTGAAGGAGTTGAAAGGATATATCTATATGAAAATTGAAAAATGATTTGATTTGTTGGATTGAGGCAAGAAAGTGCCACACAGTATGCTGCAGTTCTTAGCATTGCTATTGACTTCTCTAGAATATCCTTCTTAGATGCCGAACTCTTCAAAGTATTCATACAACTCTTTGTATAAGATGATATCCTAGAGAAGTGTTACCTGGTCCAGCATAGAACACATTAAAGAATCGTGGTTATATTAAACAAATAATATTTTGCTCCAATTGAACTAAGAAATTTAAGCCAATTTTGTTAATTCATCACCCAAAAGTGCTTGATACACTTTTTCTTTTACATAAAATGAGAAAGAGCATAATAAAATTAATCAAGCAAAAGAGGAAGGAAAGGGAGAAATATCAATACACATACTTTTGGGAAAAGAAACACATACGTGTTTAAAATGGAAGCATTAGAATGCAGCTTGATAATATAGGAAATTATGTACAAATTAGGAAACAAATAAAAAGAAATCAGAGAAGACTAATAATTGAAGGAGCTGAATGCATATATCTATATGAAAAGTGTAAAATGATTAATTTTGTTTGATTGAGGTTTGAAAGTGCCGCACAGAATGCTGCATTTCTTAGCATTACACATGACTTTCTTTTTTTTAGGATTTTTCAAGGCAAATGAGGTTAAGTGGCTTGCCCAAGGCCACATAGCTAGGTAATTATTAAGCCTCTGAGGTCTGATTTGAATCCAGGTACTTCTGACTCCAGGGCTGGTGCTTTATCCACTGCGCCACCTAGCCGCTCCTTACACATGACTTTTCTAGAATATTCTTCTTAGATGCGGAACTATTCAAAAAATTCATACAGCTCTCTGTATAAGATGATTTCCTAGAGAAATATGACCTGGGAGTTGTGTTTATATTAAAGAAATACAATTGAGGTCCAATTAAATTAAGAAATTTAAGCCAATTTGGTTCATTCATAAACCAAAACAGCTTGATACACTTTTTCTTTTAAATAAAATGAGAAAGAGCATGATAACCTTTACCAAGCAAAATGGAAAAAAATAGGGAGAAAAAGCAATGAATGTAGTTTTAGGGAAAGGAAACACATAAATGTTTAAAAAGCAAGCATTAGAATGAAGCTTGACAATATAGGAAATTGCTTACAAATTAAACATCAAAGAACTAGAAATCAGAGATTACTAATTGAAGGAGTTGAACATGTATAACTACATGAAAAAGGGCAAAATGATTAGATTTGTTGGATTGAGGTTTGAAAGCTCCACAAAGAATGGCACATTTCTTAGCATCGCACATGATTTCTCTAGAATATCCTTCTTAGTACCCGAACTCTTCAAAGTATTCATGCTGCTCTCAGTATAAGATGATATCCTAGAGAAGTGTGACCCAGGCCAATGTAGAACACATTAAGGATTCATGGTAATATTAAACAAATACTATTGTGCTCCTATTGAACTCAGGAATTTAAGACAATTTGATTAATTCATCAACCAAAACAGCTTGATACACTTTTTCTTTCATATAGAATGAGAAAGAGCATAATAACCTTTATCATGCAAAAGAGGAAGAAAAGGTAGAAATAACAAAACATGTACATTTGGGGAAAAGAAAAACATAAGTGTCTAAAACGCAAGGTTTGGAATGCAGCTTGACAATAAAGTAAATTATTTACAAATTTAGCATAAAAAATACTAGAAATCATAGAAGACTACTAATCAAAAGAGTAGAATGTGTATATCCATATGAAAAGTGTAAAATGATTTGATTTGTTGGATTGAGGCATGAAAACACTGCGCCGAATGCTGCGTTTCTTAGCATCACACATATGACTTCTTGAGAAGATCCTTCTTAGATGACAAACTATTCAAAGTATTCATACAGCTCCCTGTTTAAGATGATATTCTAGAGAAGTGTGACCCAGTCCAATGTATAACACATTAAGGAATCATGGTTATATTAAACAAATACTAGTGGGCTCCAATGGAACTAAGAAATTTAAGTCAATTCGGTAAATACTTCAATGAAAACTGCTTGATACATTTTTTCTTTTTCATAGAATGACAAAGAGCATAAAAACCTTTGCCAAGAAAAAAAGAATGAAAATGGAGAAATAGCATTAAACACACTTTTGGAGAAAAGAAACACATAAGTGTTTAAAAGCAAACATTAGAATGCAGCTTAACAATATAGGAAATGACTTACAAATTAGACATCAAAGAGCTAGGATTCAGAGAAGACTACAAATTGAAGGAATTGAAAGTGAATATGTATAAGAAAAGTGTAAAATGATTAGTTTTGTTGGATTGAGCCTTGAAAGTGCCACACAGAATGCTGCATTTCTTAGCATTGCACATGACTTCTCTAGAATATCCTTCTTAGATGCCGAAATCTTCAAACCATTCATACAGCTCTCGGTATAAGATGATATTCCAGAGAAGTGTGACCTGTGCCAATGTAGAACACATTAAGGAATCATGGTTATATTTAAACAAATACAATTGAGCTCCAAATGAACTAAGGAATTTAAGACAATTTGGTTAATTCACAAACCAAATACACTTTTTCTTTTAAATAAAATGAGAAACAGTATAATAACCTTTACCAAGTAAAAGAGGAAGTAAAGGGAGAAATAGCAATACACATACATTTGGGGAAAAGAACCACATAAGTGGTTAAAATTGTAAGGATTTGAATGCAACTTGATAATAAAGGAAATTGCTTTCAAATTAGACATCAAGGTACTAGTAATCAGAGAAGACTAGTAATTGAAGGAGTTGAACATGTATAACTGTACAAAAAGTGTAAAATGATTTGATTTGTTGTATTGAGACTTGATAGTGCCACACGGAGTGCTGCATTTCTTAGAATCGCAATTGACTTTTCTAGAATATCCTTTCTAGATGCCAAACTCTTCAAGGTATTCATACAGTTCTCTGTATTAGATGGTAGTCTACAGAAGAGTGACCAGGTCCAACATAGAACAGATTAAGAAATTGTGCTTATATGAAATGAATAATTTTGTGCACCAATTGTTCTGAGGAATTTAAGCCAATTTGGTTAATTCATCAACCCAAACTTCTTGATACACATTTTCTTTTACTTAAAATGTTGCAGAACATAATAACCTTTACCAAGCCTAAGAGGAAGAAAAGGGAGAAATTGCAAAAGATGTAGTTTTGGGGAAAAGAAACACATAAATGTTTAAAATGCAAGGATTTAAACACAACTTGACAGTAAAGGAAATTACTTACGAATTAGACATCAATGTTCTAGGAATCATAGATGACTACTAACTGAAGGAGTTGAACATGTATATCTATGTGAAAAGTATAAAATGATTTGATTTGTTGCATTGAGGCATGAAAGCGCTGCACAGAATCGTGCATTTCTTATCATCACACATGACATCTCTAGAATATCCTTCGTAGATGCCAAACTCTTAAAAGTATTCATACAGCTCTTTGTATAACTGATAGCCTAGAGTAGAGTGACCAAGTCCAATGTAGAACACATCAAGAAATCGTGGTTATATAAAACAAATAATATTGTATGCTAGCTGAATTAAGCAAATTAGGCAAATTTGATTAATTCGTCAAGCAAAACTGCTTGATACATTTTTTCTTTTACATAAATGAGAAAGAGCATAATAACCTTTTCCAAGCAAAACAGAAGAAAAGGTAGAAATAGTAATACACATTGTTTTGGGGAAAATGACACATAAGTGTTTAAAAAGCAAGGATTTGAATGCAGATTGACAATAAAGGAAATTACTGACAAATTAGAAATCAAAGAACTAGGAATGAGAGAAGATTACTAACTGAAGGAGTTAAAGGTGTATATCAATGCGTAAAGTGTAAATTGATTAGTTTTCTTGTATTGAAGCTTGAAAGCGCCACAAAGAATACTGTATTTCTTAGCATCACACTTGTGGCCTCTAGAAAATCCTTTGTAGATGCTGAACTCTTCAAAAGATTCATACAGCTCTCTGTATAAGATGCTAGCCTACAGAACAGTGACCAGGTCCAACATAGAACAGATTAAAATGATTTGATTTGGTGGATTTAGGCATGAGAGCACCACACAGAATGCTGCGGTTCTTAGCATCACACATGACTTTTCTAGAGTATCCTTCTTAGATGCCGAACTCTTCAAAGAATTCATACAGTTCTCTTTACAAGATGATATCCTATAGAAGTGTGACCCAGTCCAATGTACAACACATTAAGGAATCGTGGTTATATTAAACAAATGTCATTGTGCTCCTATGGATTTAAGAAATTTAGGTCAATTTGGTGAATTCGTCAAACAAAATTGCTTGATACACTTTTTCTTTTATATAGAATGAGAAACAGCATATTATCCTTTACCAAGCAAAGCAGGATGAAAAAGGAGAAATACCAATAAATGTACTTTTGAGGAAAGAAAACACATCTGTGTTTAAAAAAGCAAGCATTAGAACACAGCTTGACAATTAAAGACATTACTTACCAATTAGACACCAAAGAACTAGGATTCAGAGAAGGCTACTAATTGAAGGAGTTGAATGCTTATAACTATATGAATAGTGAAAAATGATTTGATTTGTAGGATTGAGGTTTGAAATCACCACACAGAATGCTGCATTTCTTAGCATCACACATGACTTCTCTAGAACATCCTTCTTAGATGCTGAACTTTCAAAGTACTCATACAGCTCTCTGTATAAGTTGATATCCTAGAGAAGTGTGACCCAGTCTGTTGTATAACACATTGTAGAATTGTGGTTATATTAAACAAATGCTATTGTTCTCCAATGGAATTAAGAAATTTAAGTTAATTTGGTTAATTAATCAAACAAATTTGTTTGATACACTTTTTCTTTTATATAGAATGAGAAAAACAAAACAGGAAGAATAGGGAGAAATAGCAATAAATGTGCTTTTGAGGAAAGGAAACACATAAGTGTTTAAAAAGCAAGCATTAGAACACAGCTTGACAATTAAAGACATTACTTACAAATTAGACACCAAAAAACTAGGATTCAGAGAAGACTACTAATTGAAGGAGTTGAATGTCTATATCTATAAGAAAAGTGTAAAATGATTAGTTTTGTTGGAAGGAAGCTTGAAAGCACCACACAGAATGCTGTGTTTCTTAGCATCTCACGTAACTTCTCCAGAACATCCTTCTTAGGTGCCGAACTCTTCAAAGCATTCAAACAGCTCGCTCTATAAGATGATATCCTAGACAAATGTGACCCAGGGCAATGTAGAACACATTAAGGAATCCTGGTTATATTAAACAAATACAATTGAACTCCAATTGAACTAAGAAATTTAAGAAAATTTGGTCAATTTGAAAACCAAAACAGTTTGATAAACTTTTTGTTTTAAATAAAATGAGAAAGGGCATAATAACCTTTACCAAGCAAAAGAGGACAAAAAGGGAGAAATAGCAATACATGTACCTTTGGGGAAAAGAAACACATAAGTGCTGAAAAGACAAGGATAGGAACGCCGCTTGGCAATAAAGTAAATTATTTACAAATTTAACGTCAAAGTACTAGAAATTATAGAAGAGTACTAATTAAAAGAGTTGAATGTGTATATCCATATGAAAAGTGTGAAATGATTTGATTTGTTGGATTGAGGCATGAAAATGCCATGTAGAATGCTGCATTTCTTAGAATTGCACATGACTTCTATAGAATATCCTTCTTAGATGATGAACTATTCAAAGTATTCATACAACTCCCTGTTTAATATGATATTCTAGAGAAGTGTGACCCAGTCCAATGTATAACACATTAAGGAATTGTGGTTATATTAAACAAATACTATTGTGCTCCATTGGAACTAAGAAATTTAAGTCAGCTTGGTAATTTCTTCAACAAAAACTGCTTCATACACTTTTTCTTTTTCATAGAATGACAAAGAGCATAAAAACCTTTAACAAGAAAATAAAAGATAAAAAAAGGGAGAAATAGCAATACACCTACTTTTAGGGAAAAGGAACACATAAGTGTTTAAAACACAAGGATTAGAACAGGGCTTGACAATAAAGGAAATGACTTACAAAATAGACATCAAAGCACTAGGAATCATAGAAGAGTACTTATTGAAGGAGTTGAATGGTATATCTACATGAAAAGTGTAAAAAGATTAGTATTGTTGGATTGAAGCTTGAAAGTGGCGCACAGAATGCTGCATTTCTTAGCATTGCACATGACTTCTCTAGAATATCCTTCTAAGACACCAAACTCTTCAAAGTATTCATACTGCTCTCTGTATAAGATGATATACTAGAGAAATGTGACCTGGTCCAACATAGAACACTTTAAGGATTCGTGGTAATATTAAACAAATACTATTGTGCTCCTATTGAACTAAGGAATTTAATACAATTTGGTTAATATGTCATCCAAAACTGCTTGATACACTTTTTCTTTTACATAAAATGAGAAAGAGAAAAATAACCTTTAACAAGCAAAAGAGGAAGAAAATGGAGAAATAGCATTATATGTACTTTGGGGAAAAAGTAACACATAAGTGTTTAAAATGCAAGGATTTGAACACAACTTGACAATTAAAGAAATTACTTACAAATTAGACATCAAAGTACTAGGAATCAGAGAAGACTACTAATTGAAGGAGTTGAATGAGTGTATCTATATGAAAAGTGCAAAGTGAATTGATTTGTTGGTTTGAGACTTGAAGGGGCTGCACATAATGTTGTGTTGCTTAGCATTGGACATGACTTCTCTAGAACATCCTTCTTAGGTGTCAAACTCCTCGAAGAATTCATACAGCTCTCTGTATAAGATGATATCCTAGAGAAGTGAGACCTGGGCCAGTGTAGAATGCATTAAGGAATCATGGTTATATTAAACAACTATAATTGAGTTCTAATTGAACTAAGAAATTTAAGACAATTTGATTAATTTGCAAACCAAAATGGCATGATACACTTTTTCTTTTAAATAAAATGAGAAAGAGCATAATAACCTGTACCAAATAAAAAAGGAAGAAAAGGGAGAAGTAACAATACACATACATTTGGGGGAAAGAACCACATAAGTGGTTAAAATGCAAGGATTTGAATCCAGCATGACAATAAAGGAAATTGCTTTCAAATTAGACATCAAAGTACTAGTAATCTGAG
The DNA here is from genome assembly GCF_037893015.1 of Macrotis lagotis. Taxonomy (NCBI): domain Eukaryota; kingdom Metazoa; phylum Chordata; class Mammalia; order Peramelemorphia; family Peramelidae; genus Macrotis; species Macrotis lagotis. Next base: position 10,287,616 of record NC_133662.1, read on the forward strand.
AAGACTACTAATTGAAGGAGCTGAACATGTATAACTGTATGGAAAGTGTAAAATGATTTGATTTGTTGGATTGAGGCTTGCCTGTACCACACAGAATGCTGCGTTTCTTAGCATCACACTTGATTCTTCCAGAATATACTTCCTAGATGCCAAACTCTTCAAGGTATTCATACAGTTCTCTGTATTAGATGATAGCCTACAGAAGAGTCACCAGGTCCAACGTAGAATAGATTAAGAAATCATCCTTATATGAAACAAACAATATTGTGCACCAATTGTTCTGAGGAATTTAAAACAATTTGGTTAATTCATCAAGCAAAACTACTTGATACATTTTTTCTTTTACATAAAATTATGAAGAACACAATGTCCTTTACCGAGCATAAGAGGAAGAAAAGGGAGAAATAGCAATACATGTAGTTTTGAGAAAAAGTAACACCTAAATGTTTAAAAGGCAAGGATTTGAACACAGCTTGACAAGAAAAGAAATTTCTTACAAATTAGACATCAAAGAAGTAACAATCAGAGAAGACTACTAATTGAAGGATTGAACGTGTATATCTATAAGAAAAGCGTAAAATGATTTGATTTGTTGTATTGAGGCTGGAAAGCAACTCAGAAAATGCTGCATTTCTAAGCAGTGCAATTGACTTCTCTAGAATATTCTTCGCAGATCCTGAAATCTTCAAATAATTCATACTGCTCTCTCTATATAATATGATATTGTAGAGGACTGTGACCAGGTATAATGTAGAAGACATTAAGGGATCATGGGTATATTAAGCAAAATCAATTTTGCTCCAATTGAACTAAGGAGTTTAAGAAATTTTGGTTAATTCATTAGCCAAAACTGTTCAATAAACTTTTTCATTTATATATAATGAGAAAGATTATAATAACCTTTACCAAGCAGAAGAGGAAAAAAAGGGAAAAATAGCAAAACATAGTTTTGGGAAAAAGTAACATGTAAGTGTTTAAAATGCAAGAATTTGAACGCAGCTTGACAATAAAGGAAATTGCTTACAAATTAGACATCAAAGAACTAGGAATCAGAGAAGACTATTAATTGAAGGAGTTGAATGTATATATCTGAATGAAAAGTGTAAAATGCCTTGAATAGTTTTTTGTGGTTAAAAGCACCACACAGAATGCTGTGTTTCTGAGCATTGCACTTGGCTCCTCTAGAATATTCTTTGCAGATGCCAAACTCTTTAAAGTATTCATAAAGCCCTCTGTATAATATGATAGCCTAGAGGACTGTGATCTGGTCCAACGTAGAACACAGTAAAGAATTGTGGTCATAATAAGCAAATAAAATTGTGCTTCAATTGAACTCAGGAATTTAAGCCAATTTAGTTAATATGTCATCCAAAACTGCTTGATACACTTTTCCTTTTACATAAAATGATTAAAAACATAATAACATTTACCAAGTATAAAAGGAAGAAAATGGAGAAATAGCAATACATGTAGTTTTTGGGAAAAGAAACACATAAGTGTTTAAAACAACAGGATTTTAAACACAGCTTGACAGTAATGAAATTACTTCCAAATTAGACATCAAGGTTCTAAGGAATCATAGAAGACTACTAATTGAAGTAGTTGAATCTGTATATCTATATGAAAAGTGTAAAATGATTTGATTTGTTGCATTGAGGCATGAAAGCATTGCACAGAATGCTTGTTTTTTAGCATCGCACATGACTTCTTTAGAATAGCCTTCTTAGATGCCAAACTCTTCAAAGCATTCATACAGCTCTCTGTATAAGATGATATCCTAGAGAAGTGTGACCTGGGCCAATGTAGAACATATTAAGGAATCGTGGTTATATTAAACAAATACAATTGAGCTCCAATTGAACTAAGAAATTTAAGATAATTTGGTTAATTCACAAACCAAATGGCTTGATACACTTTTTCTTCTAAATAAAATGAGAAAGAGCATCAAAGCCATTACCAAGTAAAAGAGGAAAAAAGGGAGAAATAGCAATACATGTACATTTGGGGAAAAGAACCACACAAGTGGATAAAATGCAAGGATTTGAATGCAGCTTGTCAATAAAGGAAAGTGCTTTCAAATTAGACATCAAAGTAAAACTAATCAGAGAAGACTACTAACTGAAGGAGTTGAGCATGTATAACTACATGAAAAGTGTAAAATGATTTGATTTGTTGGATTAAGGCTTGACAGCACCACACAGAATGTTGCATTTCTTAGCATCACACTTCACTTTGCTAGAATATCCTTCCTAGATGCCAAACTCTTCCAGGTATTCTTACAGTTCTCTGCATTAGATGGTAGCCTATGGAAGAGTGACCAGGTCCAACATAGAACAGATTAAGAAATCATGCTTATATGAAACAAATAATATTGTGCACCAATTGATCTGAGGAATTAAAGCCAATTTGGTTAATTCATCAAGCAAAACTGCCTGATGTACATTTTCTTTTACATAGAATGCTGAAGAACATAATAACCTTTACCAAGAATAAGAGGAAGAAAAGGGAGAAAAAGTAATACATGTAGTTTTGGGGAAAAGAAACATGTAAGTGTTTAAAAACACAAGGATTTAAACACAGCTTGAGAATAAAGGAAATAACTTACAAATTAGGCACCATAGTTCTTGGAATTATAGAAGATTACTAATAGAAGGAGTTGAACATGTATATCTATATGAAAAGTATAAAATGATTTGATTTGTTGCATTGAGGTTTGAAAGTGCCACACAGAATGCTGCATTTCTTAGCATCACACATGACTTCTCTAGAATATCTTTTGAAGCTACTGAATTCTTCAAATAATTCATACAACTTTCAATATAAGATGATATGCTAGAGGACTGTGACCAGGTATAATGTAGAAGACATTAAGGAATCATGGTTATATTAGGCAAAATAAATTATGCTCCAATTGAACTAAGGTATTTAAGACAATTTGGTTAATTCATTAGCCAAAACTGCTTGATAAACTTTTTCTTTTACATAAAATGAGAAATAGTATAATAACCTTTCCCAAGCAGAAGAGGAAGAAAGGGGAGAAATATATCTTTATGAAAAGTGTAAAATGATTTGATTTGTTGGATTGAGGCTTGAAAAAGCCTCTTACTTTTGCACATGACTTCTCTAGAATATCCTGCTTTGATTCTGAATTCTTCTAAGTATTCATTCAGCTCTCTGTATAAGATGATATCCTAGAGAAGTGTGACCTGGTCCAATGTAGAACACATTAAGGAATCATGGTTATATTAAGCAAAAATAATTGTGCTCCAATTGAACTAAGGAATTTAAGCCAATTTGATTAATTCATCAACCAAAATTGCTTGATGCACTTTTTCTTTTACATAAAATTAGAAAAAGCATATTAACCTTTACCAAGCACAAGAGTAAGAAAAGGGAGAAACAACAATACATGTAGTTTTGGGGGAAAGTAACACATAAGAGTTTAAAACTCAAGGATTTGAATGAAGCTTGACAAAGTAAATTTCTTACAAATTAGACATCAAAGATCTAGGAATCAGAGAAGACTACTAATTGAAGGAGTTGAATGCATATATTTACATGAAAAGTGTAAAATGATTTAATTTGTTGGATCGAGGCTTGAAAACACCACACAGGAGGCTGGGATTCTTTTTTCTTAGGTTTTTGCAAGGCAGATGAGGTTAAGTGGCTTGCCCAAGGCCACACAGCTAGGTAATTGTTAAGTGTGTGAGACCAGATTTGAACCCAGGTACTGGTGACTACAAGGCTGGTGCTTTATCCACTACGCCACCTAGCTGCCCCCAAAGAGGCTGGAATTCTTAACATCGCTCTTGACTTCTGGAGAATATCCTTCATAGATTCCGGTCTCTTCAAAGAATTCAAACAGCTCTCTGTATAAGCTGATAGCCTAGACAAGAGTGACCAGGTCCAACGTAGAACATATTAAGAAATCATTGTTATATAAAAGAAATAGTATTGTGTGCCAATTAAACTAAGGAAATCAAGCCAATTTGTTTCATTCATCAAACAAAACTCCTTGATAGACAATTACTTTTACATTAAATGAGAAAGAGCATAATAACCTTTACTAAGAACAAGAGGAAGAAAAGGGAGAGATAGCAATAAACATACTTTTGGGGAAAAGAAACACAAAAGTGTTTAAAATGCAAGGATTTTAATGCAGCTTGAAAATAAAGGAAATTACTTACAAATTAGACATCAAAGAACTAGGAATCAGAGAACACTACTAATTGAAGGAGTTGAATGCATATATCCATATGAAAAGTGTAAAATGCTTTGATTTGTTGGAGTGAGGCTTGAAAGCTCCACACTGAATGCTGCATTTCTTTGCATTGCACTTGACTTCTCTAGAATATTCTCTATAGATGTGGAAAACATCAAAGACCTCATACAGCATTCTGTATAAGTTGACAACCTAGAGAAGAGTGATCAGGTGCAACATAGAACACATCAATAAATCATGGTAATATAAAACAAATAGTATTGTGCACCAATTGAACTAAGGAAATTAAGAAAATTTATTTATTTCATCAACCAGAACTGCTTGATACTCTTTTACTTTTACATAAAATGAGAAACAGTATAATAACGTTTACCAAACAAAAGAGGAAGAAAAAGGAGAAATAGCATTACACATAGTTTTGGGAAAAAGTAACAAATAAATTTTTAAAATGCAAGGATTTGAATGCATCTTGACAATAAAGGAAATTTCTTACAAATTAGACATCAAAGATCTAGGAATCAGAGAAGACTACTAATTGAAGGAGTTGAATCCATATATTTACATGAAAAATGTAAAATGATTTGATTTGTTGGATTGAGGCTTGAAAACACCTCTAAGAATCCTGTGTTTCTTAGCATCCCACTTGACTTCTCTAGAATATCCTGGGTAGATGCCAAACTCTTGAAAGAATTCATACAACTCTCTGTATAACAAATTAGACACCAAAGAACTAGTAATCAGAGAACACTACTAAATGAAGGAGTTGAATGCATATATCCATATGAAAATCGTAAAATGATTCGATTTGTTGGATTGAGGCTTGAAAGTGCTGCACAGAATGCTGCATTTCTTAGTATCGCACTTGACTTCTCTAGAATATCCTTCGTTGATGCTGAACTCTTTAAAGTATTCATAAAGCTCTCTGTATGATTATGTAGAGAGAAGTGACCAAGTCCAAAGCAGAGCACATCAAGAAGTCATGGTTATAAAAAACAAATAGTATTGTGTACCAATTAAACTAAGGATTTTAAGCCAATTTGATTAATTCATCAACCAAAACTGCTTCATTCACTTTGACTTTAACATAAAATGAGAAAGAGCATAATAAGGTTTTCCAAGTAAAAGCTGAAGAAAAGGGAGAAATATCAATACATGTAGTTTTGTGAAAAAAGTAACACATAAGTCTTCAAAACGGACGGATTTTAAAGCTGCTTGACAATAAAGGAAATTACTTACAAATTAGGCATGAACACTACTAACTGAAATAGTGGAACATTTATATCTATATGAAAAGTGTAAAATTATTTGACTTGTTGGAGTGAGGCTTGAAAAAGCCACCAGGATTCTGCGGTTCTTATTATTGCACATGGCTTCTCAAGAATATCATTGTTACATGCTGAAATTTTCAAAGTATTCATAAAGCTCACTTTATAAAATGATACCCTAAAGGAGTGTGATCTGGTGGAACATAGAACACAATGAGGAATCGTGGTTATAATAAGCCAATACCATTGAACTAAGGAATTTAAGACAATTTGGTACATTTGTCAACCAAAACTGCTTGATACCTTTTTTCTTTTACATATAATGTGAAAGATAATAATAACCTTTACCAACAAAAAGAGGAAGAAAAGGGAGAAATAGCAATACAGGTAGTTTTTGGGAAAAAGTAACATGTAAGTGTTTCAAAAGCAAGGATTTGAACTCAGCTTGACAAAAAAAGGGAATTTCCTACAAATTAGGAATCAGAGAACTAGGGATCAGAAAAGACTATGGATTGAAGGAGTTGAACATGTATATTTATATTAAAAGTGTAAAATGATTTGATTTGTTAGATTCAGGCTTGAAAGTGCCGCAAAGAATGCTGCATTTTTTTTAGCATTGCACTCGACTTCTTTAGAACATCCTTGGTAGGTGCCCAACTGTTCAAAGCATTCATATAACTCTCTGTATAAGATGATATCCTAGAGAAGTGTGACCAGGTCCAACGTAGAACACATTAAGGAATTGTGATTATATAAAGAAAATGCATTTGTGCTCCAATTGACCTAAGGAATTTAAGCCTATTTGTTTAATTTGACAAACAAAAGTGCTTGAAACTATTTTCTTTACATAAAATTAGGAAAAATCATAATAATGTTTCCCAAGCAAAAGTGGAAGAAAAGGGAGTAATAGCAATACATGCACTTTTGGGGAAAAGTAACACATAAATGTATAAAATGCAAGCATTTGAATGTAGCTTGACAATAAAGGAAAATTCTTACAAGTTAGAAATCAAAGAACTAGGAATCCGAGAAGACTATTAATTGAAGGAGTTGAAAGCACATATCTATATGAAAAGTGTAAAGTGATTACATTCCTTGGATTGAGGCTTGAAAGTGCCTCACAGATTGCTGTGTTTCTTAGCATCACACTTGAGTGCAATAGAATATCCTTCGTAGATGCCGAAGTCTTCAAAGAATTCATACAGCTCTCTGTATCAGCTGACAGCCTAGAGAAGAGTGACCAGGTGCAACATAGAACACATCAAGAAATCATGGTTACATTAAAAAAATAGTATTGTGCACCAATTGAACTAAGGAAATTAAGCCAATTTGATTATTTCGTCAACCATAACTGCTTGATACACATTTTCTTTTACACAAAATGAGAAAGAATATAATAACCTTTACCAAGCAAAAGAGGAAGAAAATGGAGAAATAGCAATACATGTAGTTTTGGGAAAAACTAACACATAAGTGTTTAAAACACAAGATTTGAACGCAGCTTGAAAATAAAGGAAATTGCTTACAAATTAGACATCAAAGAACTAGGAATCAGAGAAGACTATTAATTGAAGGAGCTGAAGGTGCATGTCTACATGAAAAGTGTAAAATTATTTTATTCATTGAATTGAGGCTTAAAAGTGCCACACAGAATGCTGCATTTCTTAGCATCTCACTTGATTTCTCTACAATATCCTCCATAGATGCCGAAATCTTCAAAGAATTTGTACAGCTTTCTGTATAAGCTGATAGCCTAGAGGA